>NC_057824.1:5434230-5751346 GCF_910594005.1 Cervus elaphus | reverse complement strand
ACTCCAGAGGAATACCACCTTACCACAAGCACCTCAAGAGGAGGCTTCTCTCAGCTCTAGGTATGTGAGAGGGACCCTGAGTTTGCGGCCTCAAGTGGAATGGACACCGCGATGCCCTGACTCGAAATAAGGCCGGATATCCCTGCAGTGACTTGAATGCAGGCTCGTCTTGCATCTCCCAAGATGAAAGGATGTCTGAATCCCCTGTGGAGACCACAGAGAAAGACCTAGTTTCCCACCTCATCGCGACCGGAGGCCTCACATCCTTTGAAAACTCCAGAGGTACGCGGAGATCAGTGCCTCCAAAGGAGATGATGCCTGACTCCTCGTGAATCTTGATAGGAGTCCCAGGATTCCTGTGGCACGTGGAAAGGGACCCTTGGTCTCCCGCCTCAGCTGGAGAGGCGTCCCAACTGCCCTGCCAAGCCTTGAGGAGAATCCCGATTTGTCCCTCGCAACTAGGCAAGAGCCCTGACGTCGCTGAACAAACATGTGGGGGAATGGCCATCCCCCTCGTAACTCGAGAATATACCACAGGTTCCCGCCGCAACTCGAGAAAAACCATGAGACTTCCCTCTTGCCGGGAGATGAGGCCCGATTCCCCTGCACTGCGTGCAGAGCAATTCCGTGTTGCACATCACAAATGAAAGGAGCCTTGATTTCCTTGATGGCACTCCAGAGAAACCCCAAGAACACTGTTTCAAGGCTAGAGGCATCCTGAGGTCACTGTAGCAACACGAAAGAGCTCCGTGGACCAAAAATCAACTCGAGATGAGAGGTTAGTCCCTGGCTTCGACTCCAGAGGAATACCACCTAACCACAAGCACCTCAAGAGGAGGCTTCTCTCAGCTCTAGCTATGTGAGAGGGACCCTGAGTTTGTGGCCTCAGTAGAATGGACACCGCGATGCCCTGACTCGAAATAAGGCCGGATATCCCTGCAGTGACTTGAATGCAGGCTCGTCTTGCATCTGCCAAGACGAAAGGATGTCTGAATCCCCTGTGGAGACCACAGAGAAAAACCTAGTTCCCCACCTCATCGCGACCGGAGGCCTCACATCCTTTGAAAACTCCAGAGGTACGCGGAGATCAGTGCCTCAAAAGGAGACGATGCCTGACTCCTCGTGAAACTTGATAGGAGTCCCAGGATTCCTGTGGCACGTGGAAAGGGACCCTTGGTCTCCCGCCTCAGCTGGAGAGGAGTCCCATTTGCCCTGCCAAGCCTTGAGGAGAATCCCGAGTTGTCCCTCGCAACTAGGCAGGAGTCATGACGTCGCTGAACAAACACGTGGGTGGAAGGGCCATCCCCGTCGTAACTCGAGAATATACACCAGGTTCCCGCTGCAACTCGAGAAAAACCATGAGACTTCCCCTTCGCCGCGAGATGAGGCCCGATTCCCCTGCACTGCGTGCAGAGCAATTCCGTGTTGCACATCACACATGAAAGGAGCGTTGATTTCCTTGATGGCACTCCAGAAAAACTCCAAGAACACTGTTTCAAGGCTAAAGGGATCCTTAGGTCACTGTAGCAATACGAAAGAGCTCCGTGGACCAAAAATCAACTCGAGATGAGAGGTTAGTCCCTGGCTTCGACTCCAGAGGAATACCACCTTACCACAAGCATCTCAAGAGGAGGCTTCTCTCAGCTCTAGGTATGTGAGAGTGACCCAGAGTTGGCAGCCTCAAGTGGAATGGACACCGCGATGCCCTGACTCGAAATAATGCCGGATATCCCTGCAGTGACTTGAATGCAGGCTCGTCTTGCATCTCCCAAGACGAAAGGATGTCTGAATCCCCTGTGGAGACCACAGAGAATGACCTAGTTCCCCACCTCATCGCCACCGGAGGCCTCACATCCTTTGAAAACTCCAGAGGTACGCGGAGATCAGTGCCTCCAAAGGAGACGATTCCTGACTCCTCGTGAAACTTGATAGGAGTCCCAGGATTCCTGTGGCACGTGGAAAGGGACCCTTGGTCTCCCGCCTCAGCTGCAGAGGCGTCCCAATTGCCCTGCCAAGCCTCGAGGAGAATCCCGAGTTGTCCCTCGCAACTAGGCAGGAGTCCTAACGTTGCTAAAGAAACACGTGTGTGGAAGGGCCATCCCCGTTGTAACTCGAGAATATACCCCAGGTTCCCATCGCAACTCGAGAAAAACCATGAGACTTCCCCCTCGCCGCGAGATGAGGCCCGATTCCCCTGCACTGCGTGCAGAGCAATTCCGTGTTGCACATCACACATGAAAGGAGCCTTGATTTCCTTGATGGCACTCCAGAGAAACCCCAAGAACACTGTTTCAAGACTAGAGGGATCCTGAGGTCACTGTAGCCACATGAAAGAGCTCCGTGGACCAAAAAACAACTCGAGATGAGAGTTTAGTCCCTGGCTTCGACTCCAGAGGAAACCACCTTACGACAAGCACCAAAAGAGGAGGCTTCTCTCAGCTGTATGTATGTGAGAGGGACCCTGATTTTGCGGCCTCAAGTGGAATAGACACCGCGATGCCCTGACTCGAAATAAGGCCGTATATCCCTGCAGTGACTTGAATGCAGGCTCGTCTTGCATCTCCCAAGACGAAAGGATGTCTGAATCCCCATTGGAGACCACAGAGAAAGACATAGTTCCCCACCTCATCGCGACCGGAGGCCTCACATACTTTGAAAACTCCAGAGGTACACTGAGATCAGTGCCTCAAAAGGAGACGATGCCTGACTCCTCGTGAAACTTGATAGGAGTCCCAGGATTCCTGTGGCACGTGGAAAGGGACCCTTGGTCTCCGGCCTCAGCTGCAGAGGCGTCCCAATTGCCCTGTCAAGCCTCGAGGAGAATCCCGAGTTGTCCCTCGCAACTAGGCAGGAGTCCTGACGTCGCTGAACAAACACATGGGTGGAAGGGTCATCCCTGGCGGAACTCGAGAATATACCCCAGGTTCCCGCCGCAACTCGAGAAAACCCATGAGACTTCCTCCTCGCCACGAGATGAGGCCCGATTCCCCTGCACTGCGTGCAGAGCAATTCCGTGTTGCACATCACACATGAAAGGAGCCTTGATTTCCTTGATGGCACTCCAGAGAAACCCCAAGAACACTGTTTCAAGGCTAGAGGGATCCTGAGGTCACTGTAGCCACACGAAAGAGCTCCATGGACCACTAATCAACTGGAGATTAGAGGTTAGTCCCTGGCTTCGACTCCAGAGGAAACCACCTTACCACAAGCACCTCACGAGGAGGATTCTCTCAGCTCTAGGTATGTGAGAGGGACCCTGAGTTTGCGGCCTCAAGTGGAATGGACACCGCGATGCCCTGACTCAAAATAAGGCCGGATATGCCTGCAGTGACTTGAATGCAGGCTCGTCTTGCATCTCCCAAGACGAAAGGATGTCTGAATCCCCTGTGGAGACCACAGAGAAAGACCTAGTTCCCCACCTCATCGCGACCGGAGGCCTCACATCCTTCTCCAGAGGGACACGGAGATCAGTGCCTCCAAAGGAGACGATGCCTGACTCCTCGTGAAACGTGATTGGAGTCCTAGGATTCTTGTGGCACGTGGAAAGGGACCCTTGGTCTCCCGCCTCAGCTGGAGAGGCGTCCCACTTGCCCTGCCAAGCCTCGAGGAGAATCCCGAGTTGTCCCTCGCAACTAGGCAGGAGTCTTGACGTCGCTGAACAAACATGTGTGTGGAAGGGCCATCCCCATCTTAACTCGACAATATACCCCAGGTTCCCACCGCAACTCGAGAAAAACCATGAGACTTCCCACTCGCCGCGAGATGAGGCCCGATTCCCCTGCACTGCGTGCAGAGAAATGCCCTGCTGCACATCACACAGGAAAGAAGCCTTAATTTCCTTGATGGCACTCCAGAGAAACCCCAAGAACACTGTTTCAAGGCTAGAGAAATCCTGAGGTCACTGTAGCAACACGAAAGAGCTCCGTGGACCACAAATCAACTTGAGATGAGAGGTTAGTTCCTCTCTTCGACTCCAGAGGAATACCACCTTACCACAAGCACCTCAAGAAGAGGCTTCTCTCAGCTCTAGGTATGTGAGAGGGACCCTGAGATTGCGGCCTCAAGTGGAATGGAGACCGCGATGCCCTGACTCGAAATAAGGCCGGATATGCCTGCAGTGACTTGAATGCAGGCTCGTCTTGCAACTCCCAAGACGAAAGGATGTCTGAATCCCCTGTGGAGACCACAGACAAAGACCTAGTTCCCCACCTCATCGCGACCGGAGGATTCACATCCTTTGAAAACTCCAGAGGGACGCGGAGATCAGTGCCTCCAAAGGAGACGAAGCCTGACTCCTCGTGAAACTTGATAGGAGTCCCAGGATTCCCTTGGCACGTGGAAAGGGACCCTTGGTCTCCCGCCTCAGCTGGAGAGGCGTCCCAAATGCCCTGCCAAGCCTTGAGGAGAATCCCGAGTTGTCCCTCGTAACTAGGCAAGAGTCCTGACGTCACTGAACAAACATGTGGGGGAATGGCCATCCCCTTCGTAACTCGAGAATATACCACAGGTTCCCGCCGCAACTCGAGAAAAACCATGAGACTTCCCCCTCGCCGCGAGATGAGGCCCGATTACCCTGCACTGCGTGCAGAGCAATTCCGTGTTGCACATCACACATGAAAGGAGCCTTGATTTCCTTGATGGCACTCCAGAGAAACCCCAAGAACACTGTTTCAAGGCTAGAGGGATCCTGAGGTCCCTGTAGCAGCACGAAAGAGCTCCGTGGACCAAAAATCAACTCGAGATGAGAGGTTAGTCCCTGGCTTCGACTCCAGAGGAATACCACCTTACCACAAGCACCTCAAGAGGAGGCTTCTCTCAGCTCTAGGTATGTGAGAGGGACCCTGAGTTTGCGGCCTCAAGTGGAATGGACACCGCGATGCCCTGACTCGAAATAAGGCCTGATATCCCTGCAGTGACTTGAATGCAGGCTCGTCTTGCATCTCCCAAGACGAAAGGATGTCTGAATCCCCTGTGGAGACCACAGAGAAAGACCTAGTTCCCCACCTCATCGCGACCGGAGGCCTCACATCCTTTGAAAACTCCAGAGGTACGCGGAGATCAGTGCCTCCAAAGGAGACGATGCCTGACTCCTCGTGAAACTTGATAGGAGTCCCAGGATTCCTGTGGCACGTGGAAAGGGACCCTTGGTCTCCCGCCTCAGCAGGAGAGGCGTCCCAATTGCCCTGTCAAGCCTCGAGGAGAATCCCGAGTTGTCCCTCGCAAATAGGCAGGAGTCCTGACGTCGCTGAACAAACACGTGGGTGGAAGGGCCATCCCAGTCGTAACTCGAGAATATTCCCCAGGTTCCCGCCGCAACTCGAGAAAAACCATGAGACTTCCCCCTCGCCGCGAGATGAGGCCCGATTCCCCTGCACTGCGTGCAGAGCAATGCCGTGTTGCACATCACACATGAAAGGAGCCTTGATTTCCTTGATGGCACTCCAGAGAAACCCCAAGAACACTGTTTCAAGGTTGAGGGATCCTGAGGTCACTGTAGCAACACGAAAGAGCTCCGTGGACCACAAATCAACTCGAGATGAGAGGTTAGTCCCTGGCTTCGACTCCAGAGGAATACCACCTTACCACAAGCACCTCAAGAGGAGGCTTCTCTCAGCTGTATGTATGTGAGAGGGACCCTGAGTTTGCGGCTTCAAGTGGAATGGAGACCGCGATGCCCTGACTCGAAATAAGGCCGGATATCCCTGCAGAGACTTGAATGCAGGCTCGTCTTGCATCTCCCAAGACGAAAGGATGTCTGAATCCCCTGTGGAGACCACAGAGAATGACCTAGTTCCCCATCTCATCGCGACCGGAGGCCTCACATCCTTTGAAAACTCCAGAGGTACGCGGAGATCAGTGCCTCCAAAGGAGACGATGCCTGACTCCTCGTGAAACTTGATAGGAGTCCCAGGATTCCTGTGGCACGTGGAAAGGGACCCTGGGTCTCCCGCCTCAGCTGGAGAGGCGTCCCAATTGCCCTGCCAAGCCGCGAGGAGAATCCCGAGGTGTCCCTCGCAACTAGGCAGGAGTCCTGACGTCGCTGAAGAAGCACGTGGGTGGAAGGGCCATCCCCGTCGTAACTCGAGAATATACCCCAGGTTCCCGCCGCAACTCGAGAAAAACCATGAGACTTCCCCCTCGCCGCGAGATGAGGCCCGATTCCCCTGCACTGCGTGCAGAGCAATTCCGTGGTGCACATCACACATGAAAGGAGACTTGATTTCCTTGATGGCACTCCAGAGAAACCCCAAGAACACTGTTTCAAGGCTAGAGGGATCCTGACGTCACTGGAGCAACACGAAAGAGCTCCGTGGACCAAAAATCAACTCGAGATGAGAGGTTAGTCCCTGGCTTCGACTCCAGAGGAATACCACCTTACCACAAGCACCTCAAGAGGAGGCTTCTCTCAGCTCTAGCTATGTGACAGGGACCCTGAGTTTGCGGCCTCAAGTGAAATGGACACCGTGATTCCCTGACGCGAAATAAGGCAGGATATCCCTGCAGTGACTTGAATGCAGGCTCGTCTTGCATCTCCCAAGACGAAAGGATGTCTGAATCCCCTGTGGAGACCACAAAGAATGACCTAGTTCCGCACCTCATCGCGACCGGAGGCCTCACATCCTTTGAAAACTCCAGAGGTACGCGGAGATCAGTGCCTCCAAAGGAGACGATGCCTGACTCCTCGTGAAACTTGATAGGAGTCCCAGGATTCCTGTGGCACGTGGAAAGGGACCCTTGGTCTCCCGCCTCAGCTGGAGAGGCGTCGCAATTGCCCTGCCAAGCCTCGAGGTGAATCCCGAGTTGTCCCGCGCAACTAGGCAGGAGTCCTGACGTCGCTGAACAAACACGTGGGTGGAAGGGCCATCCCCGTCGTAACTCGAGAATATACCCCAGGTTCCCGCCGCAACTGGAGAAAAACCATGAGACTTCCCCCTCGCCGCGAGATGAGGCCCGATTCCCCTGCACTGCATGCAGAGCAATTCCGTGTTGCACATCACTCATGAAAGGAGCCTTGATTTCCATGATGGCACTCCAGAGAAACCCCAAGAACACTGTTTCAAGGTTGAGGGATCCTGAGGTCACTGTAGCAACACGAAAGAGCTCCGTGGACCAAAAATCAACTCGAGATGAGAGGTTAGTCCCTGGCTTCGACTCCAGAGGAATACCACCTTACCACAAGCACCTCAAGAGGAGGCTTCTCTCATCTCTAGGTATGTGAGAGGGACCCTGAGTTTGCGGCCTCAAGTGGAATGGACACCGCGATGCCCTGACTCGAAATAAGGCCGGATATCCCTGCAGTGACTTGAATGCAGGCTCGTCTTGCATCTCCCAAGACGAAAGGATGTCTGAATCCCCTGTGGAGACCACAGAGAAAGACCTAGTTCCCCACCTCATCGCGACCGGAGGCCTCACATCCTTTGAAAACTCCAGAGGTACACGGAGATCAGTGCCTCCAAAGGAGACGATGCCTGACTCCTCGTGAAACTTGATAGGAGTCCCAGGATTCCTGTGGCACGTGGAAAGGGACCCTTGGTCTTCCGCCTCAGCTGGAGAGGCGTCCCAATTGCCCTGCCAAGCCTCGAGGAAAATCCCGAGTTGTCCCTCGCAACTAGGCAGGAGTCCTGACGTCGCTGAATAAGCACGTGGGTGGAAGGGCCATCCCCGTCGTAACTCGAGAATATACCCCAGGTTCCCGCCGCAACTCGAGAAAAACCATGAGACTTCCCCCTCGCCGCGAGATGAGGCCCGATTCCCCTGCACTGCGTGGAGAGCAATTCCGTGTTGCACATCACACATGAAAGGAGCCTTGATTTCCTTGATAGCACTCCAGAGAAAACCCAAGAACACTGTTTCAAGGCTAGAGGGATCCTGAGGTCACTGTAGCAACACGAAAGAGCTCCGTGGACCAAAAATCAACTCGAGATGAGAGGTTAGTCCCTGGCTTCGACTCCAGAGGAATACCACCTTACCACAAGCACCTCAAGAGGAGGCTTCTCTCAGCTCTAGGTATGTGAGAGGGACCCTGAGTTTGCGGTCTCAAGTGGAATGGACACCGCGATTCCCTGATCCGAAATAAGGCCGGATATCCCTGCAGTGACTTGAATGCAGGCTCGTCTTGCATCTCCCAAGACGAAAGGATATCTGAATCCCATGTGGAGACCACAGAGAATGACCTAGTTCCCCACCTCATCGCGACCGGAGGCCTCACATCCTTTGAAAACTCCAGAGGTACGCGGAGATCAGTGCCTCCAAAGGAGACGATGCCTGACTCCTCGTGAAACTTGATAGGAGTCCCAGGATTCCTGTTCACGTGGAAAGGGACACTTGGTCTCCCGCCTCAGCTGGAGAGGCGTCGCAATTGCCCTGCCAAGCCTCGAGGAGAATCCCGAGTTTTCCCTCGCAACTAGGCAGGAGTCCTGACGTCGCTGAACAAACACGTGGGTGGAAGGGCCATCCCCGTCGTAACTCGAGAATATACCCCAGGTTCCCGCCGCAACTCGAGAAAAACCATGAGACTTCCCCCTCGCCGCGAGATGAGGCCCGATTCCCCTGCACTGCGTGCAGAGCAATTCCGTGTTGCACATCACACATGAAAGGAGCCTTGATTTCCTTGATGGCACTCCAGAGAATCCCCAAGAACACTGTTTCAAGGTTGAGGGATCATGAGGTCACTGTAGCAACACGAAAGAGCTCCGTGGACCAAAAATCAACTCGAGATGAGAGGTTAGTTCCTGGCTTCGACTCCAGAGGAATACCACCTTACCACAAGCACCTCAAGAGGAGGCTTCTCTCAGCTCTATGTATGTGAGAGGGACCCTGAGTTTGCGGCCTCAAGTGGAATGGAGACCGCGATGCCCTGACTCGAAATAAGGCCGGATATCCCTGCAGTGACTTGAATGCAGGCTCGTCTTCCATCTCCCAAGATGAAAGGATGTCTGAATCCCCTGTGGAGACCACAGAGAATGACCTAGTTCCCCACCTCATCGCGACAGGAGGCCTCACATCCTTTGAAAACTCCAGAGGTACGCGGAGATCAGTGCCTCCAAAGGAGACGATGCCTGACTCCTCGTGAAACTTGATAGGAGTCACAGGATTCCTGTGGCACGTGGAAAGGGACCCTTGGTCTCCCGCCTCAGCTGGAGAGGCCTCCCAATTGCCCTGCCAAGCCTCAAGGAGAATCCCGAGTTGTCCCTCGCAACTAGGCAGGAGTCCTGACGTCGCTGAACAAACACGTGGGTGGAAGGGCCATCCCCGTCGTAACTCGAGAATATACCCCAGGTTCCCGCCGCAACTCGAGAAAAACCATGAGACTTCCCCCTCGCCGCGAGATGAGGCCCGATTCCCCTGCACTGCGTGCAAAGCAATTCCGTGTTGCACATCACACATGAAAGGAGCCTTGATTTCCTTGATGGCACTCCAGAGAAACCCCAAGAACACTGTTTCAAGGCTGGAGGGATCCTGAGGTCCCTGTAGCAGCACGAAAGAGCTCCGTGGACCATGAATCAACTCGAGATGAGAGGTTAGTCCCTGGCTTCGACTCCAGAGGAATACCACCTTACCACAAGCACCTCAAGAGGAGGCTTCTCTCAGCTCTAGGTATGTGAGAGGGACCCTGAGTTTGCGGCCTCAAGTGGAATGGAGACCGCGATGCCCTGACTCGAAATAAGGCCGGATATCCCTGCAGTGACTTGAATGCAGGCTTGTCTTGCATCTCCCAAGACGAAAGGATGTCTGAATGCCCTGTGGAAACCACAGAGAAAGACCTAGTTCCCCACCTCATGACGACCGGAGGCCTCACATCCTTTGAAAACTCCAGAGGTACGCGGAGATCAATGCCTCCAAAGGAGACGATGCCTGACTCCTCGTGAAACTTGATAGGAGTCCCAGGATTCCTGTGGCACGTGGAAAGGGACCCTTGGTCTCCCGCCTCAGCTGGAGAGGCGTCGCAATTGCCCTGCCAAGCCTCGAGGTGAATCCCGAGTTGTCCCGCGCAACTAGGCAGGAGTCCTAACGTCGCTGAACAAACACGTGGGTGGAAGGGCCATCCCCGTCGTAACTCGAGAATATACCCCAGGTTCCCGCCGCAACTGGAGAAAAACCATGAGACTTCCCCCTCGCCGCGAGATGAGGCCCGATTCCCCTGCACTGCATGCAGAGCAATTCCGTGTTGCACATCACACATGAAAGGAGCCTTGATTTCCTTGATGGCACTCCAGAGAAACCCCAAGAACACTGTTTCAAGGTTGAGGGATCCTGAGGTCACTGTAGCAACACGAAAGAGCTCCGTGGACCAAAAATCAACTCGAGATGAGAGGTTAGTCCCTGGCTTCGACTCCAGAGGAATACCACCTTACCACAAGCACCTCAAGAGGAGGCTTCTCTCATCTCTAGGTATGTGAGAGGGACCCTGAGTTTGCGGCCTCAAGTGGAATGGACACCGCGATGCCCTGACTCGAAATAAGGCCGGATATCCCTGCAGTGACTTGAATGCAGGCTCGTCTTGCATCTCCCAAGACGAAAGGATGTCTGAATCCCCTGTGGAGACCACAGAGAAAGACCTAGTTCCCCACCTCATCGCGACCGGAGGCCTCACATCCTTTGAAAACTCCAGAGGTACACGGAGATCAGTGCCTCCAAAGGAGACGATGCCTGACTCCTCGTGAAACTTGATAGGAGTCCCAGGATTCCTGTGGCACGTGGAAAGGGACCCTTGGTCTTCCGCCTCAGCTGGAGAGGCGTCCCAATTGCCCTGCCAAGCCTCGAGGAAAATCCCGAGTTGTCCCTCGCAACTAGGCAGGAGTCCTGACGTCGCTGAATAAGCACGTGGGTGGAAGGGCCATCCCCGTCGTAACTCGAGAATATACCCCAGGTTCCCGCCGCAACTCGAGAAAAACCATGAGACTTCCCCCTCGCCGCGAGATGAGGCCCGATTCCCCTGCACTGCGTGGAGAGCAATTCCGTGTTGCACATCACACATGAAAGGAGCCTTGATTTCCTTGATAGCACTCCAGAGAAAACCCAAGAACACTGTTTCAAGGCTAGAGGGATCCTGAGGTCACTGTAGCAACACGAAAGAGCTCCGTGGACCAAAAATCAACTCGAGATGAGAGGTTAGTCCCTGGCTTCGACTCCAGAGGAATACCACCTTACCACAAGCACCTCAAGAGGAGGCTTCTCTCAGCTCTAGGTATGTGAGAGGGACCCTGAGTTTGCGGTCTCAAGTGGAATGGACACCGCGATTCCCTGATCCGAAATAAGGCCGGATATCCCTGCAGTGACTTGAATGCAGGCTCGTCTTGCATCTCCCAAGACGAAAGGATATCTGAATCCCATGTGGAGACCACAGAGAATGACCTAGTTCCCCACCTCATCGCGACCGGAGGCCTCACATCCTTTGAAAACTCCAGAGGTACGCGGAGATCAGTGCCTCCAAAGGAGACGATGCCTGACTCCTCGTGAAACTTGATAGGAGTCCCAGGATTCCTGTTCACGTGGAAAGGGACACTTGGTCTCCCGCCTCAGCTGGAGAGGCGTCGCAATTGCCCTGCCAAGCCTCGAGGAGAATCCCGAGTTTTCCCTCGCAACTAGGCAGGAGTCCTGACGTCGCTGAACAAACACGTGGGTGGAAGGGCCATCCCCGTCGTAACTCGAGAATATACCCCAGGTTCCCGCCGCAACTCGAGAAAAACCATGAGACTTCCCCCTCGCCGCGAGATGAGGCCCGATTCCCCTGCACTGCGTGCAGAGCAATTCCGTGTTGCACATCACACATGAAAGGAGCCTTGATTTCCTTGATGGCACTCCAGAGAATCCCCAAGAACACTGTTTCAAGGTTGAGGGATCATGAGGTCACTGTAGCAACACGAAAGAGCTCCGTGGACCAAAAATCAACTCGAGATGAGAGGTTAGTTCCTGGCTTCGACTCCAGAGGAATACCACCTTACCACAAGCACCTCAAGAGGAGGCTTCTCTCAGCTCTATGTATGTGAGAGGGACCCTGAGTTTGCGGCCTCAAGTGGAATGGAGACCGCGATGCCCTGACTCGAAATAAGGCCGGATATCCCTGCAGTGACTTGAATGCAGGCTCGTCTTCCATCTCCCAAGATGAAAGGATGTCTGAATCCCCTGTGGAGACCACAGAGAATGACCTAGTTCCCCACCTCATCGCGACAGGAGGCCTCACATCCTTTGAAAACTCCAGAGGTACGCGGAGATCAGTGCCTCCAAAGGAGACGATGCCTGACTCCTCGTGAAACTTGATAGGAGTCACAGGATTCCTGTGGCACGTGGAAAGGGACCCTTGGTCTCCCGCCTCAGCTGGAGAGGCCTCCCAATTGCCCTGCCAAGCCTCAAGGAGAATCCCGAGTTGTCCCTCGCAACTAGGCAGGAGTCCTGACGTCGCTGAACAAACACGTGGGTGGAAGGGCCATCCCCGTCGTAACTCGAGAATATACCCCAGGTTCCCGCCGCAACTCGAGAAAAACCATGAGACTTCCCCCTCGCCGCGAGATGAGGCCCGATTCCCCTGCACTGCGTGCAAAGCAATTCCGTGTTGCACATCACACATGAAAGGAGCCTTGATTTCCTTGATGGCACTCCAGAGAAACCCCAAGAACACTGTTTCAAGGCTGGAGGGATCCTGAGGTCCCTGTAGCAGCACGAAAGAGCTCCGTGGACCATGAATCAACTCGAGATGAGAGGTTAGTCCCTGGCTTCGACTCCAGAGGAATACCACCTTACCACAAGCACCTCAAGAGGAGGCTTCTCTCAGCTCTAGGTATGTGAGAGGGACCCTGAGTTTGCGGCCTCAAGTGGAATGGAGACCGCGATGCCCTGACTCGAAATAAGGCCGGATATCCGTGCAGTGACTTGAATGCAGGCTTGTCTTGCATCTCCCAAGACGAAAGGATGTCTGAATGCCCTGTGGAAACCACAGAGAAAGACCTAGTTCCCCACCTCATGGCGACCGGAGGCCTCACATCCTTTGAAAACTCCAGAGGTACGCGGAGATCAGTGCCTCCAAAGGAGACGATGCCTGACTCCTCGTGAAACTTGATAGGAGTCCCAGGATTCCTGTGGCACGTGGAAAGGGACCCTGGGTCTCCTGCCTCAGCTGGAGAGGCGTCCCAATTGCCCTGCCAAGCCTCGAGGAGAATACCGAGTTGTCCCTCGCAAATAGGCAGGAGTCCTGACGTCGCTGAACAAACACGTGGGTGGAAGGGCCATCCCCGTCGTAACTCGAGAATATACCCCAGGTTCCCGCCGCAACTCGAGAAAAACCATGAGACTTCCCCCTCGCCGCGAGATGAGGCCCGATTCCCCTGCACTGCGTGCAGAGCAATTCCGTGTTGCACATCACACATGAAAGGAGCCTTGATTTCCGTGATGGCACTCCAGAGAAACCCCAAGAACACTGTTTCAAGGCTAGAGGGATCCTGAGGTCACTGTAGCAACAGGAAAGAGCTCCGTGGACCAAAAATCAACTCGAGATGAGAGGTTAGTCCCTTGCTTCGACTCCAGAGGAATACCACCTTACCACAAGAACCTCAAGAGGAGGCTTCTCTCAGCTCTAGGTATGTGAGAGGGACCCTGAGTTTTCCGCCTCAAGTGGAATGGACACCGCGATGCCCTGACTCGAAATAAGGCCGGATATCCCTGCAGTGACTTGAATGCAGGCTCGTCTTGCATCTCCCAAGACGAAAGGATGTCTGAATCCCCTGTGGAGACCACAGAGAAAGACCTAGTTCCCTACCTCATGGCGACCGGAGGCCTCACATCCTTTGAAAACTCCAGAGGTACGCGGAGATCAGTGCCTCCAAAGGAGACGATGCCTGACTCCTCGTGAAACTTGATAGGAGTCCCAGGATTCCTGTGGCACGTGGAAAGGGACCCTTGGTCTCCCGCCTCAGCTGGAGAGGCGTCCCAATTGCCCTGCCAAGCCTCGAGGAGAATCCCGAGTTGTCCCTCGCAACTAGGCAGGAGTCCTGACGTCGCTGAAGAAACACGTGGGTGGAAGGGCCATCCACTCGTAACTCGAGAATATTCCCCAGGTTCCCGCCGCAACTCGAGAAAAACCATGAGACTTTCCCCTCGCCGCGAGATGAGGCCTGATTCCCCTGCACTGGGTGCAGAGCAATTCCGTGTTGCACATCACACATGAAAGGAGCCTTGATTTCCTTGATGGCACTCCAGAGAAATCCCAAGAACACTGTTTCAAGGCTAGAGGGATCCTGAGGTCACTGTAGCAACACGAAAGAGCTCCGTGGACCAACAATCAACTCGAGATGAGAGGTTAGTCCCTTGCTTCTACTCCAGAGGAATACCACCTTACCACAAGCACCTCAAGAGGAGGCTTCTCTCAGCTCAAGCTATGTGAGAGGGACCCTTAGTATGCGGCCTCAAGTGGAATGGAGACCGCGATGCCCTGACGCGAAATAAGGCCGGATATCCCTGCAGTGACTTGAATGCAGGCTCGTCTTGCATCTCCCAAGACGAAAGGATGTCTGAATCCCCTGTGGAGACCACAGAGAAAGACCTAGTTCCCCACCTCATCGTGAACGGAGGCCTCACATCCTTTGAAAACTCCAGAGGTACGCGGAGATCAGTGCCTCCAAAGGAGACGATGCCTGACTCCTCGTGAAACTTGACAGGAGACCCAGGATTCCTGTGGCACGTGGACAGGGACCCTTGGTCTCCCGCCTCAGCTGGAGAGGCGTCCCAATTGCCCTGCCAAGCCTCGTGGAGAATCCCGAGTTGTCCGTCGCAACTAGGCAGGAGTCCTGCCGTCGCAGAACAAACACGTGGGTGGAACGGCCATCCCCGTCGTAACTCGAAAATATACCGCAGGTTCCCGCCGCAACTCGAGAAAAACCATGAGACTTCCCCCTCGCCGCGAGATGAGGCCCGATTCCCCTGCACTGCGTGCAGAGCAATTCTGTGTTGCACATCACACATGAAAGGAGCCTTGATTTCCTTGATGGCACTCCAGAGAAACCCCAAGAACACTGTTTCAAGGCTGGAGGGATCCTGAGGTCCCTGTAGCAGCACGAAAGAGCTCTGTGGACCATGAATCAACTCGAGATGAGAGGTTAGTCCCTGGCTTCGACTCCAGAGGAATACCACCTTACCAAAAGCACCTCAAGAGGAGGCTTCTCTCAGCTCTAGGTATGTGAGAGGGACCCTGAGTTTGCGGCCTCAAGTGGAATGGAGACCGCGATGCCCTGACTCGAAATAAGTCCGGATATCCCTGCAGTGACTTGAATGCAGGCTCGTCTTGCATCTCCGAAGACGAAAGGATGTCTGAATGCCCTGTGGAGACCACAGAGAAAGACCTAGTTCCCCACCTCATCGCGACCGGAGGCCTCACATCCTTTGAAAACTCCAGAGGTACGCGGAGATCAGTGCCTCCAAAGGAGACGATGCCTGACTCCTTGTGAAACTTGATAGGAGTCACAGGATTCCTGTGGCACGTGGAAAGGGACACTTGGTCTCCCGCCTCAGCTGGAGAGGCGTCGCAATTGCCCTGCCAAGCCTCGAGGAGAATCCCGAGTTGTCCCTCGCAACTAGGCAGGAGTCCTGACGTCGGTGAACAAACACGTGGGTGGAAGGGCCATCCCCGTCGTAACTCGAGAATATACCCCAGGTTCCCGCCGCAACTCGAGAAAAACCATGAGACTTCCCCCTCGCCGCGAGATGAGGCCCGATTCCCCTGCACTGCGTGCAGAGCAATTAAGTGTTGAACATCACACATGAAAGGAGCCTTGATTTCCTTGATGGCACTCCAGAGAAACCCCAAGAACACTGTTTCAAGGTTGAGGGATCCTGAGGTCACTGTAGCAACACGAAAGAGCTCCGTGGACCAAAAATCAACTCGAGATGAGAGGTTAGTCCCTTGCTTCGACTCCAGAGGTATACCACCTTACCACAAGCACCTCAAGAGGAGGCTTCTCTCAGCTCAAGCTATGTGAGAGGGACCGTTAGTATGCGGCCTCAAGTGGAATGGAGACCGCGATGCCCTGACGCGAAATAAGGCCGGATATCCCTGCAGTGACTTGAATGCAGGCTCGTCTTGCATCTCCCAAGACGAAAGGATGTCTGAATCCCCTGTGGAGACCACAGAGAAAGACCTAGTTCCCCACCTCATCGTGAACGGAGGCCTCACATCCTTTGAAAACTCCAGAGGTACGCGGAGATCAGTGCCTCCAAAGGAGACGATGCCTGACTCCTCGTGAAACTTGACAGGAGACCCAGGATTCCTGTGGCACGTGGACAGGGACTCTTGGTCTCCCGCCTCAGCTGGAGAGGCGTCCCAATTGCCCTGCCAAGCCTCGTGGAGAATCCCGAGTTGTCCGTCGCAACTAGGCAGGAGTCCTGCCGTCGCAGAACAAACACGTGGGTGGAACGGCCATCCCCGTCGTAACTCGAAAATATACCGCAGGTTCCCGCCGCAACTCGAGAAAAACCATGAGACTTCCCCCTCGCCGCGAGATGAGGCCCGATTCCCCTGCACTGCGTGCAGAGCAATTCTGTGTTGCACATCACACATGAAAGGAGCCTTGATTTCCTTGATGGCACTCCAGAGAAACCCCAAGAACACTGTTTCAAGGCTGGAGGGATCCTGAGGTCCCTGTAGCAGCACGAAAGAGCTCTGTGGACCATGAATCAACTCGAGATGAGAGGTTAGTCCCTGGCTTCGACTCCAGAGGAATACCACCTTACCAAAAGCACCTCAAGAGGAGGCTTCTCTCAGCTCTAGGTATGTGAGAGGGACCCTGAGTTTGCGGCCTCAAGTGGAATGGAGACCGCGATGCCCTGACTCGAAATAAGTCCGGATATCCCTGCAGTGACTTGAATGCAGGCTCGTCTTGCATCTCCCAAGACGAAAGGATGTCTGAATCCCCTGTGGAGACCACAGAGAAAGACCTAGTTCCCCACCTCATCGCGACCGGAGGCCTCACATCCTTTGAAAACTCCAGAGGTACGCGGAGATCAGTGCCTCCAAAGGAGACGATGCCTGACTCCTTGTGAAACTTGATAGGAGTCACAGGATTCCTGTGGCACGTGGAAAGGGACACTTGGTCTCCCGCCTCAGCTGGAGAGGCGTCGCAATTGCCCTGCCAAGCCTCGAGGAGAATCCCGAGTTGTCCCTCGCAACTAGGCAGGAGTCCTGACGTCGGTGAACAAACACGTGGGTGGAAGGTCCATCCCCGTCGTAACTCGAGAATATACCCCAGGTTCCCGCCGCAACTCGAGAAAAACCATGAGACTTCCCCCTCGCCGCGAGATGAGGCCCGATTCCCCTGCACTGCGTGCAGAGCAATTCCGTGTTGCACATCACACATGAAAGGAGCCTTGATTTCCTTGATGGCACTCCAGAGAAACCCCAAGAACACTGTTTCAAGGTTGAGGGATCCTGAGGTCACTGTAGCAACACGAAAGAGCTCCGTGGACCAAAAATCAACTCAAGATGAGAGGTTAGTCCCTGGCTTCGACTCCAGAGGAATACCACCTTACCACAAGCACCTCAAGAGGAGGCTTCTCTCAGCTCTAGGTATGTGAGAGGGACCCTGAGTTTGCGGCCTCAAGTGGAATGGAGACCGCGATGCCCTGACGCGAAATAAGGCCGGATATCCCTGCAGTGACTTGAATGCAGGCTCGTCTTGCATCTCCCAAGAGGAAAGGATGTCTGAATTCCCTGTGGAGACCACCGAGAATGACCTAGTTCCCCACCTCATCGCGACCGGAGGCCTCACATCCCTTGAAAACTCCAGAGGTACGCGGAGATCAGTACCTCCAAAGGAGACGATGCCTGACTCCTCGTGAAACTTGATAGGAGTCTCAGGATTCCTGTGGCACGTGGAAAGGGACCCTTGGTCTCCCGCCTCATCTGGAGAGGCGTCCCAATTGCCCTGCCAAGCCTCGAGGAGAATCCCGAGTTGTCCCTCGCAACTAGGCAGGAGTCCTGACGTCGCTGAACAAACACGTGGGTGGAAGGGCCATCCCAGTCGTAACTCGAGAATATACCCCAGGTTCCCGCCGCAACTCGAGAAAAACCATGAGACTTCCCCCTCTCCGCGAGATGAGGCCCTATTCCCCTGCACTGCGTGCAGAGCAATTCCGTGTTGCACATCACACATGAAAGGAGCCTTGATTTCCTTGATGGCACTCCAGAGAAACCCCAAGAACACTGTTTCAAGGCTGGAGGGATCCTGAGGTCCCTGTAGCAGCACGAAAGAGCTCCGTGGACCATGAATCAACTCGAGATGAGAGGTTAGTCCCTGGCTTCGACTCCAGAGGAATACCACCTTACCACAAGCACCTCAAGAGGAGGCTTCTCTCAGCTCTAGGTATGTGAGAGGGACCCTGAGTTTGCGGCCTTAAGTGGAATGGAGACCGCGATGACCTGACTCGAAATAAGGCCGGATATCCGTGCAGTGACTTGAATGCAGGCTCGTCTTGGATCTCCCAAGATGAAAGGATGTCTGAATGCCCTGTGGAGACCACAGAGAAAGACCTAGTTCCCCACCTCATGGCGACCGGAGGCCTCACATCCTTTGAAATCTCCAGAGGTACGCGGAGACCAGTGCCTCCAAAGGAGACGATGCCTGACTCCTCGTGAAACTTGATAGGAGTCCCAGGATTCCTGTGGCACGTGGAAAGGGACCCTGGGTCTCCCGCCTCAGCTGGAGAGGCGTCCCAATTGCCCTGCCAAGCCGCGAGGAGAATCCCGAGTTGTCCCTCGCAAATAGGCAGGAGTCCTGACGTCGCTGAACAAACACGTGGGTGGAAGGGCCATCCCCGTCGTAACTCGAGAATATAACCCAGGTTCCCGCCGCAACTCGAGAAAAACCGTGAGACTTCCCCCTCGCCGCGAGATGAGGGCCGATTCCCCTGCACTGCGTGCAGAGCAATTCGGTGTTGCACATCACACATGAAAGGAGCCTTGATTTCCTTGATGGCACTCCAGAGAAACCCCTAGAACACTGTTTCAAGGCTGGAGGGATCCTGAGGTCCCTGTAGCAGCACGAAAGAGCTCCATGGACCATGAATCAACTCGAGATGAGAGGTTAGTCCCTGTCTTCGACTCCAGAGGAATATCATCTTACCACAAGCACCTCAAGAGGAGGCTTCTCTCAGCTCTAGGTATGTGAGAGGGACCCTGAGTTTGCGGCCTCAAGTGGAATGGAGACCGCGATGCCCTGACTTGAAATAAGTCCGGATATCCCTGCAGTGACTTGAATGCAGGCTCGTCTTGCATCTCCCAAGACGAAAGGATGTCTGAATCCCCTGTGGAGACCACAGAGAAAGACCTAGTTCCCCACCTCATCGCGACCGGAGGCCTCACATCCTTTGAAAACTCCAGAGGTACGCGAAGATCAGTGCCTCCAAAGGAGACGATGCCTGACTCCTCCTGAAACTTGATAGGAGTCCCAGGATTCCTGTGGCACGTGGAAAGGGACCCTTGGTCTCCCGCCTCAGCTGGAGAGGCGTCCCAATTGCCCTGCCAAGCCTCGAGGAGAATCCCGAGTTGTCCCTCGCAACTAGGCCGGAGTCCTGACGTGGCTGAACAAACACGTGGGTGGAAGGGCCATCCCCGACGTAACTCGAGAATATACCCCAGGTTCCCGCCGCAACTCGAGAAAAACCATGAGACTTCCCCCTCGCCGCGAGATGAGGCACGATTCCCCTGCACTGCGTGCAGAGCAATTCCGTGTTGCACATCACACATGAAAGGAGCCTTGATTTCCGTGATGGCACTCCAGAGAAACCCCAAGAACACTGTTTCAAGGCTAGAGGGATCCTGAGGTCACTGTAGCAACAGGAAAGAGCTCCGTGGACCAAAAATCAACTCGAGATGAGAGGTTAGTCCCTTGCTTCGACTCCAGAGGAATACCACCTTACCACAAGAACCTCAAGAGGAGGCTTCTCTCAGCTCTAGGTATGTGAGAGGGACCCTGAGTTTGCGGCCTCAAGTGGAATGGACACCGCGATGCCCTGACTCGAAATAAGGCCGGATATCCCTGCAGTGACTTGAATGCAGGCTCGTCTTGCATCTCCCAAGACGAAAGGATGTCTGAATCCCCTGTGGAGACCACAGAGAAAGACCTAGTTCCCTACCTCATGGCGAACGGAGGCCTCACATCCTTTGAAAACTCCAGAGGTACGCGGAGATCAGTGCCTCCAAAGGAGACGATGCCTGTCTCCTCGTGAAACTTGATAGGAGTCCCAGGATTCCTGTGGCACGTGGAAAGGGACCCTTGGTCTCCCGCCTCAGCTGGAGAGGCGTCCCAATTGCCCTGCCAAGCCTCGAGGAGAATCCCGAGTTGTCCCTCGCAACTAGGCAGGAGTCCTGACGTCGCTGAAGAAACACGTGGGTGGAAGGGCCATCCCCTCGTAACTCGAGAATATTCCCCAGGTTCCCGCCGCAACTCGAGAAAAACCATGAGACTTCCCCCTCGCCGCGAGATGAGGCCCGATTCCCCTGCACTGCGTGCAGAGCAATTCGGTGTTGCACATCACACATGAAAGGAGCCTTGATTTCTTGATGGCACTCCAGAGAAACCCCAAGAACACTGTTTCAATGCTAGAGCGATCCTGAGGTCACTCTAGCAACACGAAAGAGCTCCGTGGACCAACAATCAACTCGAGATGAGAGGTTAGTCCCTGGCTTCCACTCCAGAGGAATACCACCTTACCACAAGCACCTCAAGAGGAAGCTTCTCTCAGCTCAAGCAATGTGAGAGGGACCCTTAGTATGCGGCCTCAAGTGGAATGGAGACCGCGATGCCCTGACGCGAAATAAGGCCGGATATTCCTGCAGTGACTTGAATGCAGGCTCGTCTTGCATCTCCCAAGACGAAAGGATGTCTGAATCCCCTGTGGAGACCACAGAGAATGACCTAGTTCCCCACCTCATCGCCACCGGAGGCCTCACATCCTTTGAAAACTCCAGAGGTACGCGGAGATCAGTGCCTCCAAAGGAGACGATGCCTGACTCCTCGTGAAACTTGATAGGAGTCCCAGGATTCCTGTGGCACGTGGAAAGGGACACTTGGTCTCCCGCCTCAGCTGGAGAGGCGTCCCAATTGCCCTGCCAAGCCTCGAGGAGAATCCCGAGTTGTCCCTCGCAACTAGGCAGGAGTCCTGACTTCGCTGAACAAACACGTGGGTGGAAGGGCCAACCCCGTCGTAACTCGAGAATATACCCCAGGTTCCCGCCGCAACTCGAGAAAAACCATGAGACCTCCCCCTCGCCGCGAGATGAGGCCCGATTCCCCTGCACTGCGTGCAGAGCAATTCCGTCTTGCACATCACACATGAAAGGAGCCTTGATTTCCTTGATGGCACTCCAGAGAAACCCCAAGAACACTGTTTCAAGGCTGGAGGGATCCTGAGGTCCCTGTAGCAGCACGAAAGAGCTCCATGGACCATGAATCAACTCGAGATGAGAGGTTAGTCCCTGGCTTCGACTCCAGAGGAATACCACCTTACCACAAGCACCTCAAGAGGAGGCTTCTCTCAGCTCTAGGTATGTGAGAGGGACCCTGAGTTTGCGGCCTCAAGTGGAATGGAGACCGCGATGCCCTGACTCGAAATAAGTCCGGATATCCCTGCAGTGACTTGAATGCAGGCTCGTCTTGCATCTCCCAAGACGAAAGGATGTCTGAATCCCCTGTGGAGACCACAGAGAAAGACCTAGTTCCCCACCTCATCGCGACCGGAGGCCTCACATCCTTTGAAAACTCCAGAGGTACGCGGAGATCAGTGCCTCCAAAGGAGACGATGCCTGACTCCTTGTGAAACTTGATAGGGGTCACAGGATTCCTGTGGCACGTGGAAAGGGACACTTGGTCTCCCGCCTCAGCTGGAGAGGCGTCGCAATTGCCCTGCCAAGCCTCGAGGAGAATCCCGAGTTGTCCCTAGCAACTAGGCAGGAGTCCTGACGTCGCTGAACAAACACGTGGGTGGAAGGGCCATCCCCGACGTAACTCGAGAATATACCCCAGGTTCCCGCTGCAACTCGAGAAAAACCATGAGACTTCCCCCTCGCCGCGAGATGAGGCCCGATTCCCCTGCACTGCGTGCAGAGCAATTCCGTGTTGCACATCACACATGAAAGGAGCCTTGATTTCCTTGATGGCACTCCAGAGAAACCCCAAGAACACTGTTTCAAGGTTGAGGGATCCTGAGGTCACTGTAGCAACACGAAAGAGCTCCGTGGACCAAAAATCAACTCGAGATGAGAGGTTAGTCCCTGGCTTCGACTCCAGAGGAATACCACCTTACCACAAGCACCTCAAGAGGAGGCTTCTCTCAGCTCTAGGTATGTGAGAGGGACCCTGAGTTTGCGGCCTCAAGTGGAATGGACACCGCGATGCCCTGACGCGAAATAAGGCCGGATATCCCTGCAGTGACTTGAATGCAGGCTCGTCTTGCATCTCCCAAGACGAAAGGATGTCTGAATCCCCTGTGGAGACCACCGAGAATGACCTAGTTCCCCACCTCATCGCGACCGGAGGCCTCACATCCTTTGAAAACTCCAGAGGTACGCGGAGATCAGTGCCTCCAAAGGAGACGATGCCTGACTCCTCGTGAAACTTGATAGGAGTCCCAGGATTCCTGTGGCACGTGGAAAGGGACCCTTGGTCTCCCGCCTCAGCTGGAGAGGCGTCCCAATTGCCCTGCCAAGCCTCGAGGAGAATCCCGAGTTGTCCCTCGCAAATAGGCAGGAGTCCTGACGTCGCTGAACAAACACGTGGGTGGAAGGGCCATCCCCGTCGTAACTCGAGAATATACCCCAGGTTCCCGCCGCAACTCGAGAAAAACCATGAGACTTCCCCCTCGCCGCGAGATGAGGGCCGATTCCCCTGCACTGCGTGCAGAGCAATTCGGTGTTGCACATCACACATGAAAGGAGCCTTGATTTCCTTGATGGCACTCCAAAGAAACCCCTAGAACACTGTTTCAAGGCTGGAGGGATCCTGAGGTCCCTGTAGCAGCACGAAAGAGCTCCATGGACCATGAATCAACTCGAGATGAGAGGTTAGTCCCTGGCTTCGACTCCAGAGGAATACCACCTTACCACAAGCACCTCAAGAGGAGGCTTCTCTCAGCTCTAGGTATGTGAGAGGGACCCTGAGTTTGCGGCCTCAAGTGGAATGGAGACCGCGATGCCCTGACTCGAAATAAGGCCGGATATCCCTGCAGTGACTTGAATGCAGGCTCGTCTTGCATCTCCCAAGACGAAAGGATGTCTGAATCCCCTGTGGAGACCACAGAGAAAGACCTAGTGCCCCACCTCATCGCGACCGGAGGCCTCACATCCTTTGAAAACTCCAGAGGTACGCGAAGATCAGTGCCTCCAAAGGAGACCATGCCTGACTCCTCCTGAAACTTGATAGGAGTCCCAGGATTCCTGTGGCACGTGGAAAGGGACACTTGGTCTCCCGCCTCAGCTGGAGAGGCGTCCCAATTGCCCTGCCAAGCCTCGAGGAGAATCCCGAGTTGTCCCTCGCAACTAGGCCGGAGTCCTGACGTGGCTGAACAAACACGTGGGTGGAAGGGCCATCCCCGACGTAACTCGAGAATATACCCCAGGTTCCCGCCGCAACTCGAGAAAAACCATGAGACTTCCCCCTCGCCGCGAGATGAGGCCCGATTCCCCTGCACTGCGTGCAGAGCAATTCCGTGTTGCACATCACACATGAAAGGAGCCTTGATTTCCGTGATGGCACTCCAGAGAAACCCCAAGAACACTGTTTCAAGGCTAGAGGGATCCTGAGGTCACTGTAGCAACAGGAAAGAGCTCCGTGGACCAAAAATCAACTCGAGATGAGAGGTTAGTCCCTTGCTTCGACTCCAGAGGAATACCACCTTACCACAAGCACCTCAAGAGGAGGCTTCTCTCAGCTCTAGGTATGTGAGAGGGACCCTGAGTTTTCGGCCTCAAGTGGAATGGACACCGCGATGCCCTGACTCGAAATAAGGCCGGATATCCCTGCAGTGACTTGAATGCAGGCTCGTCTTGCATCTCCCAAGACGAAAGGATGTCTGAATCCCCTGTGGAGACCACAGAGAAAGACCTAGTTCCCTACCTCATGGCGACTGGAGGCCTCACATCCTTTGAAAACTCCAGAGGTACGCGGAGATCAGTGCCTCCAATGGAGACGATGCCTGTCTCCTCGTGAAACTTGATAGGAGTCCCAGGATTCCTGTGGCACGTGGAAAGGGACACTTGGTCTCCCGCCTCAGCTGGAGAGGCGTCCCAATTGCCCTGCCAAGCCTTGAGGAAAATCCCGAGTTGTCCCTCGCAACTAGGCAGGAGTCCTGACGTCGCTGAAGAAACACGTGGGTGGAAGGGCCATCCCCTCGTAACTCGAGAATATTCCCCAGGTTCCCGCCGCAACTCGAGAAAAACCATGAGACTTCCCCCTCGCCGCGAGATGAGGCCCGATTCCCCTGCACTGCGTGCAGAGCAATTCGGTGTTGCACATCACACATGAAAGGAGCCTTGATTTCCTTGATGGCACTCCAGAGAAACCCCTAGAACACTGTTTCAAGGCTGGAGGGATCCTGAGGTCCCTGTAGCAGCACGAAAGAGCTCCATGGACCATCAGTCAACTCGAGATGAGAGGTTAGTCCCTGGCTTCGACTCCAGAGGAATACCACCTTACCACAAGCACCTCAAGAGGAGGCTTCTCTCAGCTCTAGCTATGTGACAGGGACCCTGAGTTTGCGGCCTCAAGTGGAATGGACACCGCGATGCCCTGACTCGAAATAAGGCCGGATATCCCTGCAGTGACTTGAATGCAGGCTCGTCTTGCATCTCCCAAGACGAAAGGATGTCTGAATCCCCTGTGGAGACCACAGAGAAAGACCTAGTTCCCCACCTCATCGCGACCGGAGGCCTCACATCCTTTGAAAACTCCAGAGGTACGCGGAGATCAGTGCCTCCAAAGGAGACGATGCCTGACTCCTCGTGAAACTTGATAGGAGTCCCAGGATTCCTGTGGCACGTGGAAAGGGACCCTTGGTCTCCCGCCTCAGCTGGAGAGGCGTCCCAATTGCCCTGCCAAGCCTCGAAGAGAATCCCGAGTTGTCCCTCGCAACTAGGCAGGAGTCCTGACGTGGCTGAACAAACACGTGGGTGGAAGGGCCATCCCCGACGTAACTCGAGAATATACCCCAGGTTCCCGCCGCAACTCGAGAAAAACCATGAGACTTCCCCCTCGCCGCGAGATGAGGCCCGATTCCCCTGCACTGCGTGCAGAGCAATTCCGTGTTGCACAACACACATGAAAGGAGCCTTGATTTCCTTGATGGCACTCCAGAGAAACCCCAAGAACACTCTTTCAAGGTTGAGGGATCCTGAGGTCACTGTAACAACACGAAAGAGCTCCGTGGACCAAAAATCAACTCGAGATGAGAGGTTAGTCCCTGGCTTCGACTCCAGAGGAATACCACCTTACCACAAGCACCTCAAGAGGAGGCTTCTCTCAGCTCTAGGTATGTGAGAGGGATCCTGAGTTTGCGGCCTCAAGTGGAATGGACACCGCGATGCCCTGACTCGAAATAAGGCCGGATATCCCTGCAGTGACTTGAATGCAGGCTCGTCTTGCATCTCCCAAGACGAAAGGATGTCTGAATCCCCTGTGGAGACCACAGAGAAAGACCTAGTTCCCCACCCCATCTCGACCGGAGGCCTCACATCCCTTGAAAACTCCAGAGGTACGCGGAGATCAGTGCCTCCAAAGGAGACGATGCCTGACTCCTCGTGAAACTTGATAGGAGTCCCAGGATTCCTGTGGCACGTGGAAAGGGACACTTGGTCTCCCGCCTCAGCTTGAGAGGCGGCCCAATTGCCCTGCCAAGCCTCGAGGAGAATCCCGAGTTGTCCCTCGAAACTAGGCAGGAGTCCTGCCGTCGCTGAACTAACACGTGTGTGGAAGGGCCATCCCCGTCGTAACTCGAGAATATACCCCAGGTTCCCGCCGCAACTCGAGAAAAACCATGAGACTTCCCCCTCGCCGCGAGATGAGGCCCGATTCCCCTGCACTGCGTGCAGAGCAATTCCGTGTTGCACATCACACATGAAAGGAGCCTTGATTTCCGTGATGGCACTCCAGAGAAACCCCAAGAACACTGTTTCAAGGCTAGAGGGATCCTGAGGTCACTGTAGCAACAGGAAAGAGCTCCGTGGACCAAAAATCAACTCGAGATGAGAGGTTAGTCCCTTGCTTCGACTCCAGAGGAATACCACCTTACCACAAGAACCTCAAGAGGAGGCTTCTCTCAGCTCTAGGTATGTGAGAGGGACCCTGAGCTTTCGGCCTCAAGTGGAATGGACACCGCGATGCCCTGACTCGAAATAAGGCCGGATATCCCTGCAGAGACTTGAATGCAGGCTCGTCTTGCATCTCCCAAGACGAAAGAATGTCTGAATCCCCTGTGGAGACCACAGAGAAAGACCTAGTTCCCTACCTCATGGCGAACGGAGGCCTCACATCCTTTGAAAACTCCAGAGGTACGCGGAGATCAGTGCCTCCAAAGGAGACGATGCCTGTCTCCTCGTGAAACTTGATAGGAGTCCCAGGATTCCTGTGGCACGTGGAAAGGGACCCTTGGTCTCCCGCCTCAGGTGGAGAGGCGTCCAAATTGCCCTGCCAAGCCTCGAGGAGAATCCCGAGTTGTCCCTCGCATCTAGGCAGGAGTCCTGACGTCGCTGAAGAAACACGTGGGTGGAAGGGCCATCCCCTCGTAACTCGAGAATATACCCCAGGTTCCCGCCGCAACTCGAGAAAAACCATGAGACTTCCCCCTCGCCGCGAGATGAGGCCCGATTCCCCTGCACTGCGTGCAGAGCAATTCCGTGTTGCACATCACACATGAAAGGAGCCTTGATTTCCTTGATGGCACTCCAGAGAAACCCCAAGAACACTGTTTCAATGCTAGAGCGATCCTGAGGTCACTCTAGCAACACGAAAGAGCTCCGTGGACCAACAATCAACTCGAGATGAGAGGTTAGTCCCTGGCTTCCACTCCAGAGGAATACCACCTTACCACAAGCACCTCAAGAGGAAGCTTCTCTCAGCTCAAGCTATGTGAGAGGGACCCTTAGTATGCGGCCTCAAGTGGAATGGAGACCGCGATGCCCTGACGCGAAATAAGGCCGGATATCCCTGCAGTGACTTGAATGCAGGCTCGTCTTGCATCTCCCAAGACGAAAGGATGTCTGAATCCCCTGTGGAGACCACAGAGAATGACCTAGTTCCCCACCTCATCGCGACCGGAGGCCTCACATCCTTTGAAAACTCCAGAGGTACGCGGAGATCAGTGCCTCCAAAGGAGACGATGCCTGACTCCTCGTGAAACTTGATAGGAGTCCCAGGATTCCTGTGGCACGTGGAAAGGGACACTTGGTCTCCCGCCTCAGCTGGAGAGGCGTCCCAATTGCCCTGCCAAGCCTCGAGGAGAATCCCGAGTTGTCCCTCGCAACTAGGCAGGAGTCCTGACTTCGCTGAACAAACACGTGGGTGGAAGGGCCATCCCCGTCG
Organism: Cervus elaphus; assembly: GCF_910594005.1. Taxonomy (NCBI): domain Eukaryota; kingdom Metazoa; phylum Chordata; class Mammalia; order Artiodactyla; family Cervidae; genus Cervus; species Cervus elaphus. Next base: position 5,723,792 of record NC_057824.1, on the reverse strand, counting down.
TAACTCGAGAATATACCCCAGGTTCCCGCCGCAACTCGAGAAAAACCATGACACTTCCCCCTCGCCGCGAGATGAGGCCCGATTCCCCTGCACTGCGTGCAGAGCAATTCCGTCTTGCACATCACACATGAAAGGAGCCTTGATTTCCTTGATGGCACTCCAGAGAAACCCCAAGAACACTGTTTCAAGGCTGGAGGGATCCTGAGGTCCCTGTAGCAGCACGAAAGAGCTCTGTGGACCATGAATCAACTCGAGATGAGAGGTTAGTCCCTGGCTTCGACTCCAGAGGAATACCACCTTACCAAAAGCACCTCAAGAGGAGGCTTCTCTCAGCTCTAGGTATGTGAGAGGGACCCTGAGTTTGCGGCCTCAAGTGGAATGGAGACCGCGATGCCCTGACTCGAAATAAGAACGGATATCCCTGCAGTGACTTGAATGCAGGCTCGTCTTGCATCTCCCAAGACGAAAGGATGTCTGAATCCCCTGTGGAGACCACAGAGAAAGACCTAGTTCCCCACCTCATCGCGACCGGAGGCCTCACATACTTTGAAAACTCCAGAGGTACGCGGAGATCAGTGCCTCCAAAGGAGACGATGCCTGACTCCTCGTGAAACTTGATAGGAGTCCCAGGATTCCTGTGGCACGTGGAAAGGGACACTTGGTCTCCCGCCTCAGCTGGAGAGGCGTCCCAATTGCCCTGCCAAGCCTCGAGGAGAATCCCGAGTTGTCCCTCGCAACTAGGCAGGAGTCCTGACGTCGCTGAAGAAACACGTGGGTGGAAGGGCCATCCCCTCGTAACTCGAGAATATTCCCCAGGTTCCCGCCGCAACTCGAGAAAAACCATGAGACTTCCCCCTCGCCGCGAGATGAGGCCCGATTCCCCTGCACTGCGTGCAGAGCAATTCCGTGTTGCACATCACACATGAAAGGAGCCTTGATTTCCTTGATGGCACTCCAGAGAAACCCCAAGAACACTGTTTCAATGCTAGAGCGATCCTGAGGTCACTCTAGCAACACGAAAGAGCTCCGTGGACCAACAATCAACTCGAGATGAGAGGTTAGTCCCTGGCTTCCACTCCAGAGGAATACCACCTTACCACAAGTACCTCAAGAGGAAGCTTCTCTCAGCTCAAGCTATGTGAGAGGGACCCTTAGTATGCGGCCTCTAGTGGAATGGAGACCGCGATGCCCTGACTCGAAACAAGGCCGGATATGCCTGCAGTGACTTGAATGCAGGCTCGTCTTGCATCTCCCAAGACGAAAGGATGTCTGAATCCCCTGTGGAGACCACAGAGAATGACCTAGTTCCCCACCTCATCGCGACCGGAGGCGTCACATCCTTTGAAAACTCCAGAGGTACGCGGAGATCAGTGCCTCCAAAGGAGACGATGCCTGACTCCTCGTGAAACTTGATAGGAGTCCCAGGATTCCTGTGGCACGTGGAAAGGGACACTTGGTCTCCCGCCTCAGCTGGAGAGGCGTCCCAATTGCCCTGCCAAGCCTCGAGGAGAATCCCGAGTTGTCCCTCGCAACTAGGCAGGAGTCCTGACTTCGCTGAACAAACACGTGGGTGGAAGGGCCAACCCCGTCGTAACTCGAGAATATACCCCAGGTTCCAGCCGCAACTCGAGAAAAACCATGGGACTTCCCCCTCGCCGCGAGATGAGGCCCGATTCCCCTGCACTGCGTGCAGAGCAATTCCGTCTTGCACATCACACATGAAAGGAGCCTTGATTTCCTTGATGGCACTCCAGAGAAACCCCAAGAACACTGTTTCAAGGCTAGAGGGATCGTGAGGTCCCTGTAGCAGCACGAAAGTGCTCTGTGGACCATGAATCAACTCGAGATGAGAGGTTAGTCCCTGGCTTCGACTCCAGAGGAATACCACCTTACCAAAAGCACCTCAAGAGGAGGCTTCTCTCAGCTCTAGGTATGTGAGAGGGACCCTGAGTTTGCGGCCTCAAGTGGAATGGAGACCGCGATGCCCTGACTCGAAATAAGGCCGGATATCCCTGCAGTGACTTGAATGCAGGCTCGTCTTGCATCTCCCAAGACGAAAGGATGTCTGAATCCCCTGTGGAGACCACAGAGAAAGACCTAGTTCCCCACCTCATCGCGACCGGAGGCCTCACATCCTTTGAAAACTCCAGAGGTACGCGGAGATCAGTGCCTCCAAAGGAGACGATGCCTGACTCCTCGTGAAACTTGATAGGAGTCCCAGGATTCCTGTGGCACGTGGAAAGGGACACTTGGTCTCCCGCCTCAGCTGGAGAGGCGTCCCAATTGCCCTGGCAAGCCTCGAGGAGAATCCCGAGTTGTCCCTCGCAACTAGGCAGGAGTCCTGACTTCGCTGAACAAACACGTGGGTGGAAGGGCCAACCCCGTCGTAACTCGAGAATATACCCCAGGTTCCCGGCGCAACTCGAGAAAAACCATGAGACTTCCCCCTCCCCGCGAGATGAGGCCCGATTCCCCTGCACTGCGTGCAGAGCAATTCCGTCTTGCACATCACACATGAAAGGAGCCTTGATTTCCTTGATGGCACTCCAGAGAAACCCCAAGAACACTGTTTCAAGGCTGGAGGGATCCTGAGGTCCCTGTAGCAGCACGAAAGAGCTCTGTGGACCATGAATCAACTCGAGATGAGAGGTTAGTCCCTGGCTTCGACTCCAGAGGAATACCACCTTACCAACAGCACCTCAAGAGGAGGCTTCTCTCAGCTCTAGGTATGTGAGAGGGACCCTGAGTTTGCGGCCTCAAGTGGAATGGAGACCGCGATGCCCTGACTCGAAATAAGGCCGGATATCCCTGCAGTGACTTGAATGCAGGCTCGTCTTGCATCTCCCAAGACGAAAGGATGTCTGAATCCCCTGTGGAGACCTCAGAGAAAGACCTAGTTCCCCACCTCATCGCGACCGGAGGCCTCACATCCTTTGAAAACTCCAGAGGTACGCGGAGATCAGTGCCTCCAAAGGAGACGATGCCTGACTCCTTGTGAAACTTAATAGGAGTCCCAGGATTCCTGTGGCACGTGGAAAGGGACACTTGGTCTCCCGCCTCAGCTGGAGAGGCGTCCCAATTGCCCTGCCAAGCCTCGAGGAGAATCCCGAGTTGTCCCTCGCAACTAGGCAGGAGTCCTGACTTCGCTGAACAAACACGTGGGTGGAAGGGCCATCCCCGTCGTAACTCGAGAATATACCCCAGGCTCCCGCCGCAACTCGAGAAAAACCATGAGACTTCCCCCTCGCCGCGAGATGAGGCCCGATTCCCCTGCACTGCGTGCAGAGCAATTCCGTCTTGCACATCACACATGAAAGGAGCCTTGATTTCCTTGATGGCACTCCAGAGAAACCCCAAGAACACTGTTTCAAGGCTGGAGGGATCCTGAGGTCCCTGTAGCAGCACGAAAGAGCTCTGTGGACCATGAATCAACTCGAGATGAGAGGTTAGTCCCTGGCTTCGACTCCAGAGGAATACCACCTTACCACAAGCACCTCAAGAGGAGGCTTCTCTCAGCTCTAGGTATGTGAGAGGGACCCTGAGTTTGCGGCCTCAAGTGGAATGGAGACCGCGATGCCCTGACTCGAAATAAGGCCGGATATCCCTGCAGTGACTTGAATGCAGGCTCGTCTTGCATCTCCCAAGACGAAAGGATGTCTGAATCCCCTGTGGAGACCACAGAGAAAGACCTAGTTCCCCACCTCATCGCGACCGGAGGCCTCACATCCTTTGAAAACTCCAGAGGTACGCGGAGATCAGTGCCTCCAAAGGAGACGATGCCTGACTCCTCGTGAAACTTGATAGGAGTCCCAGGATTCCTGTGGCACGTGGAAAGGGACACTTGGTCTCCCGCCTCAGCTGGAGAGGCGTCCCAATTGCCCTGCCAAGCCTCGAGGAGAATCCCGAGTTGTCCCTCGCAACTAGGCAGGAGTCCTGACGTCGCTGAAGAAACACGTGGGTGGAAGGGCCATCCCCTCGTAACTCGAGAATATTCCCCAGGTTCCCGCCGCAACTCGAGAAAAACCATGAGACTTCCCCCTCGCCGCGAGATGAGGCCCGATTCCCCTGCACTGCGTGCAGAGCAATTCCGTGTTGCACATCACACATGAAAGGAGCCTTGATTTCCTTGATGGCACTCCAGAGAAACCCCAAGAACACTGTTTCAATGCTAGAGCGATCCTGAGGTCACTCTAGCAACACGAAAGAGCTCCGTGGACCAACAATCAACTCGAGATGAGAGGTTAGTCCCTGGCTTCCACTTCAGAGGAATACCACCTTACCACAAGTACCTCAAGAGGAAGCTTCTCTCAGCTCAAGCTATGTGAGAGGGACCCTTAGTATGCGGCCTCTAGTGGAATGGAGACCGCGATGCCCTGACGCGAAATGAGGCCGGATATGCCTGCAGTGACTTGAATGCAGGCTCGTCTTGCATCTCCCAAGACGAAAGGATGTCTGAATCCCCTGTGGAGACCACAGAGAATGACCTAGTTCCCCACCTCATCGCGACCGGAGGCCTCACATCCTTTGAAAACTCCAGAGGTACGCGGAGATCAGTGCCTCCAAAGGAGACGATGCCTGACTCCTCGTGAAACTTGATAGGAGTCCCAGGATTCCTGTGGCACGTGGAAAGGGACACTTGGTCTCCCGCCTCAGCTGGAGAGGCGTCCCAATTGCCCTGCCAAGCCTCGAGGAGAATCCCGAGTTGTCCCTCGCAACTAGGCAGGAGTCCTGACTTCGCTGAACAAACACGTGGGTGGAAGGGCCAACCCCGTCGTAACTCGAGAATATACCCCAGGTTCCAGCCGCAACTCGAGAAAAACCATGAGACTTCCCCCTCGCCGCGAGATGAGGCCCGATTCCCCTGCACTGCGTGCAGAGCAATTCCGTCTTGCACATCACACATGAAAGGAGCCTTGATTTCCTTGATGGCACTCCAGAGAAACCCCAAGAACACTGTTTCAAGGCTAGAGGGATCGTGAGGTCCCTGTAGCAGCACGAAAGTGCTCTGTGGACCATGAATCAACTCGAGATGAGAGGTTAGTCCCTGGCTTCGACTCCAGAGGAATACTACCTTACCAAAAGCACCTCAAGAGGAGGCTTCTCTCAGCTCTAGGTATGTGAGAGGGACCCTGAGTTTGCGGCCTCAAGTGGAATGGAGACCGCGATGCCCTGACTCGAAATAAGGCCGGATATCCCTGCAGTGACTTGAATGCAGGCTCGTCTTGCATCTCCCAAGACGAAAGGATGTCTGAATCCCCTGTGGAGACCACAGAGAAAGACCTAGTTCCCCACCTCATCGCGACCGGAGGCCTCACATCCTTTGAAAACTCCAGAGGTACGCGGAGATCAGTGCCTCCAAAGGAGACGATGCCTGACTCCTCGTGAAACTTGATAGGAGTCCCAGGATTCCTGTGGCACGTGGAAAGGGACACTTGGTCTCCCGCCTCAGCTGGAGAGGCGTCCCAATTGCCCTGCCAAGCCTCGAGGAGAATCCCGAGTTGTCCCTCGCAACTAGGCAGGAGTCCTGACTTCGCTGAACAAACACGTGGGTGGAAGGGCCAACCCCGTCGTAACTCGAGAATATACCCCAGGTTCCCGGCGCAACTCGAGAAAAACCATGAGACTTCCCCCTCGCCGCGAGATGAGGCCCGATTCCCCTGCACTGCGTGCAGAGCAATTCCGTCTTGCACATCACACATGAAAGGAGCCTTGATTTCCTTGATGGCACTCCAGAGAAACCCCAAGAACACTGTTTCAAGGCTGGAGGGATCCTGAGGTCCCTGTAGCAGCACGAAAGAGCTCTGTGGACCATGAATCAACTCGAGATGAGAGGTTAGTCCCTGGCTTCGACTCCAGAGGAATACCACCTTACCAAAAGCACCTCAAGAGGAGGCTTCTCTCAGCTCTAGGTATGTGAGAGGGACCCTGAGTTTGCGGCCTCAAGTGGAATGGAGACCGCGATGCCCTGACTCGAAATAAGGCCGGATATCCCTGCAGTGACTTGAATGCAGGCTCGTCTTGCATCTCCCAAGACGAAAGGATGTCTGAATCCCCTGTGGAGACCTCAGAGAAAGACCTAGTTCCCCACCTCATCGCGACCGGAGGCCTCACATCCTTTGAAAACTCCAGAGGTACGCGGAGATCAGTGCCTCCAAAGGAGACGATGCCTGACTCCTTGTGAAACTTGATAGGAGTCACAGGATTCCTGTGGCACGTGGAAAGGGACACTTGGTCTCCCGCCTCAGCTGGAGAGGCGTCGCAATTGCCCTGCCAAGCCTCGAGGAGAATCCCGAGTTGTCCCTCGCAACTAGGCAGGAGTCCTGACGTCGGTGAACAAACACGTGGGTGGAAGGGCCATCCCCGTCGTAACTCGAGAATATACCCCAGGTTCCCGCCGCAACTCGAGAAAAACCATGAGACTTCCCCCTCGCCGCGAGATGAGGCCCGATTCCCCTGCACTGCGTGCAGAGCAATTCCGTGTTGCACATCACACATGAAAGGAGCCTTGATTTCCTTGATGGCACTCCAGAGAAACCCCAAGAACACTGTTTCAAGGTTGAGGGATCCTGAGGTCACTGTAGCAACACGAAAGAGCTCCGTGGACCAAAAATCAACTCGAGATGAGAGGTTAGTCCCTGGCTTCCACTCCAGAGGAATACCACCTTACCACAAGCACCTCAAGAGGAAGCTTCTCTCAGCTCAAGCTATGTGAGAGGGACGCTTAGTATGCGGCCTCAAGTGGAATGGTGACCGCGATTCCCTGACGCGAAATAAGGCCGGATATCCCTGCAGTGACTTGAATGCAGGCTCGTCTTGCATCTCCCAAGACGAAAGAATGTCTGAATCCCCTGTGGAGACCAGAGAGAAAGACCTAGTTCCCCACCTCATCGCGACCGGAGGCCTCACATCCCTTGAAAACTCCAGAGGTACGCGGAGATCAGTGCCTCCAAAGGAGACGATGCCTGACTCCTCGTGAAACTTGATAGGAGTCCCAGGATTCCTGTGGCACGTGGAAAGGGACACTTGGTCTCCCGCCTCAGCTGGAGAGGCGGCCCAATTGCCCTGCCAAGCCTCGAGGAGAATCCCGAGTTGTCCCTCGCAACTAGGCAGGAGTCCTGCCGTCGCAGAACAAACACGTGGGTGGAACGGCTATCCCCGTCGTAACTCGAAAATATACCGCAGGTTCCCGCCGCAACTCGAGAAAAACCATGAGACTTCCCCCTCGCCGCGAGATGAGGCCCGATTCCCCTGCACTGCGTGCAGAGCAATTCTGTGTTGCACATCACACATGAAAGGAGCCTTGATTTCCTTGATGGCACTCCAGAGAAACCCCAAGAACACTGTTTCAAGGCTGGAGGGATCCTGAGGTCCCTGTAGCAGCACGAAAGAGCTCTGTGGACCATGAATCAACTCGAGATGAGAGGTTAGTCCCTGGCTTCGACTCCAGAGGAATACCACCTTACCAAAAGCACCTCAAGAGGAGGCTTCTCTCAGCTCTAGGTATGTGAGAGGGACCCTGAGTTTGCGGCCTCAAGTGGAATGGAGACCGCGATGCCCTGACTCGAAATAAGTCCGGATATCCCTGCAGTGACTTGAATGCAGGCTCGTCTTGCATCTCCGAAGACGAAAGGATGTCTGAATCCCCTGTGGAGACCACAGAGAAAGACCTAGTTCCCCACCTCATCGCGACCGGAGGCCTCACATCCTTTGAAAACTCCAGAGGTACGCGGAGATCAGTGCCTCCAAAGGAGACGATGCCTGACTCCTTGTGAAACTTGATAGGAGTCACAGGATTCCTGTGGCACGTGGAAAGGGACACTTGGTCTCCCGCCTCAGCTGGAGAGGCGTCGCAATTGCCCTGCCAAGCCTCGAGGAGAATCCCGAGTTGTCCCTCGCAACTAGGCAGGAGTCCTGACGTCGGTGAACAAACACGTGGGTGGAAGGGCCATCCCCGTCGTAACTCGAGAATATACCCCAGGTTCCCGCCGCAACTCGAGAAAAACCATGAGACTTCCCCCTCGCCGCGAGATGAGGCCCGATTCCCCTGCACTGCGTGCAGAGCAATTAAGTGTTGCACATCACACATGAAAGGAGCCTTGATTTCCTTGATGGCACTCCAGAGAAACCCCAAGAACACTGTTTCAAGGTTGAGGGATCCTGAGGTCACTGTAGCAACACGAAAGAGCTCCGTGGACCAAAAATCAACTCGAGATGAGAGGTTAGTCCCTTGCTTCGACTCCAGAGGTATACCACCTTACCACAAGCACCTCAAGAGGAGGCTTCTCTCAGCTCAAGCTATGTGAGAGGGACCGTTAGTATGCGGCCTCAAGTGGAATGGAGACCGCGATGCCCTGACGCGAAATAAGGCCGGATATCCCTGCAGTGACTTGAATGCAGGCTCGTCTTGCATCTCCCAAGACGAAAGGATGTCTGAATCCCCTGTGGAGACCACAGAGAAAGACCTAGTTCCCCACCTCATCGTGAACGGAGGCCTCACATCCTTTGAAAACTCCAGAGGTACGCGGAGATCAGTGCCTCCAAAGGAGACGATGCCTGACTCCTCGTGAAACTTGACAGGAGACCCAGGATTCCTGTGGCACGTGGACAGGGACTCTTGGTCTCCCGCCTCATCTGGAGAGGCGTCCCAATTGCCCTGCCAAGCCTCGTGGAGAATCCCGAGTTGTCCGTCGCAACTAGGCAGGAGTCCTGCCGTCGCAGAACAAACACGTGGGTGGAACGGCCATCCCCGTCGTAACTCGAAAATATACCGCAGGTTCCCGCCGCAACTCGAGAAAAACCATGAGACTTCCCCCTCGCCGCGAGATGAGGCCCGATTCCCCTGCACTGCGTGCAGAGCAATTCCGTGTTGCACATCACACATGAAAGGAGCCTTGATTTCCTTGATGGCACTCCAGAGAAACCCCAAGAACACTGTTTCAAGGTTGAGGGATCCTGAGGTCACTGTAGCAACACGAAAGAGCTCCGTGGACCAAAAATCAACTCAAGATGAGAGGTTAGTCCCTGGCTTCGACTCCAGAGGAATACCACCTTACCACAAGCACCTCAAGAGGAGGCTTCTCTCAGCTCTAGGTATGTGAGAGGGACCCTGAGTTTGCGGCCTCAAGTGGAATGGAGACCGCGATGCCCTGACGCGAAATAAGGCCGGATATCCCTGCAGTGACTTGAATGCAGGCTCGTCTTGCATCTCCCAAGACGAAAGGATGTCTGAATCCCCTGTGGAGACCACCGAGAATGACCTAGTTCCCCACCTCATCGCGACCGGAGGCCTCACATCCCTTGAAAACTCCAGAGGTACGCGGAGATCAGTACCTCCAAAGGAGACGATGCCTGACTCCTCGTGAAACTTGATAGGAGTCTCAGGATTCCTGTGGCACGTGGAAAGGGACCCTTGGTCTCCCGCCTCATCTGGAGAGGCGTCCCAATTGCCCTGCCAAGCCTCGAGGAGAATCCCGAGTTGTCCCTCGCAACTAGGCAGGAGTCCTGACGTCGCTGAACAAACACGTGGGTGGAAGGGCCATCCCAGTCGTAACTCGAGAATATACCCCAGGTTCCCGCCGCAACTCGAGAAAAACCATGAGACTTCCCCCTCTCCGCGAGATGAGGCCCTATTCCCCTGCACTGCGTGCAGAGCAATTCCGTGTTGCACATCACACATGAAAGGAGCCTTGATTTCCTTGATGGCACTCCAGAGAAACCCCAAGAACACTGTTTCAAGGCTGGAGGGATCCTGAGGTCCCTGTAGCAGCACGAAAGAGCTCCGTGGACCATGAATCAACTCGAGATGAGAGGTTAGTCCCTGGCTTCGACTCCAGAGGAATACCACCTTACCACAAGCACCTCAAGAGGAGGCTTCTCTCAGCTCTAGGTATGTGAGAGGGACCCTGAGTTTGCGGCCTCAAGTGGAATGGAGACCGCGATGACCTGACTCGAAATAAGGCCGGATATCCGTGCAGTGACTTGAATGCAGGCTCGTCTTGCATCTCCCAAGACGAAAGGATGTCTGAATGCCCTGTGGAGACCACAGAGAAAGACCTAGTTCCCCACCTCATGGCGACCGGAGGCCTCACATCCTTTGAAATCTCCAGAGGTACGCGGAGATCAGTGCCTCCAAAGGAGACGATGCCTGACTCCTCGTGAAACTTGATAGGAGTCCCAGGATTCCTGTGGCACGTGGAAAGGGACCCTGGGTCTCCCGCCTCAGCTGGAGAGGCGTCCCAATTGCCCTGCCAAGCCGCGAGGAGAATCCCGAGTTGTCCCTCGCAAATAGGCAGGAGTCCTGACGTCGCTGAACAAACACGTGGGTGGAAGGGCCATCCCCGTCGTAACTCGAGAATATACCCCAGGTTCCCGCCGCAACTCGAGAAAAACCGTGAGACTTCCCCCTCGCCGCGAGATGAGGGCCGATTCCCCTGCACTGCGTGCAGAGCAATTCGGTGTTGCACATCACACATGAAAGGAGCCTTGATTTCCTTGATGGCACTCCAGAGAAACCCCTAGAACACTGTTTCAAGGCTGGAGGGATCCTGAGGTCCCTGTAGCAGCACGAAAGAGCTCCATGGACCATGAATCAACTCGAGATGAGAGGTTAGTCCCTGTCTTCGACTCCAGAGGAATATCACCTTACCACAAGCACCTCAAGAGGAGGCTTCTCTCAGCTCTAGGTATGTGAGAGGGACCCTGAGTTTGCGGCCTCAAGTGGAATGGAGACCGCGATGCCCTGACTTGAAATAAGTCCGGATATCCCTGCAGTGACTTGAATGCAGGCTCGTCTTGCATCTCCCAAGACGAAAGGATGTCTGAATCCCCTGTGGAGACCACAGAGAAAGACCTAGTTCCCCACCTCATCGCGACCGGAGGCCTCACATCCTTTGAAAACTCCAGAGGTACGCGAAGATCAGTGCCTCCAAAGGAGACGATGCCTGACTCCTCCTGAAACTTGATAGGAGTCCCAGGATTCCTGTGGCACGTGGAAAGGGACCCTTGGTCTCCCGCCTCAGCTGGAGAGGCGTCCCAATTGCCCTGCCAAGCCTCGAGGAGAATCCCGAGTTGTCCCTCGCAACTAGGCCGGAGTCCTGACGTGGCTGAACAAACACGTGGGTGGAAGGGCCATCCCCGACGTAACTCGAGAATATACCCCAGGTTCCCGCCGCAACTCGAGAAAAACCATGAGACTTCCCCCTCGCCGCGAGATGAGGCCCGATTCCCCTGCACTGCGTGCAGAGCAATTCCGTGTTGCACAACACACATGAAAGGAGCCTTGATTTCCTTGATGGCACTCCAGAGAAACCCCAAGAACACTCTTTCAAGGTTGAGGGATCCTGAGGTCACTGTAACAACACGAAAGAGCTCTGTGGACCAAAAATCAACTCGAGATGAGAGGTTAGTCCCTGGCTTCGACTCCAGAGGAATACCACCTTACCACAAGCACCTCAAGAGGAGGCTTCTCTCAGCTCTAGGTATGTGAGAGGGATCCTGAGTTTGCGGCCTCAAGTGGAATGGACACCGCGATGCCCTGACGCGAAATAAGGCCGGATATCCCTGCAGTGACTTGAATGCAGGCTCGTCTTGCATCTCCCAAGACGAAAGGATGTCTGAATCCCCTGTGGAGACCACAGAGAAAGACCTAGTTCCCCCACCTCATCGCGACCGGAGGCCTCACATCCCTTGAAAACTCCAGAGGTACGCGGAGATCAGTGCCTCCAAAGGAGACGATGCCTGACTCCTCGTGAAACTTGATAGGAGTCCCAGGATTCCTGTGGCACGTGGAAAGGGACCCTTGGTCTCCCGCCTCAGGTGGAGAGGCGTCCCAATTGCCCTGCCAAGCCTCGAGGAGAATCCCGAGTTGTCCCTCGAAACTAGGCAGGAGTCCTGCCGTCGCTGAACTAACACGTGTGTGGAAGGGCCATCCCCGTCGTAACTCGAGAATATACCCCAGGTTCCCGCCGCAACTCGAGAAAAACCATGAGACTTCCCCCTCGCCGCGAGATGAGGCACGATTCCCCTGCACTGCGTGCAGAGCAATTCCGTGTTGCACATCACACATGAAAGGAGCCTTGATTTCCGTGATGGCACTCCAGAGAAACCCCAAGAACACTGTTTCAAGGCTAGAGGGATCCTGAGGTCACTGTAGCAACAGGAAAGAGCTCCGTGGACCAAAAATCAACTCGAGATGAGAGGTTAGTCCCTTGCTTCGACTCCAGAGGAATACCACCTTACCACAAGCACCTCAAGAGGAGGCTTCTCTCAGCTCTAGCTATGTGACAGGGACCCTGAGTTTGCGGCCTCAAGTGGAATGGAGACCGCGATGCCCTGACTCGAAATAAGGCCGGATATCCCTGCAGTGACTTGAATGCAGGCTCGTCTTGCATCTCCCAAGACGAAAGGATGTCTGAATCCCCTGTGGAGACCACAGAGAAAGACCTAGTTCCCTACCTCATGGCGAACGGAGGCCTCACATCCTTTGAAAACTCCAGAGGTACGCGGAGATCAGTGCCTCCAAAGGAGACGATGCCTGTCTCCTCGTGAAACTTGATAGGAGTCCCAGGATTCCTGTGGCACGTGGAAAGGGACCCTTGGTCTCCCGCCTCAGCTGGAGAGGCGTCCCAATTGCCCTGCCAAGCCTCGAGGAGAATCCCGAGTTGTCCCTCGCAACTAGGCAGGAGTCCTGACGTCGCTGAAGAAACACGTGGGTGGAAGGGCCATCCCCTCGTAACTCGAGAATATTCCCCAGGTTCCCGCCGCAACTCGAGAAAAACCATGAGACTTCCCCCTCGCCGCGAGATGAGGCCCGATTCCCCTGCACTGCGTGCAGAGCAATTCCGTGTTGCACATCACACATGAAAGGAGCCTTGATTTCTTGATGGCACTCCAGAGAAACCCCAAGAACACTGTTTCAATGCTAGAGCGATCCTGAGGTCACTCTAGCAACACGAAAGAGCTCCGTGGACCAACAATCAACTCGAGATGAGAGGTTAGTCCCTGGCTTCCACTCCAGAGGAATACCACCTTAACACAAGCACCTCAAGAGGAAGCTTCTCTCAGCTCAAGCAATGTGAGAGGGACCCTTAGTATGCGGCCTCAAGTGGAATGGAGACCGCGATGCCCTGACGCGAAATAAGGCCGGATATCCCTGCAGTGACTTGAATGCAGGCTCGTCTTGCATCTCCCAAGACGAAAGGATGTCTGAATCCCCTGTGGAGACCACAGAGAATGACCTAGTTCCCCACCTCATCGCCACCGGAGGCCTCACATCCTTTGAAAACTCCAGAGGTACGCGGAGATCAGTGCCTCCAAAGGAGACGATGCCTGACTCCTCGTGAAACTTGATAGGAGTCCCAGGATTCCTGTGGCACGTGGAAAGGGACACTTGGTCTCCCGCCTCAGCTGGAGAGGCGTCCCAATTGCCCTGCCAAGCCTCGAGGAGAATCCCGAGTTGTCCCTCGCAACTAGGCAGGAGTCCTGACTTCGCTGAACAAACACGTGGGTGGAAGGGCCAACCCCGTCGTAACTCGAGAATATACCCCAGGTTCCCGCCGCAACTCGAGAAAAACCATGAGACCTCCCCCTCGCCGCGAGATGAGGCCCGATTCCCCTGCACTGCGTGCAGAGCAATTCCGTCTTGCACATCACACATGAAAGGAGCCTTGATTTCCTTGATGGCACTCCAGAGAAACCCCCAGAACACTGTTTCAAGGCTGGAGGGATCCTGAGGTCCCTGTAGCAGCACGAAAGAGCTCCATGGACCATGAATCAACTCGAGATGAGAGGTTAGTCCCTGGCTTCGACTCCAGAGGAATACCACCTTACCAAAAGCACCTCAAGAGGAGGCTTCTCACAGCTCTAGGTATGTGAGAGGGACCCTGAGTTTGCGGCCTCAAGTGGAATGGAGACCGCGATGCCCTGACTCGAAATAAGTCCGGATATCCCTGCAGTGACTTGAATGCAGGCTCGTCTTGCATCTCCCAAGACGAAAGGATGTCTGAATCCCCTGTGGAGACCACAGAGAAAGACCTAGTTCCCCACCTCATCGCGACCGGAGGCCTCACATCCTTTGAAAACTCCAGAGGTACGCGGAGATCAGTGCCTCCAAAGGAGACGATGCCTGACTCCTTGTGAAACTTGATAGGAGTCACAGGATTCCTGTGGCACGTGGAAAGGGACACTTGGTCTCCCGCCTCAGCTGGAGAGGCGTCGCAATTGCCCTGCCAAGCCTCGAGGAGAATCCCGAGTTGTCCCTCGCAACTAGGCAGGAGTCCTGACGTCGGTGAACAAACACGTGGGTGGAAGGGCCATCCCCGTCGTAACTCGAGAATATACCCCAGGTTCCCGCTGCAACTCGAGAAAAACCATGAGACTTCCCCCTCGCCGCGAGATGAGGCCCGATTCCCCTGCACTGCGTGCAGAGCAATTCCGTGTTGCACATCACACATGAAAGGAGCCTTGATTTCCTTGATGGCACTCCAGAGAAACCCCAAGAACACTGTTTCAAGGTTGAGGGATCCTGAGGTCACTGTAGCAACACGAAAGAGCTCCGTGGACCAAAAATCAACTCGAGATGAGAGGTTAGTCCCTGGCTTCGACTCCAGAGGAATACCACCTTACCACAAGCACCTCAAGAGGAGGCTTCTCTCAGCTCTAGGTATGTGAGAGGGATCCTGAGTTTGCGGCCTCAAGTGGAATGGACACCGCGATGCCCTGACGCGAAATAAGGCCGGATATCCCTGCAGTGACTTGAATGCAGGCTCGTCTTGCATCTCCCAAGACGAAAGGATGTCTGAATCCCCTGTGGAGACCACAGAGAAAGACCTAGTTCCCCACCTCATCGCGACCGGAGGCCTCACATCCCTTGAAAACTCCAGAGGTACGCGGAGATCAGTGCCTCCAAAGGAGACGATGCCTGACTCCTCGTGAAACTTGATAGGAGTCCCAGGATTCCTGTGGCACGTGGAAAGGGACACTTGGTCTCCCGCCTCAGGTGGAGAGGCGTCCCAATTGCCCTGCCAAGCCTCGAGGAGAATCCCGAGTTGTCCCTCGAAACTAGGCAGGAGTCCTGCCGTCGCTGAACTAACACGTGTGTGGAAGGGCCATCCCCGTCGTAACTCGAGAATATACCCCAGGTTCCCGCCGCAACTCGAGAAAAACCATGAGACTTCCCCCTCGCCGCGAGATGAGGCACGATTCCCCTGCACTGCGTGCAGAGCAATTCCGTCTTGCACATCACACATGAAAGGAGCCTTGATTTCCGTGATGGCACTCCAGAGAAACCCCAAGAACACTGTTTCAAGGCTAGAGGGATCCTGAGGTCACTGTAGCAACAGGAAAGAGCTCCGTGGACCAAAAATCAACTCGAGATGAGAGGTTAGTCCCTTGCTTCGACTCCAGAGGAATACCACCTTACCACAAGAACCTCAAGAGGAGGCTTCTCTCAGCTCTAGGTATGTGAGAGGGACCCTGAGTTTGCGGCCTCAAGTGGAATGGACACCGCGATGCCCTGACTCGAAATAAGGCCGGATATCCCGGCAGTGACTTGAATGCAGGCTCGTCTTGCATCTCCCAAGACGAAAGGATGTCTGAATCCCCTGTGGAGACCACAGAGAAAGACCTAGTTCCCTACCTCATGGCGAACGGAGGCCTCACATCCTTTGAAAACTCCAGAGGTACGCGGAGATCAGTGCCTCCAAAGGAGACGATGCCTGTCTCCTCGTGAAACTTGATAGGAGTCCCAGGATTCCTGTGGCACGTGGAAAGGGACCCTTGGTCTCCCGCCTCAGCTGGAGAGGCGTCCCAATTGCCCTGCCAAGCCTCGAGGAGAATCCCGAGTTGTCCCTCGCAACTAGGCAGGAGTCCTGACGTCGCTGAAGAAACACGTGGGTGGAAGGGCCATCCCCTCGTAACTCGAGAATATTCCCCAGGTTCCCGCCGCAACTCGAGAAAAACCATGAGACTTCCCCCTCGCCGCGAGATGAGGCCCGATTCCCCTGCACTGCGTGCAGAGCAATTCCGTGTTGCACATCACACATGAAAGGAGCCTTGATTTCTTGATGGCACTCCAGAGAAACCCCAAGAACACTGTTTCAATGCTAGAGCGATCCTGAGGTCACTCTAGCAACACGAAAGAGCTCCGTGGACCAACAATCAACTCGCGATGAGAGGTTAGTCCCTGGCTTCCACTCCAGAGGAATACCACCTTACCACAAGCACCTCAAGAGGAAGCTTCTCTCAGCTCAAGCAATGTGAGAGGGACCCTTAGTATGCGGCCTCAAGTGGAATGGAGACCGCGATGCCCTGACGCGAAATAAGGCCGGATATTCCTGCAGTGACTTGAATGCAGGCTCGTCTTGCATCTCCCAAGACGAAAGGATGTCTGAATCCCCTGTGGAGACCACAGAGAATGACCTAGTTCCCCACCTCATCGCCACCGGAGGCCTCACATCCTTTGAAAACTCCAGAGGTACGCGGAGATCAGTGCCTCCAAAGGAGACGATGCCTGACTCCTCGTGAAACTTGATAGGAGTCCCAGGATTCCTGTGGCACGTGGAAAGGGACACTTGGTCTCCCGCCTCAGCTGGAGAGGCGTCCCAATTGCCCTGCCAAGCCTCGAGGAGAATCCCGAGTTGTCCCTCGCAACTAGGCAGGAGTCCTGACTTCGCTGAACAAACACGTGGGTGGAAGGGCCAACCCCGTCGTAACTCGAGAATATACCCCAGGTTCCCGCCGCAACTCGAGAAAAACCATGAGACCTCCCCCTCGCCGCGAGATGAGGCCCGATTCCCCTGCACTGCGTGCAGAGCAATTCCGTCTTGCACATCACACATGAAAGGAGCCTTGATTTCCTTGATGGCACTCCAGAGAAACCCCAAGAACACTGTTTCAAGGCTGGAGGGATCCTGAGGTCCCTGTAGCAGCACGAAAGAGCTCCATGGACCATGAATCAACTCGAGATGAGAGGTTAGTCCCTGGCTTCGACTCCAGAGGAATACCACCTTACCAAAAGCACCTCAAGAGGAGGCTTCTCTCAGCTCTAGGTATGTGAGAGGGACCCTGAGTTTGCGGCCTCAAGTGGAATGGAGACCGCGATGCCCTGACTCGAAATAAGTCCGGATATCCCTGCAGTGACTTGAATGCAGGCTCGTCTTGCATCTCCCAAGACGAAAGGATGTCTGAATCCCCTGTGGAGACCACAGAGAAAGACCTAGTTCCCCACCTCATCGCGACCGGAGGCCTCACATCCTTTGAAAACTCCAGAGGTACGCGGAGATCAGTGCCTCCAAAGGAGACGATGCCTGACTCCTTGTGAAACTTGATAGGAGTCACAGGATTCCTGTGGCACGTGGAAAGGGACACTTGGTCTCCCGCCTCAGCTGGAGAGGCGTCGCAATTGCCCTGCCAAGCCTCGAGGAGAATCCCGAGTTGTCCCTCGCAACTAGGCAGGAGTCCTGACGTCGGTGAACAAACACGTGGGTGGAAGGGCCATCCCCGTCGTAACTCGAGAATATACCCCAGGTTCCCGCTGCAACTCGAGAAAAACCATGAGACTTCCCCCTCGCCGCGAGATGAGGCCCGATTCCCCTGCACTGCGTGCAGAGCAATTCCGTGTTGCACATCACACATGAAAGGAGCCTTGATTTCCTTGATGGCACTCCAGAGAAACCCCAA
The DNA here is from genome assembly GCF_910594005.1 of Cervus elaphus. NCBI lineage: Eukaryota > Metazoa > Chordata > Mammalia > Artiodactyla > Cervidae > Cervus > Cervus elaphus. Next base: position 5,706,116 of record NC_057824.1, on the reverse strand, counting down.
GAACACTGTTTCAAGGTTGAGGGATCCTGAGGTCACTGTAGCAACACGAAAGAGCTCCGTGGACCAAAAATCAACTCGAGATGAGAGGTTAGTCCCTGGCTTCGACTCCAGAGGAATACCACCTTACCACAAGCACCTCAAGAGGAGGCTTCTCTCAGCTCTAGGTATGTGAGAGGGACCCTGAGTTTGCGGCCTCAAGTGGAATGGACACCGCGATGCCCTGACGCGAAATAAGGCCGGATATCCCTGCAGTGACTTGAATGCAGGCTCGTCTTGCATCTCCCAAGACGAAAGGATGTCTGAATCCCCTGTGGAGACCACCGAGAATGACCTAGTTCCCCACCTCATCGCGACCGGAGGCCTCACATCCCTTGAAAACTCCAGAGGTACGCGGAGATCAGTGCCTCCAAAGGAGACGATGCCTGACTCCTCGTGAAACTTGATAGGAGTCTCAGGATTCCTGTGGCACGTGGAAAGGGTCCCTTGGTCTCCCGCCTCATCTGGAGAGGCGTCCCAATTGCCCTGCCAAGCCTCGAGGAGAATCCCGAGTTGTCCCTCGCAACTAGGCAGGAGTCCTGACGTCGCTGAACAAACACGTGGGTGGAAGGGCCATCCCAGTCGTAACTCGGGAATATACCCCAGGTTCCCGCCGCAACTCGAGAAAAACCATGAGACTTCCCCCTCTCCGCGAGATGAGGCCCGATTCCCCTGCACTGCGTGCAGAGCAATTCCGTGTTGCACATCACACATGAAAGGAGCCTTGATTTCCTTGATGGCACTCCAGAGAAACCCCAAGAACACTGTTTCAAGGCTGGAGGGATCCTGAGGTCCCTGTAGCAGCACGAAAGAGCTCCGTGGACCATGAATCAACTCGAGATGAGAGGTTAGTCCCTGGCTTCGACTCCAGAGGAATACCACCTTACCACAAGCACCTCAAGAGGAGGCTTCTCTCAGCTCTAGGTATGTGAGAGGGATCCTGAGTTTGCGGCCTCAAGTGGAATGGACACCGCGATGCCCTGACGCGAAATAAGGCCGGATATCCCTGCAGTGACTTGAATGCAGGCTCGTCTTGCATCTCCCAAGACGAAAGGATGTCTGAATCCCCTGTGGAGACCACAGAGAAAGACCTAGTTCCCCACCTCATCGCGACCGGAGGCCTCACATCCCTTGAAAACTCCAGAGGTACGCGGAGATCAGTGCCTCCAAAGGAGACGATGCCTGACTCCTCGTGAAACTTGATAGGAGTCCCAGGATTCCTGTGGCACGTGGAAAGGGACCCTTGGTCTCCCGCCTCAGGTGGAGAGGCGTCCCAATTGCCCTGCCAAGCCTCGAGGAGAATCCCGAGTTGTCCCTCGAAACTAGGCAGGAGTCCTGCCGTCGCTGAACTAACACGTGTGTGGAAGGGCCATCCCCGTCGTAACTCGAGAATATACCCCAGGTTCCCGCCGCAACTCGAGAAAAACCATGAGACTTCCCCCTCGCCGCGAGATGAGGCACGATTCCCCTGCACTGCGTGCAGAGCAATTCCGTGTTGCACATCACACATGAAAGGAGCCTTGATTTCCGTGATGGCACTCCAGAGAAACCCCAAGAACACTGTTTCAAGGCTAGAGGGATCCTGAGGTCACTGTAGCAACAGGAAAGAGCTCCGTGGACCAAAAATCAACTCGAGATGAGAGGTTAGTCCCTTGCTTCGACTCCAGAGGAATACCACCTTACCACAAGAACCTCAAGAGGAGGCTTCTCTCAGCTCTAGGTATGTGAGAGGGACCCTGAGTTTGCGGCCTCAAGTGGAATGGACACCGCGATGCCCTGACTCGAAATAAGGCCGGATATCCCTGCAGTGACTTGAATGCAGGCTCGTCTTGCATCTCCCAAGACGAAAGGATGTCTGAATCCCCTGTGGAGACCACAGAGAAAGACCTAGTTCCCTACCTCATGGCGAACGGAGGCCTCACATCCTTTGAAAACTCCAGAGGTACGCGGAGATCAGTGCCTCCAAAGGAGACGATGCCTGTCTCCTCGTGAAACTTGATAGGAGTCCCAGGATTCCTGTGGCACGTGGAAAGGGACCCTTGGTCTCCCGCCTCAGCTGGAGAGGCGTCCCAATTGCCCTGCCAAGCCTCGAGGAGAATCCCGAGTTGTCCCTCGCAACTAGGCAGGAGTCCTGACGTCGCTGAAGAAACACGTGGGTGGAAGGGCCATCCCCTCGTAACTCGAGAATATTCCCCAGGTTCCCGCCGCAACTCGAGAAAAACCATGAGACTTCCCCCTCGCCGCGAGATGAGGCCCGATTCCCCTGCACTGCGTGCAGAGCAATTCCGTGTTGCACATCACACATGAAAGGAGCCTTGATTTCTTGATGGCACTCCAGAGAAACCCCAAGAACACTGTTTCAATGCTAGAGCGATCCTGAGGTCACTCTAGCAACACGAAAGAGCTCCGTGGACCAACAATCAACTCGCGATGAGAGGTTAGTCCCTGGCTTCCACTCCAGAGGAATACCACCTTACCACAAGCACCTCAAGAGGAAGCTTCTCTCAGCTCAAGCAATGTGAGAGGGACCCTTAGTATGCGGCCTCAAGTGGAATGGAGACCGCGATGCCCTGACGCGAAATAAGGCCGGATATTCCTGCAGTGACTTGAATGCAGGCTCGTCTTGCATCTCCCAAGACGAAAGGATGTCTGAATCCCCTGTGGAGACCACAGAGAATGACCTAGTTCCCCACCTCATCGCCACCGGAGGCCTCACATCCTTTGAAAACTCCAGAGGTACGCGGAGATCAGTGCCTCCAAAGGAGACGATGCCTGACTCCTCGTGAAACTTGATAGGAGTCCCAGGATTCCTGTGGCACGTGGAAAGGGACACTTGGTCTCCCGCCTCAGCTGGAGAGGCGTCCCAATTGCCCTGCCAAGCCTCGAGGAGAATCCCGAGTTGTCCCTCGCAACTAGGCAGGAGTCCTGACTTCGCTGAACAAACACGTGGGTGGAAGGGCCAACCCCGTCGTAACTCGAGAATATACCCCAGGTTCCCGCCGCAACTCGAGAAAAACCATGAGACCTCCCCCTCGCCGCGAGATGAGGCCCGATTCCCCTGCACTGCGTGCAGAGCAATTCCGTCTTGCACATCACACATGAAAGGAGCCTTGATTTCCTTGATGGCACTCCAGAGAAACCCCAAGAACACTGTTTCAAGGCTGGAGGGATCCTGAGGTCCCTGTAGCAGCACGAAAGAGCTCCATGGACCATGAATCAACTCGAGATGAGAGGTTAGTCCCTGGCTTCGACTCCAGAGGAATACCACCTTACCAAAAGCACCTCAAGAGGAGGCTTCTCTCAGCTCTAGGTATGTGAGAGTGACCCTGAGTTTGCGGCCTCAAGTGGAATGGAGACCGCGATGCCCTGACTCGAAATAAGTCCGGATATCCCTGCAGTGACTTGAATGCAGGCTCGTCTTGCATCTCCCAAGACGAAAGGATGTCTGAATCCCCTGTGGAGACCACAGAGAAAGACCTAGTTCCCCACCTCATCGCGACCGGAGGCCTCACATCCTTTGAAAACTCCAGAGGTACGCGGAGATCAGTGCCTCCAAAGGAGACGATGCCTGACTCCTTGTGAAACTTGATAGGAGTCACAGGATTCCTGTGGCACGTGGAAAGGGACACTTGGTCTCCCGCCTCAGCTGGAGAGGCGTCGCAATTGCCCTGCCAAGCCTCGAGGAGAATCCCGAGTTGTCCCTCGCAACTAGGCAGGAGTCCTGACGTTGGTGAACAAACACGTGGGTGGAAGGGCCATCCCCGTCGTAACTCGAGAATATACCCCAGGTTCCCGCTGCAACTCGAGAAAAACCATGAGACTTCCCCCTCGCCGCGAGATGAGGCCCGATTCCCCTGCACTGCGTGCAGAGCAATTCCGTGTTGCACATCACACATGAAAGGAGCCTTGATTTCCTTGATGGCACTCCAGAGAAACCCCAAGAACACTGTTTCAAGGTTGAGGGATCCTGAGGTCACTGTAGCAACACGAAAGAGCTCCGTGGACCAAAAATCAACTCGAGATGAGAGGTTAGTCCCTGGCTTCGACTCCAGAGGAATACCACCTTACCACAAGCACCTCAAGAGGAGGCTTCTCTCAGCTCTAGGTATGTGAGAGGGACCCTGAGTTTGCGGCCTCAAGTGGAATGGACACCGCGATGCCCTGACGCGAAATAAGGCCGGATATCCCTGCAGTGACTTGAATGCAGGCTCGTCTTGCATCTCCCAAGACGAAAGGATGTCTGAATCCCCTGTGGAGACCACCGAGAATGACCTAGTTCCCCACCATATCGCGACCGGAGGCCTCACATCCCTTGAAAACTCCAGAGGTACGCGGAGATCAGTGCCTCCAAAGGAGACGATGCCTGACTCCTCGTGAAACTTGATAGGAGTCTCAGGATTCCTGTGGCACGTGGAAAGGGACCCTTGGTCTCCCGCCTCATCTGGAGAGGCGTCCCAATTGCCCTGCCAAGCCTCGAGGAGAATCCCGAGTTGTCCCTCGCAACTAGGCAGGAGTCCTGACGTCGCTGAACAAACACGTGGGTGGAAGGGCCATCCCAGTCGTAACTCGGGAATATACCCCAGGTTCCCGCCGCAACTCGAGAAAAACCATGAGACTTCCCCCTCTCCGCGAGATGAGGCCCGATTCCCCTGCACTGCGTGCAGAGCAATTCCGTGTTGCACATCACACATGAAAGGAGCCTTGATTTCCTTGATGGCACTCCAGAGAAACCCCAAGAACACTGTTTCAAGGCTGGAGGGATCCTGAGGTCCCTGTAGCAGCACGAAAGAGCTCCGTGGACCATGAATCAACTCGAGATGAGAGGTTAGTCCCTGGCTTCGACTCCAGAGGAATACCACCTTACCACAAGCACCTCAAGAGGAGGCTTCTCTCAGCTCTAGGTATGTGAGAGGGACCCTGAGTTTGCGGCCTCAAGTGGAATGGAGACCGCGATGCCCTGACTCGAAATAAGGCCGGATATCCGTGCAGTGACTTGAATGCAGGCTCTTCTTGCATCTCCCAAGACGAAAGGATGTCTGAATGCCCTGTCGAGACCACAGAGAAAGACCTAGTTCCCCACCTCATGGCGACCGGAGGCCTCACATCCTTTGAAAACTCCAGAGGTACGCGGAGATCAGTGCCTCCAAAGGAGACGATGCCTGACTCCTCGTGAAACTTGATAGGAGTCCCAGGATTCCTGTGGCACGTGGAAAGGGACCCTTGGTCTCCCGCCTCAGCTGGAGAGGCGTCCCAATTGCCCTGCCAAGCCTCGAGGAGAATCCCGAGTTGTCCCTCGCAAATAGGCAGGAGTCCTGACGTCGCTGAACAAACACGTGGGTGGAAGGGCCATCCCCGTCGTAACTCGAGAATATACCCCAGGTTCCCGCCGCAACTCGAGAAAAACCATGAGACTTCCCCCTCGCCGCGAGATGAGGGCCGATTCCCCTGCACTGCGTGCAGAGCAATTCGGTGTTGCACATCACACATGAAAGGAGCCTTGATTTCCTTGATGGCACTCCAAAGAAACCCCTAGAACACTGTTTCAAGGCTGGAGGGATCCTGAGGTCCCTGTAGCAGCACGAAAGAGCTCCATGGACCATGAATCAACTCGAGATGAGAGGTTAGTCCCTGGCTTCGACTCCAGAGGAATACCACCTTACCACAAGCACCTCAAGAGGAGGCTTCTCTCAGCTCTAGGTATGTGAGAGGGACCCTGAGTTTGCGGCCTCAAGTGGAATGGAGACCGCGATGCCCTGACTCGAAATAAGGCCGTATATCCCTGCAGTGACTTGAATGCAGGCTCGTCTTGCATCTCCCAAGACGAAAGGATGTCTGAATCCCCTGTGGAGACCACAGAGAAAGACCTAGTGCCCCACCTCATCGCGACCGGAGGCCTCACATCCTTTGAAAACTCCAGAGGTACGCGAAGATCAGTGCCTCCAAAGGAGACGATGCCTGACTCCTCCTGAAACTTGATAGGAGTCCCAGGATTCCTGTGGCACGTGGAAAGGGACACTTGGTCTCCCGCCTCAGCTGGAGAGGCGTCCCAATTGCCCTGCCAAGCCTCGAGGAGAATCCCGAGTTGTCCCTCGCAACTAGGCCGGAGTCCTGACGTGGCTGAACAAACACGTGGGTGGAAGGGCCATCCCCGACGTAACTCGAGAATATACCCCAGGTTCCCGCCGCAACTCGAGAAAAACCATGAGACTTCCCCCTCGCCGCGAGATGAGGCCCGATTCCCCTGCACTGCGTGCTGAGCAATTCCGTGTTGCACAACACACATGAAAGGAGCCTTGATTTCCTTGATGGCACTCCAGAGAAACCCCAAGAACACTCTTTCAAGGTTGAGGGATCCTGAGGTCACTGTAACAACACGAAAGAGCTCTGTGGACCAAAAATCAACTCGAGATGAGAGGTTAGTCCCTGGCTTCGACTCCAGAGGAATACCACCTTACCACAAGCACCTCAAGAGGAGGCTTCTCTCAGCTCTAGGTATGTGAGAGGGATCCTGAGTTTTCGGCCTCAAGTGGAATGGACACCGCGATGCCCTGACGCGAAATAAGGCCGGATATCCCTGCAGTGACTTGAATGCAGGCTCGTCTTGCATCTCCCAAGACGAAAGGATGTCTGAATCCCCTGTGGAGACCACAGAGAAAGACCTAGTTCCCCACCTCATCGCGACCGGAGGCCTCACATCCCTTGAAAACTCCAGAGGTACGCGGAGATCAGTGCCTCCAAAGGAGACGATGCCTGACTCCTCGTGAAACTTGATAGGAGCCCCAGGATTCCTGTGGCACGTGGAAAGGGACACTTGGTCTCCCGCCTCAGCTTGAGAGGCGGCCCAATTGCCCTGCCAAGCCTCGAGGAGAATCCCGAGTTGTCCCTCGAAACTAGGCAGGAGTCCTGCCGTCGCTGAACTAACACGTGTGTGGAACGGCCATCCCCATCATAACTCGAGAATATACCCCAGGTTCCCGCCGCAACTCGAGAAAAACCATGAGACTTCCCCCTCGCCGCGAGATGAGGCACGATTCCCCTGCACTGCGTGCAGAGCAATTCCGTGTTGCACATCACACATGAAAGGAGCCTTGATTTCCGTGATGGCACTCCAGAGAAACCCCAAGAACACTGTTTCAAGGCTAGAGGGATCCTGAGGTCACTGTAGCAACAGGAAAGAGCTCCGTGGACCAAAAATCAACTCGAGATGAGAGGTTAGTCCCTTGCTTCGACTCCAGAGGAATACCACCTTACCACAAGAACCTCAAGAGGAGGCTTCTCTCAGCTCTAGGTATGTGAGAGGGACCCTGAGTTTGCGGCCTCAAGTGGAATGGACACCGCGATGCCCTGACTCGAAATAAGGCCGGATATCCCTGCAGTGACTTGAATGCAGGCTCGTCTTGCATCTCCCAAGACGAAAGGATGTCTGAATCCCCTGTGGAGACCACAGAGAAAGACCTAGTTCCCTACCTCATGGCGAACGGAGGCCTCACATCCTTTGAAAACTCCAGAGGTACGCGGAGATCAGTGCCTCCAAAGGAGACGATGCCTGTCTCCTCGTGAAACTTGATAGGAGTCCCAGGATTCCTGTGGCACGTGGAAAGGGACCCTTGGTCCCCCGCCTCAGGTGGAGAGGCGTTCCAATTGCCCTGCCAAGCCTCAAGGAGAATCCCGAGTTGTCCCTCGCAACTAGGCAGGAGTCCTGACGTCGCTGAACAAACACGTGGGTGGAAGGGCCATCCCCTCGTAACTCGAGAATATTCCCCAGGTTCCCGCCGCAACTCGAGAAAAACCATGAGACCTCCCCCTCGCCGCGAGATGAGGCCCGATTCCCCTGCACTGCGTGCAGAGCAATTCCGTGTTGCACATCACACATGAAAGGAGCCTTGATTTCTTGATGGCACTCCAGAGAAACCCCAAGAACACTGTTTCAAGGCTGGAGGGATCCTGAGGTCCCTGTAGCAGCACGAAAGAGCTCCGTGGACCATGAATCAACTCGAGATGAGAGGTTAGTCCCTGGCTTCGACTCCAGAGGAATACCACCTTACCACAAGCACCTCAAGAGGAGGCTTCTCTCAGCTCTAGGTATGTGAGAGGGACCCTGAGTTTGCGGCCTCAAGTGGAATGGAGACCGCGATGCCCTGACTCGAAATAAGGCCGGATATCCGTGCAGTGACTTGAATGCAGGCTCGTCTTGCATCTCCCAAGACGAAAGGATGTCTGAATGCCCTGTGGAGACCACAGAGAAAGACCTAGTTCTCCACCTCATGGCGACCGGAGGCCTCACATCCTTTGAAAACTCCAGAGGTACGCGGAGATCAGTGCCTCCAAAGGAGACGATGCCTGACTCCTCGTGAAACTTGATAGGAGTCCCAGGATTCCTGTGGCACGTGGAAAGGGACCCTGGGTCTCCCGCCTCAGCTGGAGAGGCGTCCCAATTGCCCTGCCAAGCCTCGAGGAGAATCCCAAGTTGTCCCTCGCAAATAGGCAGGAGTCCTGACGTCGCTGAACAAACACGTGGGTGGAAGGGCCATCCCCGTCGTAACTCGAAAATATACACCAGGTTCCCGCCGCAACTCGAGAAAAACCATGAGACTTCCCCCTCGCCGCGAGATGAGGCCCGATTCCCCTGCACTGCGTGCAGAGCAATTCCGTGTTGCACATCACACATGAAAGGAGCCTTGATTTCCGTGATGGCACTCCAGAGAAACCCCAAGAACACTGTTTCAAGGCTAGAGGGATCCTGAGGTCACTGTAGCAACAGGAAAGAGCTCCGTGGACCAAAAATCAACTCGAGATGAGAGGTTAGTCCCTTGCTTCGACTCCAGAGGAATACCACCTTACCACAAGCACCTCAAGAGGAGGCTTCTCTCAGCTCTAGGTATGTGAGAGGGACCCTGAGTTTTCGGCCTCAAGTGGAATGGACACCGCGATGCCCTGACTCGAAATAAGGCCGGATATCCCTGCAGTGACTTGAATGCAGGCTCGTCTTGCATCTCCCAAGACGAAAGGATGTCTGAATCCCCTGTGGAGACCACAGAGAAAGACCTAGGTCCCTACCTCATGGCGACTGGAGGCCTCACATCCTTTGAAAACTCCAGAGGTACGCGGAGATCAGTGCCTCCAAAGGAGACGATGCCTGTCTCCTCGTGAAACTTGATAGGAGTCCCAGGATTCCTGTGGAACGTGGAAAGGGACCCTTGGTCTCCCGCCTCAGCTGGAGAGGCGTCCCAATTGCCCTGCCAAGCCTCGAGGAAAATCCCGAGTTGTCCCTCGCAACTAGGCAGGAGTCCTGACGTCGCTGAAGAAACACGTGGGTGGAAGGGCCATCCCCTCGTAACTCGAGAATATTCCCCAGGTTCCCGCCGCAACTCGAGAAAAACCATGAGACTTCGCCCTCGCCGCGAGATGAGGCCCGATTCCCCTGCACTGCGTGCAGAGCAATTCGGTGTTGCACATCACACATGAAAGGAGCCTTGATTTCCTTGATGGCACTCCAGAGAAACCCCTAGAACACTGTTTCAAGGCTGGAGGGATCCTGAGGTCCCTGTAGCAGCACGAAAGAGCTCCATGGACCATCAATCAACTCGAGATGAGAGGTTAGTCCCTGGCTTCGACTCCAGAGGAATACCACCTTACCACAAGCACCTCAAGAGGAGGCTTCTCTCAGCTCTAGCTATGTGAGAGGGACCCTGAGTTTGCGGCCTCAAGTGGAATGGACACCGCGATGCCCTGACTCGAAATAAGGCCGGATATCCCTGCAGTGACTTGAATGCAGGCTTGTCTTGCATCTCCCAAGACGAAAGGATGTCTGAATCCCCTGTGGAGACCACAGAGAAAGACCTAGTTCCCCACCTCATCGCGACCGGAGGCCTCACATCCTTTGAAAACTCCAGAGGTACGCGGAGATCAGTGCCTCCAAAGGAGACGATGCCTGACTCCTCGTGAAACTTAATAGGAGTCCCAGGATTCCTGTGGCACGTGGAAAGGGACACTTGGTCTCCCGCCTCAGCTGGAGAGGCGTCCCAATTGCCCTGCCAAGCCTCGAGGAGAATCCCGAGTTGTCCCTCGCAACTAGGCCGGAGTCCTGACGTGGCTGAACAAACACGTGGGTGGAAGGGCCATCCCCGACGTAACTCGAGAATATACCCCAGGTTCCCGCCGCAACTCGAGAAAAACCATGAGACTTCCCCCTCGCCGCGAGATGAGGCCCGATTCCCCTGCACTGCGTGCAGAGCAATTCCGTGTTGCACAACACACATGAAAGGAGCCTTGATTTCCTTGATGGCACTCCAGAGAAACCCCAAGAACACTCTTTCAAGGTTGAGGGATCCTGAGGTCACTGTAACAACACGAAAGAGCTCCGTGGACCAAAAATCAACTCGAGATGAGAGGTTAGTCCCTGGCTTCGACTCCAGAGGAATACCACCTTACCACAAGCACCTCAAGAGGAGGCTTCTCTCAGCTCTAGGTATGTGAGAGGGATCCTGAGTTTGCGGCCTCAAGTGGAATGGACACCGCGATGCCCTGACTCGAAATAAGGCCGGATATCCCTGCAGTGACTTGAATGCAGGCTCGTCTTGCATCTCCCAAGACGAAAGGATGTCTGAATCCCCTGTGGAGACCACAGAGAAAGACCTAGTGCCCCACCTCATCGCGACCGGAGGCCTCACATCCCTTGAAAACTCCAGAGGTACGCGGAGATCAGTGCCTCCAAAGGAGACGATGCCTGACTCCTCGTGAAACTTGATAGGAGCCCCAGGATTCCTGTGGCACGTGGAAAGGGACACTTGGTCTCCCGCCTCAGCTTGAGAGGCGGCCCAATTGCCCTGCAAAGCCTCGAGGAGAATCCCGAGTTGTCCCTCGAAACTAGGCAGGAGTCCTGCCGTCGCTGAACTAACACGTGTGTGGAAGGGCCATCCCCATCGTAACTCGAGAATATACCCCAGGTTCCCGCCGCAACTCGAGAAAAACCATGAGACTTCCCCCTCGCCGCGAGATGAGGCACGATTCCCCTGCACTGCGTGCAGAGCAATTCCGTGTTGCACATCACACATGAAAGGAGCCTTGATTTCCGTGATGGCACTCCAGAGAAACCCCAAGAACACTGTTTCAAGGCTAGAGGGATCCTGAGGTCACTGTAGCAACAGGAAAGAGCTCCGTGGACCAAAAATCAACTCGAGATGAGAGGTTAGTCCCTTGCTTCGACTCCAGAGGAATACCACCTTACCACAAGAACCTCAAGAGGTAGCTTCTCTCAGCTCTAGGTATGTGAGAGGGACCCTGAGTTTGCGGCCTCAAGTGGAATGGACACCGCGATGCCCTGACTCGAAATAAGGCCGGATATCCCTGCAGTGACTTGAATGCAGGCTCGTCTTGCATCTCCCAAGACGAAAGGATGTCTGAATCCCCTGTGGAGACCACAGAGAAAGACCTAGTTCCCTACCTCATGGCGAACGGAGGCCTCACATCCTTTGAAAACTCCAGAGGTACGCGGAGATCAGTGCCTCCAAAGGAGACGATGCCTGTCTCCTCGTGAAACTTGATAGGAGTCCCAGGATTCCTGTGGCACGTGGAAAGGGACCCTTGGTCTCCCGCCTCAGGTGGAGAGGCGTCCCAATTGCCCTGCCAAGCCTCAAGGAGAATCCCGAGTTGTCCCTCGCAACTAGGCAGGAGTCCTGACGTCGCTGAACAAACACGTGGGTGGAAGGGCCATCCCCTCGTAACTCGAGAATATTCCCCAGGTTCCCGCCGCAACTCGAGAAAAACCATGAGACCTCCCCCTCGCCGCGAGATGAGGCCCGATTCCCCTGCACTGCGTGCAGAGCAATTCCGTGTTGCACATCACACATGAAAGGAGCCTTGATTTCTTGATGGCACTCCAGAGAAACCCCAAGAACACTGTTTCAAGGCTGGAGGGATCCTGAGGTCCCTGTAGCAGCACGAAAGAGCTCCGTGGACCATGAATCAACTCGAGATGAGAGGTTAGTCCCTGGCTTCGACTCCAGAGGAATACCACCTTACCACAAGCACCTCAAGAGGAGGCTTCTCTCAGCTCTAGGTATGTGAGAGGGACCCTGAGTTTGCGGCCTCAAGTGGAATGGAGACCGCGATGCCCTGACTCGAAATAAGGCCGGATATCCGTGCAGTGACTTGAATGCAGGCTCGTCTTGCATCTCCCAAGACGAAAGGATGTCTGAATGCCCTGTGGAGACCACAGAGAAAGACCTAGTTCTCCACCTCATGGCGACCGGAGGCCTCACATCCTTTGAAAACTCCAGAGGTACGCGGAGATCAGTGCCTCCAAAGGAGACGATGCCTGACTCCTCGTGAAACTTGATAGGAGTCCCAGGATTCCTGTGGCACGTGGAAAGGGACCCTGGGTCTCCCGCCTCAGCTGGAGAGGCGTCCCAATTGCCCTGCCAAGCCTCGAGGAGAATCCCGAGTTGTCCCTCGCAAATAGGCAGGAGTCCTGACGTCGCTGAACAAACACGTGGGTGGAAGGGCCATCCCCGTCGTAACTCGAAAATATACACCAGGTTCCCGCCGCAACTCGAGAAAAACCATGAGACTTCCCCCTCGCCGCGAGATGAGGCCCGATTCCCCTGCACTGCGTGCAGAGCAATTCCGTGTTGCACATCACACATGAAAGGAGCCTTGATTTCCGTGATGGCACTCCAGAGAAACCCCAAGAACACTGTTTCAAGGCTAGAGGGATCCTGAGGTCACTGTAGCAACAGGAAAGAGCTCCGTGGACCAAAAATCAACTCGAGATGAGAGGTTAGTCCCTTGCTTCGACTCCAGAGGAATACCACCTTACCACAAGCACCTCAAGAGGAGGCTTCTCTCAGCTCTAGGTATGTGAGAGGGACCCTGAGTTTTCGGCCTCAAGTGGAATGGACACCGCGATGCCCTGACTCGAAATAAGGCCGGATATCCCTGCAGTGACTTGAATGCAGGCTCGTCTTGCATCTCCCAAGACGAAAGGATGTCTGAATCCCCTGTGGAGACCACAGAGAAAGACCTAGGTCCCTACCTCATGGCGACTGGAGGCCTCACATCCTTTGAAAACTCCAGAGGTACGCGGAGATCAGTGCCTCCAAAGGAGACGATGCCTGTCTCCTCGTGAAACTTGATAGGAGTCCCAGGATTCCTGTGGAACGTGGAAAGGGACCCTTGGTCTCCCGCCTCAGCTGGAGAGGCGTCCCAATTGCCCTGCCAAGCCTCGAGGAAAATCCCGAGTTGTCCCTCGCAACTAGGCAGGAGTCCTGACGTCGCTGAAGAAACACGTGGGTGGAAGGGCCATCCCCTCGTAACTCGAGAATATTCCCCAGGTTCCCGCCGCAACTCGAGAAAAACCATGAGACTTCGCCCTCGCCGCGAGATGAGGCCCGATTCCCCTGCACTGCGTGCAGAGCAATTCGGTGTTGCACATCACACATGAAAGGAGCCTTGATTTCCTTGATGGCACTCCAGAGAAACCCCTAGAACACTGTTTCAAGGCTGGAGGGATCCTGAGGTCCCTGTAGCAGCACGAAAGAGCTCCATGGACCATCAATCAACTCGAGATGAGAGGTTAGTCCCTGGCTTCGACTCCAGAGGAATACCACCTTACCACAAGCACCTCAAGAGGAGGCTTCTCTCAGCTCTAGCTATGTGACAGGGACCCTGAGTTTGCGGCCTCAAGTGGAATGGATACCGCGATGCCCTGACTCGAAATAAGGCCGGATATCCCTGCAGTGACTTGAATGCAGGCTCGTCTTGCATCTCCCAAGACGAAAGGATGTCTGAATCCCCTGTGGAGACCACAGAGAAAGACCTAGTTCCCCACCTCATCGCGACCGGAGGCCTCACATCCTTTGAAAACTCCAGAGGTACGCGGAGATCAGTGCCTCCAAAGGAGACGATGCCTGACTCCTCGTGAAACTTGATAGGAGTCCCAGGATTCCTGTGGCACGTGGAAAGGGACCCTTGGTCTCCCGCCTCAGCTGGAGAGGCGTCCCAATTGCCCTGCCAAGCCTCGAGGAGAATCCCGAGTTGTCCCTCGCAACTAGGCCGGAGTCCTGACGTGGCTGAACAAACACGTGGGTGGAAGGGCCATCCCCGACGTAACTCGAGAATATACCCCAGGTTCCCGCCGCAACTCGAGAAAAACCATGAGACTTCCCCCTCGCCGCGAGATGAGGCCCGATTCCCCTGCACTGCGTGCAGAGCAATTCCGTGTTGCACAACACACATGAAAGGAGCCTTGATTTCCTTGATGGCACTCCAGAGAAACCCCAAGAACACTCTTTCAAGGTTGAGGGATCCTGAGGTCACTGTAACAACACGAAAGAGCTCCGTGGACCAAAAATCAACTCGAGATGAGAGGTTAGTCCCTGGCTTCGACTCCAGAGGAATACCACCTTACCACAAGCACCTCAAGAGGAGGCTTCTCTCAGCTCTAGGTATGTGAGAGGGATCCTGAGTTTGCGGCCTCAAGTGGAATGGACACCGCGATGCCCTGACTCGAAATAAGGCCGGATATCCCTGCAGTGACTTGAATGCAGGCTCGTCTTGCATCTCCCAAGACGAAAGGATGTCTGAATCCCCTGTGGAGACCACAGAGAAAGACCTAGTTCCCCACCCCATCTCGACCGGAGGCCTCACATCCCTTGAAAACTCCAGAGGTACGCGGAGATCAGTGCCTCCAAAGGAGACGATGCCTGACTCCTCGTGAAACTTGATAGGAGTCCCAGGATTCCTGTGGCACGTGGAAAGGGACCCTTGGTCTCCCGCCTCAGGTGGAGAGGCGTCCAAATTGCCCTGCCAAGCCTCGAGGAGAATCCCGAGTTGTCCCTCGCATCTAGGCAGGAGTCCTGACGTCGCTGAAGAAACACGTGGGTGGAAGGGCCATCCCCTCGTAACTCGAGAATATACCCCAGGTTCCCGCCGCAACTCGAGAAAAACCATGAGACTTCCCCCTCGCCGCGAGATGAGGCCCGATTCCCCTGCACTGCGTGCAGAGCAATTCCGTGTTGCACATCACACATGAAAGGAGCCTTGATTTCCTTGATGGCACTCCAGAGAAACCCCAAGAACACTGTTTCAATGCTAGAGCGATCCTGAGGTCACTCTAGCAACACGAAAGAGCTCCGTGGACCAACAATCAACTCGAGATGAGAGGTTAGTCCCTGGCTTCCACTCCAGAGGAATACCACCTTACCACAAGCACCTCAAGAGGAAGCTTCTCTCAGCTCAAGCTATGTGAGAGGGACCCTTAGTATGCGGCCTCAAGTGGAATGGAGACCGCGATGCCCCGACGCGAAATAAGGCCGGATATCCCTGCAGTGACTTGAATGCAGGCTCGTCTTGCATCTCCCAAGACGAAAGGATGTCTGAATCCCCTGTGGAGACCACAGAGAATGACCTAGTTCCCCACCTCATCGCGACCGGAGGCCTCACATCCTTTGAAAACTCCAGAGGTACGCGGAGATCAGTGCCTCCAAAGGAGACGATGCCTGACTCCTCGTGAAACTTGATAGGAGTCCCAGGATTCCTGTGGCACGTGGAAAGGGACCCTTGGTCTCCCGCCTCAGCTGGAGAGGCGTCCCAATTGCCCTGCCAAGCCTCGAGGAGAATCCCGAGTTGTCCCTCGCAACTAGGCAGGAGTCCTGACTTCGCTGAACAAACACGTGGGTGGAAGGGCCATCCCCGTCGTAACTCGAGAATATACCCCAGGTTCCCGCCGCAACTCGAGAAAAACCATGAGACTTCCCCCTCGCCGCGAGATGAGGCCCGATTCCCCTGCACTGCGTGCAGAGCAATTCCGTCTTGCACATCACACATGAAAGGAGCCTTGATTTCCTTGATGGCACTCCAGAGAAACCCCAAGAACACTGTTTCAAGGCTGGAGGGATCCTGAGGTCCCTGTAGCAGCACGAAAGAGCTCTGTGGACCATGAATCAACTCGAGATGAGAGGTTAGTCCCTGGCTTCGACTCCAGAGGAATACCACCTTACCAAAAGCACCTCAAGAGGAGGCTTCTCTCAGCTCTAGGTATGTGAGAGGGACCCTGAGTTTGCGGCCTCAAGTGGAATGGAGACCGCGATGCCCTGACTCGAAATAAGGCCGGATATCCCTGCAGTGACTTGAATGCAGGCTCGTCTTGCATCTCCCAAGACGAAAGGATGTCTGAATCCCCTGTGGAGACCACAGAGAAAGACCTAGTTCCCCACCTCATCGCGACCGGAGGCCTCACATCCTTTGAAAACTCCAGAGGTACGCGGAGATCAGTGCCTCCAAAGGAGACGATGCCTGACTCCTCGTGAAACTTGATAGGAGTCCCAGGATTCCTGTGGCACGTGGAAAGGGACACTTGGTCTCCCGCCTCAGCTGGAGAGGCGTCCCAATTGCCCTGCCAAGCCTCGAGGAGAATCCCGAGTTGTCCCTCGCAACTAGGCAGGAGTCCTGACGTCGCTGAAGAAACACGTGTGTGGAAGGGCCATCCCCGTCGTAACTCGAGAATATTCCCCAGGTTCCCGCCGCAACTCGAGAAAAACCATGAGACTTCCCCCTCGCCGCGAGATGAGGCCCGATTCCCCTGCACTGCGTGCAGAGCAATTCCGTGTTGCACATCACACATGAAAGGAGCCTTGATTTCCTTGATGGCACTCCAGAGAAACCCCAAGAACACTGTTTCAATGCTAGAGCGATCCTGAGGTCACTCTAGCAACACGAAAGAGCTCCGTGGACCAACAATCAACTCGAGATGAGAGGTTAGTCCCTGGCTTCCACTCCAGAGGAATACCACCTTACCACAAGTACCTCAAGAGGAAGCTTCTCTCAGCTCAAGCTATGTGAGAGGGACCCTTAGTATGCGGCCTCTAGTGGAATGGAGACCGCGATGCCCTGACTCGAAACAAGGCCGGATATGCCTGCAGTGACTTGAATGCAGGCTCGTCTTGCATCTCCCAAGACGAAAGGATGTCTGAATCCCCTGTGGAGACCACAGAGAATGACCTAGTTCCCCACCTCATCGCGACCGGAGGCCTCACATCCTTTGAAAACTCCAGAGGTACGCGGAGATCAGTGCCTCCAAAGGAGACGATGCCTGACTCCTCGTGAAACTTGATAGGAGTCCCAGGATTCCTGTGGCACGTGGAAAGGGACACTTGGTCTCCCGCCTCAGCTGGAGAGGCGTCCCAATTGCCCTGCCAAGCCTCGAGGAGAATCCCGAGTTGTCCCTCGCAACTAGGCAGGAGTCCTGACTTCGCTGAACAAACACGTGGGTGGAAGGGCCAACCCCGTCGTAACTCGAGAATATACCCCAGGTTCCAGCCGCAACTCGAGAAAAACCATGAGACTTCCCCCTCGCCGCGAGATGAGGCCCGATTCCCCTGCACTGCGTGCAGAGCAATTCCGTCTTGCACATCACACATGAAAGGAGCCTTGATTTCCTTGATGGCACTCCAGAGAAACCCCAAGAACACTGTTTCAAGGCTAGAGGGATCGTGAGGTCCCTGTAGCAGCACGAAAGTGCTCTGTGGACGATGAATCAACTCGAGATGAGAGGTTAGTCCCTGGCTTCGACTCCAGAGGAATACCACCTTACCAAAAGCACCTCAAGAGGAGGCTTCTCTCAGCTCTAGGTATGTGAGAGGGACCCTGAGTTTGCGGCCTCAAGTGGAATGGAGACCGCGATGCCCTGACTCGAAATAAGGCAGGATATCCCTGCAGTGACTTGAATGCAGGCTCGTCTTGCATCTCCCAAGACGAAAGGATGTCTGAATCCCCTGTGGAGACCACAGAGAAAGACCTAGTTCCCCACCTCATCGCGACCGGAGGCCTCACATCCTTTGAAAACTCCAGAGGTACGCGGAGATCAGTGCCTCCAAAGGAGACGATGCCTGACTCCTCGTGAAACTTGATAGGAGTCCCAGGATTCCTGTGGCACGTGGAAAGGGACACTTGGTCTCCCGCCTCAGCTGGAGAGGCGTCCCAATTGCCCTGCCAAGCCTCGAGGAGAATCCCGAGTTGTCCCTCGCAACTAGGCAGGAGTCCTGACGTCGCTGAAGAAACACGTGGGTGGAAGGGCCATCCCCTCGTAACTCGAGAATATTCCCCAGGTTCCCGCCGCAACTCGAGAAAAACCATGAGACTTCCCCCTCGCCGCGAGATGAGGCCCGATTCCCCTGCACTGCGTGCAGAGCAATTCCGTGTTGCACATCACACATGAAAGGAGCCTTGATTTCCTTGATGGCACTCCAGAGAAACCCCAAGAACACTGTTTCAATGCTAGAGCGATCCTGAGGTCACTCTAGCAACACGAAAGAGCTCCGTGGACCAACAATCAACTCGAGATGAGAGGTTAGTCCCTGGCTTCGACTTCAGAGGAATACCACCTTACCACAAGTACCTCAAGAGGAAGCTTCTCTCAGCTCAAGCTATGTGAGAGGGACCCTTAGTATGCGGCCTCTAGTGGAATGGAGACCGCGATGCCCTGACGCGAAATGAGGCCGGATATGCCTGCAGTGACTTGAATGCAGGCTCGTCTTGCATCTCCCAAGACGAAAGGATGTCTGAATCCCCTGTGGAGACCACAGAGAATGACCTAGTTCCCCACCTCATCGCGACCGGAGGCCTCACATCCTTTGAAAACTCCAGAGGTACGCGGAGATCAGTGCCTCCAAAGGAGACGATGCCTGACTCCTCGTGAAACTTGATAGGAGTCCCAGGATTCCTGTGGCACGTGGAAAGGGACACTTGGTCTCCCGCCTCAGCTGGAGAGGCGTCCCAATTGCCCTGCCAAGCCTCGAGGAGAATCCCGAGTTGTCCCTCGCAACTAGGCAGGAGTCCTGACTTCGCTGAACAAACACGTGGGTGGAAGGGCCAACCCCGTCGTAACTCGAGAATATACCCCAGGTTCCAGCCGCAACTCGAGAAAAACCATGAGACTTCCCCCTCGCCGCGAGATGAGGCCCGATTCCCCTGCACTGCGTGCAGAGCAATTCCGTCTTGCACATCACACATGAAAGGAGCCTTGATTTCCTTGATGGCACACCAGAGAAACCCCAAGAACACTGTTTCAAGGCTAGAGGGATCGTGAGGTCCCTGTAGCAGCACGAAAGTGCTCTGTGGACCATGAATCAACTCGAGATGAGAGGTTAGTCCCTGGCTTCGACTCCAGAGGAATACTACCTTACCAAAAGCACCTCAAGAGGAGGCTTCTCTCAGCTCTAGGTATGTGAGAGGGACCCTGAGTTTGCGGCCTCAAGTGGAATGGAGACCGCGATGCCCTGACTCGAAATAAGGCCGGATATCCCTGCAGTGACTTGAATGCAGGCTCGTCTTGCATCTCCCAAGACGAAAGGATGTCTGAATCCCCTGTGGAGACCACAGAGAAAGACCTAGTTCCCCACCTCATCGCGACCGGAGGCCTCACATCCTTTGAAAACTCCAGAGGTACGCGGAGATCAGTGCCTCCAAAGGAGACGATGCCTGACTCCTCGTGAAACTTGATAGGAGTCCCAGGATTCCTGTGGCACGTGGAAAGGGACACTTGGTCTCCCGCCTCAGCTGGAGAGGCGTCCCAATTGCCCTGCCAAGCCTCGAGGAGAATCCCGAGTTGTCCCTCGCAACTAGGCAGGAGTCCTGACTTCGCTGAACAAACACGTGGGTGGAAGGGCCAACCCCGTCGTAACTCGAGAATATACCCCAGGTTCCCGGCGCAACTCGAGAAAAACCATGAGACTTCCCCCTCGCCGCGAGATGAGGCCCGATTCCCCTGCACTGCGTGCAGAGCAATTCCGTCTTGCACATCACACATGAAAGGAGCCTTGATTTCCTTGATGGCACTCCAGAGAAACCCCAAGAACACTGTTTCAAGGCTGGAGGGATCCTGAGGTCCCTGTAGCAGCACGAAAGAGCTCTGTGGACCATGAATCAACTCGAGATGAGAGGTTAGTCCCTGGCTTCGACTCCAGAGGAATACCACCTTACCAAAAGCACCTCAAGAGGAGGCTTCTCTCAGCTCTAGGTATGTGAGAGGGACCCTGAGTTTGCGGCCTCAAGTGGAATGGAGACCGCGATGCCCTGACTCGAAATAAGGCCGGATATCCCTGCAGTGACTTGAATGCAGGCTCGTGTTGCATCTCCCAAGACGAAAGGATGTCTGAATCCCCTGTGGAGACCTCAGAGAAAGACCTAGTTCCCCACCTCATCGCGACCGGAGGCCTCACATCCTTTGAAAACTCCAGAGGTACGCGGAGATCAGTGCCTCCAAAGGAGACGATGCCTGACTCCTTGTGAAACTTGATAGGAGTCACAGGATTCCTGTGGCACGTGGAAAGGGACACTTGGTCTCCCGCCTCAGCTGGAGAGGCGTCGCAATTGCCCTGCCAAGCCTCGAGGAGAATCCCGAGTTGTCCCTCGCAACTAGGCAGGAGTCCTGACGTCGGTGAACAAACACGTGGGTGGAAGGGCCATCCCCGTCGTAACTCGAGAATATACCCCAGGTTCCCGCCGCAACTCGAGAAAAACCATGAGACTTCCCCCTCGCCGCGAGATGAGGCCCGATTCCCCTGCACTGCGTGCAGAGCAATTCCGTGTTGCACATCACACATGAAAGGAGCCTTGATTTCCTTGATGGCACTCCAGAGAAACCCCAAGAACACTGTTTCAAGGTTGAGGGATCCTGAGGTCACTGTAGCAACACGAAAGAGCTCCGTGGACCAAAAATCAACTCGAGATGAGAGGTTAGTCCCTGGCTTCCACTCCAGAGGAATACCACCTTACCACAAGCACCTCAAGAGGAAGCTTCTCTCAGCTCAAGCTATGTGAGAGGGACGCTTAGTATGCGGCCTCAAGTGGAATGGAGACCGCGATTCCCTGACGCGAAATAAGGCCGGATATCCCTGCAGTGACTTGAATGCAGGCTCGTCTTGCATCTCCCAAGACGAAAGAATGTCTGAATCCCCTGTGGAGACCAGAGAGAAAGACCTAGTTCCCCACCTCATCGCGACCGGAGGCCTCACATCCCTTGAAAACTCCAGAGGTACGCGGAGATCAGTGCCTCCAAAGGAGACGATGCCTGACTCCTCGTGAAACTTGATAGGAGTCCCAGGATTCCTGTGGCACGTGGAAAGGGACACTTGGTCTCCCGCCTCAGCTGTAGAGGCGGCCCAATTGCCCTGCCAAGCCTCGAGGAGAATCCCGAGTTGTCCCTCGCAACTAGGCAGGAGTCCTGACGTCGCTGAACAAACACGTGTGTGGAAGGGCCATCCCCGTCGTAACTCGAGAATATACCCCAGGTTCCCGCCGCAACTCGAGAAAAACCATGAGACTTCCCCCTCGCCGCGAGATGAGGCCCGATTCCCCTGCACTGCGTGCAGAGCAATTCCGTGTTGCACATCACACATGAAAGGAGCCTTGATTTCCGTGATGGCACTCCAGAGAAACCCCAAGAACACTGTTTCAAGGCTAGAGGGATCCTGAGGTCACTGTAGCAACACGAAAGATCTCCGTGGACCAAAAATCAACTCGAGATGAGAGGTTAGTCCCTTGCTTCGACTCCAGAGGAATACCACCTTACCACAAGAACCTCAAGAGGAGGCTTCTCTCAGCTCTAGGTATGTGAGAGGGACCCTGAGTTTTCGGCCTCAAGTGGAATGGACACCGCGATGCCCTGACTCGAAATAAGGCCGGATATCCCTGCAGTGACTTGAATGCAGGCTCGTCTTGCATCTCCCAAGACGAAAGGATGTCTGAATCCCCTGTGGAGACCACAGAGAAAGACCTAGTTCCCTACCACATGGCGAACGGAGGCCTCATATCCTTTGAAAACTCCAGAGGTACGCGGAGATCAGTGCCTCCAAAGGAGACGATGCCTGTCTCCTCGTGAAACTTGATATGAGTCCCAGGATTCCTGTGGCACGTGGAAAGGGACCCTTGGTCTCCCGCCTCAGGTGGAGAGGCGTCCCAATTGCCCTGCCAAGCCTCGAGGAGAATCCCGAGTTGTCCCTCGCAACTAGGCAGGAGTCCTGACGTCGCTGAAGAAACACGTGGGTGGAAGGGCCATCCCCTCGTAACTCGAGAATAATCCCCAGGTTCCCGCCGCAACTCGAGAAAAACCATGAGACTTCCCCCTCGCCGAGAGATGAGGCCCGATTCCCCTGCACTGCGTGCAGAGCAATTCCGTGTTGCACATCACACATGAAAGGAGCCTTGATTTCCTTGATGGCACTCCAGAGAAACCCGAAGAACACTGTTTCAATGCTAGAGCGATACTGAGGTCACTCTAGCAACATGAAAGAGCTCTGTGGACCAACAATCAACTCTAGATGAGAGGTTAGTCCCTGGCTTCGACTCCAGAGGAATACCACCTTACCACAAGCACCTCAAGAGGAGGCTTCTCTCAGCTCTAGGTATGTGAGAGGGACCCTGAGTTTGCGGCCTCAAGTGGAATGGAGACCGCGATGCCCTGACTCGAAATAAGGCCGGATATCCGTGCAGTGACTTGAATGCAGGCTCGTCTTGCATCTCCCAAGACGAAAGGATGTCTGAATGCCCTGTGGAGACCACAGAGAAAGACCTAGTTCCCCACCTCATGGCGACCGGAGGCCTCACATCCTTTGAAAACTCCAGAGGTACGCGGAGATCAGTGCCTCCAAAGGAGACGATGCCTGACTCCTCGTGAAACTTGATAGGAGTCCCAGGATTCCTGTGGCACGTGGAAAGGGACCCTGGGTCTCCCGCCTCAGCTGGAGAGGCGTCCCAATTGCCCTGCCAAGCCTCGAGGAGAATCCCGAGTTGTCCTTCGCAACTAGGCAGGAGTCCTGACGTCGCTGAACAAACACGTGGGTGGAAGGGCCATCCCCGTCGTAACTCGAGAATATACACCAGGTTCCCGCCGCAACTCGAGAAAAACCATGAGACTTCCCCCTCGCCGCGAGATGAGGCCCGATTCCCCTGCACTGCGTGCAGAGCAATTCCGTGTTGCACATCACACATGAAAGGAGCCTTGATTTCCGTGATGGCACTCCAGAGAAACCCCAAGAACACTGTTTCAAGGCTAGAGGGATCCTGAGGTCACTGTAGCAACAGGAAAGAGCTCCGTGGACCAAAAATCAACACGAGATGAGAGGTTAGTCCCTTGCTTCGACTCCAGAGGAATACCACCTTACCAAAAGAACCTCAAGAGGAGGCTTCTCTCAGCTCTAGGTATGTGAGAGGGACCCTGAGTTTTCGGCCTCAAGTGGAATGGACACCGCGATGCCCTGACTCGAAATAAGGCCGGATATCCCTGCAGTGACTTGAATGCAGGCTCGTCTTGCATCTCCCAAGACGAAAGGATGTCTGAATCCCCTGTGGAGACCACAGAGAAAGACCTAGTTCCCTACATCATGGCGACCGGAGGCCTCACATCCTTTGAAAACTCCAGAGGTACGCGGAGATCAGTGCCTCCAAAGGAGACGATGCCTGTCTCCTCGTGAAACTTGATAGGAGTCCCAGGATTCCTGTGGAACGTGGAAAGGGACCCTTGGTCTCCCGCCTCAGCTGGAGAGGCGTCCCAATTGCCCTGCCAAGCCTCGAGGAAAATCCCGAGTTGTCCCTCGCAACTAGGCAGGAGTCCTGACGTCGCTGAAGAAACACGTGGGTGGAAGGGCCATCCCCTCGTAACTCGAGAATATTCCCCAGGTTCCCGCCGCAACTCGAGAAAAACCATGAGACTTCACCCTCGCCGCGAGATGAGGCCCGATTCCCCTGCACTGCGTGCAGAGCAATTCCGTGTTGCACATCACACATGAAAGGAGCCTTGATTTCCTTGATGGCACTCCAGAGAAACCCCAAGAACACTGTTTCAAGGCTAGAGGGATCCTGAGGTCACTCTAGCAACACGAAAGAGCTCCGTGGACCAACAATCAACTCGAGATGAGAGGTTAGTCCCTTGCTTCGACTCCAGAGGTATACCACCTTACCACAAGCACCTCAAGAGGAGGCTTCTCTCAGCTCAAGCTATGTGAGAGGGACCCTTAGTATGCGGCCTCAAGTGGAATGGAGACCGGGATGCCCTGACGCGAAATAAGGCCGGATATCCCTGCAGTGACTTGAATGCAGGCTCGTCTTGCATCTCCCAAGACGAAAGGATGTCTGAATCCCCTGTGGAGACCACAGAGAATGACCTAGTTCCCCACCTCATCGTGACCGGAGGCCTCACATCCTTTGAAAACTCCAGAGTTACGCGGAGATCAGTGCCTCCAAAGGAGACGATGCCTGACTCCTCGTGAAACTTGATAGGAGTCCCAGGATTCCTGTGGCACGTGGAAAGGGACCCTTGGTCTCCCGCCTCAGGTGGAGAGGCGTCCCAATTGCTCTGCCAAGCCTCGAGGAGAATCCCGAGTTGTCCCTCACAACTAGGCAGGAGTCCTGACGTCGCTGAAGAAACACGTGGGTGGAAGGGCCATCCCCTCATAACTCGAGAATATTCCCCAGGTTCCCGCCGCAACTCGAGAAAAACCATGAGACTTCCCCCTCGCCGCGAGATGAGGCCCGATTCCCCTGCACTGCGTGCAGAGCAATTCCGTGTTGCACATCACACATGAAAGGAGCCTTGATTTCCTTGATGGCACTCCGGAGAAACCCCAAGAACACTGTATCAAGGTTGAGGGATCCTGAGGTCACTGTAGCAACACGAAAGAGCTCCGTGGACCAAAAATCAACTCGAGATGAGAGGTTAGTCCCTTGCTTCGACTCCAGAGGAATACCACCTTACCACAAGAACCTCAAGAGGAGGCTTCTCTCAGCTCTAGGTATGTGAGAGGGACCCTGAGTTTTCGGCCTCAAGTGGAATGGACACTGCGATGCCCTGACTCGAAATAAGGCCGGATATCCCTGCAGTGACTTGAATGCAGGCTCGTCTTGCATCTCCCAAGACGAAAGAATGTCTGAATCCCCTGTGGAGACCACAGAGAAAGACCTAGTTCCCTACCTCATGGAGACCGGAGGCCTCACATCCTTTGAAAACTCCAGAGGTACGCGGAGATCAGTGCCTCCAAAGGAGACGATGCCTGTCTCCTCGTGAAACTTGATAGGAGTCCCAGGATTCCTGTGGCACGTGGAAAGGGACCCTTGGTCTCCCGCCTCAGCTGGAGAGGCGTCCCAATTGCCCTGCCAAGCCTCGAGGAGAATCCCGAGTTGTCCCTCGCAACTAGGCAGGAGTCCTGCCGTCGCAGAACAAACACGTGGGTGGAACGGCCATCCCCGTCGTAACTCGAAAATATACCGCAGGTTCCCGCCGCAACTCGAGAAAAACCATGAGACTTCCCCCTCGCCGCGAGATGAGGCCCGATTCCCCTGCACTGTGTGCAGAGCAATTCCGTGTTGCACATCACACATGAAAGGAGCCTTGATTTCCGTGATGGCACTCCAGAGAAACCCCAAGAACACTGTTTCAAGGCTAGAGGGATCCTGAGGTCACTGTAGCAACAGGAAAGAGCTCCGAGGACCAAAAATCAACTCGAGATGAGAGGTTAGTCCCTGGCTTCCACTCCAGAGGAATACCACCTTACCACAAGAACCTCAAGAGGAGGCTTCTCTCAGCTCTAGGTATGTGAGAGGGACCCTGAGTTTTCGGCCTCAAGTGGAATGGAGACCGCGATGCCCTGACTCGAAAAAAGGCCGGATATCCCTGCAGTGACTTGAATGCAGGCTCGTCTTGCATCTCCCAAGACGAAAGGATGTCTGAATCCCCTGTGGAGACCACAGAGAAAGACCTAGTTCCCTACCTCATGGCGAACGGAGGCCTCACATCCTTTGAAAACTCCAGAGGTACGCGGAGATCAGTGCCTCCAAAGGAGACGATGCCTGTCTCCTCGAGAAACTTGATAGGAGTCCCAGGATTCCTGTGGCACGTGGAAAGGGACCCTTGGTCTCCCGCCTCAGCTGGAGAGGCGTCCCAATTGCCCTGCCAAGCCTCGAGGAGAATCCCGAGTTGTCCCTCGCAACTAGGGCGGAGTCCTGACGTGGCTGAACAAACACGTGGGTGGAAGGGCCATCCCCGACGTAACTCGAGAATATACCCCAGGTTCTCGCCGCAACTCGAGAAAAACCATGAGACTTCCCCCTCGCCGCGAGATGAGGCCCGATTCCCCTGCACTGCGTGCAGAGCAATTCCGTGTTGCACAACACACATGAAAGGAGCCTTGATTTCCTTGATGGCACTCCAGAGAAAATCCAAGAACACTGTTTCAAAGTTGAGGGATCCTGAGGTCACTGTAACAACACGAAAGAGCTCTGTGGACCAAAAATCAACTCGAGACGAGAGGTTAGTCCCTGGCTTCGACTCCAGAGGAATACCACCTTACCACAAGCACCTCAAGAGGAGGCTTCTCTCAGCTCTAGGTATGTGAGAGGGATCCTGAGTTTGCGGCCTCAAGTGGAATGGACACCGCGATGCCCTGACGCGAAATAAGGCCGGATATCCCTGCAGTGACTTGAATGCAGGCTCGTCTTGCATCTCCCAAGACGAAAGGATGTCTGAATCCCCTGTGGAGACCACAGAGAAAGACCTAGTTCCCCACCTCATCGCGACCGGAGGCCTCACATCCCTTGAAAACTCCAGAGGTACGCGGAGATCAGTTCCTCCAAAGGAGACGATGCCTGACTCCTCGTGAAACTTGATAGGAGTCCCAGGATTCCTGTGGCACGTGGAAAGGGACACTTGGTCTCCCGCCTCAGCTGGAGAGGCGGCCCAATTGCCCTGCCAAGCCTCGAGGAGAATCCCGAGTTGTCCCTCGAAACTAGGCAGGAGTCCTGCCGTCGCTGAACTAACACGTGTGTGGAAGGGCCATCCCCGTCGTAACTCGCGAATATACCCCAGGTTCCCGCCGCAACTCGAGAAAAACCATGAGACTTCCCACTCGCCGCGAGATGAGGCCCGATTCCCCTGCACTGCGTGCAGAGCAATTCCGTGTTGCACATCACACATGAAAGGAGCCTTGATTTCCGTGATGGCACTCCAGAGAAACCCCAAGAACACTGTTTCAAGGCTAGAGGGATCCTGAGGTCACTGTAGCAACACGAAAGATCTCCGTGGACCAAAAATCAACTCGAGATGAGAGGTTAGTCCCTTGCTTCGACTCCAGAGGAATACCACCTCACAACAAGAACCTCAAGAGGAGGCTTCTCTCAGCTCTAGGTATGTGAGAGGGACCCTGAGTTTTCGGCCTCAAGTGGAATGGACACCGCGATGCCCTGACTCGAAATAAGGCCGGATATCCCTGCAGTGACTTGAATGCAGGCTCGTCTTGCATCTCCCAAGACGAAAGGATGTCTGAATCCCCTGTGGAGACCACAGAGAAAGACCTAGTTCCCTACCTCATGGCGACCGGAGGCCTCACATCCTTTGAAAACTCCAGAGGTACGCGGAGATCAGTGCCTCCAAAGGAGACGATGCCTGTCTCCTCGTGAAACTTGATAGGAGTCCCAGGATTCCTGTGGCACGTGGAAAGGGACCCTTGGTCTCCCGCCTCAGCTGGAGAGGCGGCCCAATTGCCCTGCCAAGCCTCGAGGAGAATCCCGAGTTGTCCCTCGCAACTAGGCAGGAGTCCTGACGTCGCTGAAGAAACACGTGGGTGGAAGGGCCATCCCCTCGTAACTCGAGAATATTCCCCAGGTTCCCGCCGCAACTCGAGAAAAACCATGAGACTTCCCCCTCGCCGCGAGATGAGGCCCGATTCCCCTGCACTGCGTGCAGAGCAATTCCGTGTTGCACATCACACATGAAAGGAGGCTTGATTTCCTTGATGGCACTCCAGAGAAACCCCAAGAACACTGTTTCAATGCTAGAGCGATACTGAGGTCACTCTAGCAACAAGAAAGAGCTCCGTGGACCAACAATCAACTCGAGATGAGAGGTTAGTCCCTGGCTTCGACTCCAGAGGAATACCACCTTACCACAAGCACCTCAAGAGGAGGCTTCTCTCAGCTCTAGGTATGTGAGAGGGACCCTGAGTTTGCGGCCTCAAGTGGAATGGAGACCGCGATGCCCTGACTCGAAACAAGGCCGGATATCCGTGCAGTGACTTGAATGCAGGCTCGTCTTGCATCTCCCAAGACGAAAGGGTGTCTGAATGCCCTGTGGAGACCACAGAGAAAGACCTAGTTCCCCACCTCATGGCGACCGGAGGCCTCACATCCTTTGAAAACTCCAGAGGTACGCGGAGATCAGTGCCTCCAAAGGAGACGATGCCTGACTCCTCGTGAAACTTGATAGGAGTCCCAGGATTCCTGTGGCACGTGGAAAGGGACCCTGGGTCTCCCGCCTCAGCTGGAGAGGCGTCCCAATTGCCCGGCCAAGCCTCGAGGAGAATCCCGAGTTGTCCCTCGCAAATAGGCAGGAGTCCTGACGTCGCTGAACAAACACGTGGGTGGAAGGGCCATCCCCGTCGTAACTCGAGAATATACATCAGGTTCCCGCCGCAACTCGAGAAAAACCATGACACTTCCCCGTCGCCGCGAGATGAGGCCCGATTCCCCTGCACTGCGTGCAGAGCAATTCCGTGTTGCACATCACACATGAAAGGAGCCTTGATTTCCGTGATGGCACTCCAGAGAAACCCCAAG
This sequence comes from Cervus elaphus, assembly GCF_910594005.1. Lineage (NCBI taxonomy): Eukaryota > Metazoa > Chordata > Mammalia > Artiodactyla > Cervidae > Cervus > Cervus elaphus. The sequence goes on along the minus strand of NC_057824.1, from coordinate 5,677,481 downwards.
AACACTGTTTCAAGGCTAGAGGGATCCTGAGGTCACTGTAGCAACAGGAAAGAGCTCCGTGGACCAAAAATCAACACGAGATGAGAGGTTAGTCCCTTGCTTCGACTCCAGAGGAATACCACCTTACCACAAGAACCTCAAGAGGAGGCTTCTCTCAGCTCTAGGTATGTGAGAGGGACCCTGAGTTTTCGTCCTCAAGTGGAATGGACACCGCGATGCCCTGACTCGAAATAAGGCCGGATATCCCTGCAGTGACTTGAATGCAGGCTCGTCTTGCATCTCCCAAGACGAAAGGATGTCTGAATCCCCTGTGGAGACCACAGAGAAAGACCTAGTTCCCTACCTCATGGCGACCGGAGGCCTCACATCCTTTGAAAACTCCAGAGGTACGCGGAGATCAGTGCCTCCAAAGGAGACGATGCCTGTCTCCTCGTGAAACTTGATAGGAGTCCCAGGATTCCTGTGGAACGTGGAAAGGGACCCTTGGTCTCCCGCCTCAGCTGGAGAGGCGTCCCAATTGCCCTGCCAAGCCTCGAGGAAAATCCCGAGTTGTCCCTCGCAACTAGGCAGGAGTCCTGACGTCGCTGAAGAAACACGTGGGTGGAAGGGCCATCCCCTCGTAACTCGAGAATATTCCCCAGGTTCCCGCCGCAACTCGAGAAAAACCATGCGACTTCCCCCTCGCCGCGAGATGAGGCCCGATTCCCCTGCACTGCGTGCAGAGCAATTCCGTGTTGCACATCACACATGAAAGGAGCCTTGATTTCCTTGATGGCACTCCAGAGAAACCCCAAGAACACTGTTTCAAGGCTAGAGGGATCCTGAGGTCACTCTAGCAACACGAAAGAGCTCCGTGGACCAACAATCAACTCGAGATGAGAGGTTAGTCCCTTGCTTCGACTCCAGAGGTATACCACCTTACCACAAGCACCTCAAGAGGAAGCTTCTCTCAGCTCAAGCTATGTGAGAAGGACCCTTAGTATGCGGCCTCAAGTGGAATGGAGACCGGGATGCCCTGACGCGAAATAAGGCCGGATATCCCTGCAGTGACTTGAATGCAGGCTCGTCTTGCATCTCCCAAGACGAAAGGATGTCTGAATCCCCTGTGGAGACCACAGAGAATGACCTAGTTCCCCACCTCATCGTGACCGGAGGCCTCACATCCTTTGAAAACTCCAGAGGTACGCGGAGATCAGTGCCTCCAAAGGAGACGATGCCTGACTCCTCGTGAAACTTGATAGGAGTCCCAGGATTCCTGTGGAACGTGGAAAGGGACCCTTGGTCTCCCGCCTCAGGTGGAGAGGCGTCCCAATTGCTCTGCCAAGCCTCGAGGAGAATCCCGAGTTGTCCCTCACAACTAGGCAGAGGTCCTGACGTCGCTGAAGAAACACGTGGGTGGAAGGGCCATCCCCTCGTAACTCGAGAATATTCCCCAGGTTCCCGCCGCAACTCGAGAAAAACCATGAGACTTCCCCCTCGCCGCGAGATGAGGCCCGATTCCCCTGCACTGCGTGCAGAGCAATTCCGTGTTGCACATCACACATGAAAGGAGCCTTGATTTCCTTGATGGCACTCCAGAGAAACCCCAAGAACACTGTTTCAAGGTTGAGGGATCCTGAGGTCACTGTAGCAACACGAAAGAGCTCCGTGGACCAAAAATCAACTCGAGATGAGAGGTTAGTCCCTGGCTTCGACTCCAGAGGAATACCACCTTACCACAAGCACATCAAGAGGAGGCTTCTCTCAGCTCTAGGTATGTGAGAGGGACCCTGAGTTTGCGGCCTCAAGTGGAATGGAGACCGCGATGCCCTGACGCGAAATAAGGCCGGATATCCGTGCAGTGACTTGAATGCAGGCTCGTCTTGCATCTCCCAAGACGAAAGGATGTCTGAATGCCCTGTGGAGACCACAGAGAAAGACCTAGTTCCCCACCTCATGGCGACCGGAGGCCTCACATCCTTTGAAAACTCCAGAGGTACGCGGAGATCAGTGCCTCCAAAGGAGACGATGCCTGACTCCTCGTGAAACTTGATAGGAGTCCCAGGATTCCTGTGGCACGTGGAAAGGGACACTTGGTCTCCCGCCTCAGGTGGAGAGGCGTCCCAATTGCCCTGCCAAGCCTCGAGGAGAATCCCGAGTTGTCCCTCGCAACTAGGCAGGAGTCCTGACGTCGCTGAAGAAACACGTGGGTGGAAGGGCCATCCCCTCGTAACTCGAGAATATTCCCCAGGTTCCCGCCGCAACTCGAGAAAAACCATGAGACTTCCCCCTCGCCGCGAGATGAGGCCCGATTCCCCTGCACTGCGTGCAGAGCAATTCCGTGTTGCACATCACACATGAAAGGAGCCTTGATTTCCTTGATGGCACTCCAGAGAAACCCCAAGAACACTGTTTCAATGCTAGAGCGATACTGAGGTCACTCTAGCAACACGAAAGAGCTCCGTGGACCAACAATCAACTCGAGATGAGAGGTTAGTCCCTGGCTTCGACTCCAGAGGAATACCAACTTACCACAAGCACCTCAAGAGGAGGCTTCTCTCAGCTCTAGGTATGTGAGAGGGACCCTGAGTTTGCGGCCTCAAGTGGAATGGAGACCGCGATGCCCTGACTCGAAATAAGGCCGGATATCCGTGCAGTGACTTGAATGCAGGCTCGTCTTGCATCTCCCAAGACGAAAGGATGTCTGAATGCCCTGTGGAGACCACAGAGAAAGACCTAGTTCCCCACCTCATGGCGACCGGAGGCCTCACATCCTTTGAAAACTCCAGAGGTACGCGGAGATCAGTGCCTCCAAAGGAGACGATGCCTGACTCCTCGTGAAACTTGATAGGAGTCCCAGGATTCCTGTGGCACGTGGAAAGGGACCGTGGGTCTCCCGCCTCAGCTGGAGAGGCGTCCCAATTGCCCTGCCAAGCCTCGAGGAGAATCCCGAGTTGTCCCTCGCAAATAGGCAGGAGTCCTGACGTCGCTGAACAAACACGTGGGTGGAAGGGCCATCCCCGTCGTAACTCGAGAATATACACCAGGTTCCCGCCGCAACTCGAGAAAAACCATGACTTCCCCCTCGCCGCGAGATGAGGCCCGATTCCCCTGCACTGCGTGCAGAGCAATTCCGTGTTGCACGTCACACATGAAAGGAGCCTTGATTTCCGTGATGGCACTCCAGAGAAACCCCAAGAACACTGTTTCAAGGCTAGAGGGATCCTGAGGTCACTGTAGCAACAGGAAAGAGCTCCGTGGACCAAAAATCAACACGAGATGAGAGGTTAGTCCCTTGCTTCGACTCCAGAGGAATACCACCTTACCAAAAGAACCTCAAGAGGAGGCTTCTCTCAGCTCTAGGTATGTGAGAGGGACCCTGAGTTTTCGGCCTCAAGTGGAATGGACACCGCGATGCCCTGACTCGAAATAAGGCCGGATATCCCTGCAGTGACTTGAATGCAGGCTCGTCTTGCATCTCCCAAGACGAAAGGATGTCTGAATCCCCTGTGGAGACCATAGAGAAAGACCTAGTTCCCTACCTCATGGCGACCAGAGGCCTCACATCCTTTGAAAACTCCAGAGGTACGCGGAGATCAGTGCCTCCAAAGGAGACGATGCCTGTCTCCTCGTGAAACTTGATAGGAGTCCCAGGATTCCTGTGGAACGTGGAAAGGGACCCTTGGTCTCCCGCCTCAGCTGGAGAGGCGTCCCAATTTCCCTGCCAAGCCTCGAGGAGAATCCCCAGTTGTCCCTCGCAACTAGGCAGGAGTCCTGACGTCGCTGAAGAAACACGTGGGTGGAAGGGCCATCCCCTCGTAACTCGAAAATATTCCCCAGGTTCCCGCCGCAACTCGAGAAAAACCATGAGACTTCCCCCTCGCCGCGAGATGAGGCCCGATTCCCCTGCACTGCGTGCAGAGCAATTCCGTGTTGCACATCACACATGAAAGGAGCCTTGATTTCCTTGATGGCACTCCAGAGAAACCCCAAGAACACTGTTTCAAGGCTAGAGGGATCCTGAGGTCACTCTAGCAACACGAAAGAGCTCCGTGGACCAACAATCAACTCGAGATGAGAGGTTAGTCCCTTGCTTCGACTCCAGAGGTATACCACCTTACCACAAGCACCTCAAGAGGAGGCTTCTCTCAGCTCAAGCTATGTGAGAAGGACCCTTAGTATGCGGCCTCAAATGGAATGCAGACCGGGATGCCCTGACGCGAAATAAGGCCGGATATCCCTGCAGTGACTTGAATGCAGGCTCGTCTTGCATCTCCCAAGACGAAAGGATGTCTGAATCCCCTGTGGAGACCACAGAGAATGACCTAGTTCCCCACCTCATCGTGACCGGAGGCCTCACATCCTTTGAAAACTCCAGAGGTACGCGGAGATCAGTGCCTCCAAAGGAGACGATGCCTGACTCCTCGTGAAACTTGATAGGAGTCCCAGGATTCCTGTGGCACGTGGAAAGGGACCCTTGGTCTCCCGCCTCAGGTGGAGAGGCGTCCCAATTGCTCTTCCAAGCCTCGAGGAGAATCCCGAGTTGTCCCTCACAACTAGGCAGGAGTCCTGACGTCGCTGAAGAAACACGTGGGTGGAAGGGCCATCCCCTCATAACTCGAGAATATTCCCCAGGTTCCCGCCGCAACTCGAGAAAAACCATGAGACTTCCCCTCGCCGCAAGATGAGGCCCGATTCCCCTGCACTGCGTGCAGAGCAATTCCGTGTTGCACATCACACATGAAAGGAGCCTTGATTTCCTTGATGGCACTCCGGAGAAACCCCAAGAACACTGTATCAAGGTTGAGGGATCCTGAGGTTACTGTAGCAACACGAAAGAGCTCCGTGGACCAAAAATCAACTCGAGATGAGAGGTTAGTCCCTTGCTTCGACTCCAGAGGAATACCACCTTACCACAAGAACCTCAAGAGGAGGCTTCTCTCAGCTCTAGGTATGTGAGAGGGACCCTGAGTTTTCGGCCTCAAGTGGAATGGACACTGCGATGCCCTGACTCGAAATAAGGCCGGATATCCCTGCAGTGACTTGAATGCAGGCTCGTCTTGCATCTCCCAAGACGAAAGAATGTCTGAATCCCCTGTGGAGACCACAGAGAAAGACCTAGTTCCCTACCTCATGGCGACCGGAGGCCTCACATCCTTTGAAAACTCCAGAGGTACGCGGAGATCAGTGCCTCCAAAGGAGACGATGCCTGTCTCCTCGTGAAACTTGATAGGAGTCCCAGGTTTCCTGTGGCACGTGGAAAGGGACCCTTGGTCTCCCGCCTCAGCTGGAGAGGCGTCCCAATTGCCCTGCCAAGCCTCGAGGAGAATCCCGAGTTGTCCCTCGCAACTAGGCAGGAGTCCTGCCGTCGCAGAACAAACACGTGGGTGGAACGGCCATCCCCGTCGTAACTCGAAAATATACCGCAGGTTCCCGCCGCAACTCGAGAAAAACCATGAGACTTCCCCCTCGCCGCGAGATGAGGCCCGATTCCCCTGCACTGCGTGCAGAGCAATTCCGTGTTGCACATCACACATGAAAGGAGCCTTGATTTCCTTGATGGCACTCCAGAGAAACCCCAAGAACACTGTTTCAAGGCTGGAGGGATCCTGAGGTCCCTGTAGCAGCACGAAAGAGCTCCGTGGACCATGAATCAACTCGAGATGAGAGGTTAGTCCCTGGCTTCGACTCCAGAGGAATACCACCTTACCAAAAGCACCTCAAGAGGAGGCTTCTCTCAGCTCTAGGTATGTGAGAGGGACCCTGAGTTTGCGGCCTCAAGTGGAATGGAGACCGCGATGCCCTGACTCGAAATAAGGCCGGATATCCCTGCAGTGACTTGAATGCAGGCTCGTCTTGCATCTTCCAAGACGAAAGGATGTCTGAATCCCCTGTGGAGACCACAGAGAAAGACCTAGTTCCCCACCTCATCGCGACCGGAGGCCTCACATCCTTTGAAAACTCCAGAGGTACGCGGGGATCAGTGCCTCCAAAGAAGACGATGCCTGACTCCTCGTGAAACTTGATAGGAGTCCCAGGATTCCTGTGGAACGTGGAAAGGGACACTTGGTCTCCCGCCTCAGCTGGAGAGGCGTCGCAATTGCCCTGCCAAGCCTCGAGGAGAATCCCGAGTTGTCCCTCGCAACTAGGCAGGAGTCCTGACGTCGCTGAACAAACACGTGGGTGGAAGGGCCATCCCCGTCTTAACTCGAGAATATACCCCAGGTTCCCGCCGCAACTCGCGAAAAACCATGAGACTTCCCCCTCGCCGCGAGATGAGGCCCGATTCCCCTGCACTGCGTGCAGAGCAATTCCGTGTTGCACATCACACATGAAAGGAGCCTTGATTTCCTTGATGGCACTCCAGAGAAACCCCAAGAACACTGTTTCAAGGTTGAGGGATCCTGAGGTCACTGTAGCAACACGAAAGAGCTCCGTGGACCAAAAATCAACTCGAGATGAGAGGTTAGTCCCTGGCTTCGACTCCAGAGGAATACCACCTTACCACAAGCACATCAAGAGGAGGCTTCTCTCAGCTCTAGGTATGTGAGAGGGACCCTGAGTTTGCGGCCTCAAGTGGAATGGAGACCGCGATGCCCTGACGCGAAATAAGGCCGGATATCCGTGCAGTGACTTGAATGCAGGCTCGTCTTGCATCTCCCAAGACGAAAGGATGTCTGAATGCCCTGTGGAGACCACAGAGAAAGACCTAGTTCCCAACCTCATGGCGACCGGAGGCCTCACATCCTTTGAAAACTCCAGAGGTACGCGGAGATCAGTGCCTCCAAAGGAGACGATGCCTGACTCCTCGTGAAACTTGATAGGAGTCCCAGGATTCCTGTGGCACGTGGAAAGGGACACTTGGTCTCCCACCTCAGCTGGAGAGGCGTCCCAATTGCCCTGCCAAGCCTCGAGGAGAATCCCGAGTTGTCCCTCGCAACTAGGCAGGAGTCCTGACGTCGCTGAACAAACACGTGGGTGGAAGGGCCATCCCCGTCGTAACTCGAGAATATACCCCAGGTTCCCGCCGCAACTCGAGAAAAACCATGAGACTTCCCCCTCTCCGCGAGATGAGGCCCGATTCCCCTGCACTGCGTGCAGAGCAATTCCGTGTTGCACATCACACATGAAAGGAGCCTTGATTTCCTTGATGGCACTCCAGAGAAACCCCAAGAACACTGTTTCAAGGCTGGAGGGATCCTGGGGTCCCTGTAGCAGCACGAAAGAGCTCCGTGGACCATGAATCAACTCGAGATGAGAGGTTAGTCCCTGGCTTCGACTCCAGAGGAATACCACCTTATCACAAGCACCTCAAGAGGAGGCTTCTCTCAGCTCTAGGTATGTGAGAGGGACCCAGAGTTTGCGGCCTCAAGTGGAATGGAGACCGCGATGCCCTGACGCGAAATAAGGCCGGATATGCCTGCAGTGACTTGAATGCAGGCTCGTCTTGCATCTCCCAAGACGAAAGGATGTCTGAATCCCCTGTGGAGACCACAGAGAATGACCTAGTTCCCCACCTCATCGCGACCGGAGGCCTCACATCCTTTGAAAACTCCAGAGGTACTCGGAGATCAGTGCCTCCAAAGGAGACGATGCCTGACTCCTCGTGAATCTTGATAGGAGTCCCAGGATTCCTGTGGCACGTGGAAAGGGACACTTGGTCTCCCGCCTCAGCTGGAGAGGCGTCCCAATTGCCCTGCCAAGCCTCGAGGAGAATCCCGAGTTGTCCCTCGCAACTAGGCAGGAGTCCTGACGTCGCTGAACAAACACGTGGGTGGAAAGGCCATCCCCGTCGTAACTCGAGAATATACCCCAGGTTCCCGCCGCAACTCGAGAAAAACCATGAGACTTCCCCCTCTCCGCGAGATGAGGCCCGATTCCCCTGCACTGCATGCAGAGCAATTCCGTGTTGCACATCACACATGAAAGGAGCCTTGATTTCCTTGATGGCACTCCAGAGAAACCTCAAGAACACTGTTTCAAGGCTGGAGGGATCCTGAGGTCCCTGTAGCAGCACGAAAGAGCTCCGTGGACCATGAATCAACTCGAGATGAGAGGTTAGTCCCTGGCTTCGACTCCAGAGGAATACCACCTTACCACAAGCACCTCAAGAGGAGGCTTCTCTCAGCTCTAGGTATGTGAGAGGGACCCTGAGTTTGCGGCCTCAAGTGGAATGGACACCGCGATGCCCTGACTCGAAATAAGGCCGGATATCCCTGCAGTGACTTGAATGCAGGCTCGTTTGGCATCTCCCAAGACGAAAGGATGTCTGAATGCCCTGTGGAGACCACAGAGAAAGACCTAGTTCCCCACCTCATGGCGACCGGAGGCCTCACATCCTTTGAAAACTCCAGAGGTACGCGGAGATCAGTGCCTCCAAAGGAGACGATGCCTGACTCCTCGTGAAACTTGATAGGAGTCCCAGGATTCCTGTGGCACGTGGAAAGGGACACTTGGTCTCCCGCCTCAGCTGGAGAGGCGTCCCAATTGCCCTGCCAAGCTTCGAGGAGAATCCCGAGTTGTCCCTCGCAACTAGGCAGGAGTCCTGACGTCGCTGAACAAACACGTGGGTGGAAAGGCCATCCCCGTCGTAACTCGAGAATATACCCCAGGTTCCCGCCGCAACTCGAGAAAAACCATGAGACTTCCCCCTCTCCGCGAGATGAGGCCCGATTCCCCTGCACTGCGTGCAGAGCAATTCCGTGTTGCACATCACACATGAAAGGAGCCTTGATTTCCTTGATGGCACTCCAGAGAAACCCCAAGAACACTGTTTCAAGGCTGGAGGGATCCTGAGGTCCCTGTAGCAGCACGAAAGAGCTCCGTGGACCATGAATCAACTCGAGATGAGAGGTTAGTCCCTGGCTTCGACTCCAGAGGAATACCACCTTACCACAAGCACCTCAAGAGGAGGCTTCTCTCAGCTCAAGCTATGTGAGAAGGACCCTTAGTATGCGGCCTCAAGTGGAATGCAGACCGGGATGCCCTGACGCGAAATAAGGCCGGATATCCCTGCAGTGACTTGAATGCAGGCTCGTCTTGCATCTCCCAAGACGAAAGGATGTCTGAATGCCCTGTGGAGACCACAGAGAAAGACCTAGTTCCCCACCTCATGGCGACCGGAGGCCTCACATCCTTTGAAAACTCCAGAGGTACGCGGAGATCAGTGCCTCCAAAGGAGACGATGCCTGACTCCTCGTGAAACTTGATAGGAGTCCCAGGATTCCTGTGGCACGTGGAAAGGGACACTTGGTCTCCCGCCTCAGGTGGAGAGGCGTCCCAATTGCCCTGCCAAGCCTCGAGGAGAATCCCGAGTTGTCCCTCGCAACTAGGCAGGAGTCCTGACGTCGCTGAAGAAACACGTGGGTGGAAGGGCCATCCCCTCGTAACTCGAGAATATTCCCCAGGTTCCCGCCGCAACTCGAGAAAAACCATGAGACTTCCCCCTCGCCGCGAGATGAGGCCCGATTCCCCTGCACTGCGTGCAGAGCAATTCCGTGTTGCACATCACACATGAAAGGAGCCTTGATTTCCTTGATGGCACTCCAGAGAAACCCCAAGAACACTGTTTCAATGCTAGAGCGATACTGAGGTCACTCTAGCAACACGAAAGAGCTCCGTGGACCAACAATCAACTCGAGATGAGAGGTTAGTCCCTGGCTTCGACTCCAGAGGAATACCACCTTACCACAAGCACCTCAAGAGGAGGCTTCTCTCAGCTCTAGGTATGTGAGAGGGACCCTGAGTTTGCGGCCTCAAGTGGAATGGAGACCGCGATGCCCTGACTCGAAATAAGGCCGGATATCCGTGCAGTGACTTGAATGCAGGCTCGTCTTGCATCTCCCAAGACGAAAGGATGTCTGAATGCCCTGTGGAGACCACAGAGAAAGACCTAGTTCCCCACCTCATGGCGACCGGAGGCCTCACATCCTTTGAAAACTCCAGAGGTACGCGGAGATCAGTGCCTCCAAAGGAGACGATGCCTGACTCCTCGTGAAACTTGATAGGAGTCCCAGGATTCCTGTGGCACGTGGAAAGGGACCGTGGGTCTCCCGCCTCAGCTGGAGAGGCGTCCCAATTGCCCTGCCAAGCCTCGAGGAGAATCCCGAGTTGTCCCTCGCAAATAGGCAGGAGTCCTGACGTCGCTGAACAAACACGTGGGTGGAAGGGCCATCCCCGTCGTAACTCGAGAATATACACCAGGTTCCCGCCGCAACTCGAGAAAAACCATGACTTCCCCCTCGCCGCGAGATGAGGCCCGATTCCCCTGCACTGCGTGCAGAGCAATTCCGTGTTGCACGTCACACATGAAAGGAGCCTTGATTTCCGTGATGGCACTCCAGAGAAACCCCAAGAACACTGTTTCAAGGCTAGAGGGATCCTGAGGTCACTGTAGCAACAGGAAAGAGCTCCGTGGACCAAAAATCAACACGAGATGAGAGGTTAGTCCCTTGCTTCGACTCCAGAGGAATACCACCTTACCAAAAGAACCTCAAGAGGAGGCTTCTCTCAGCTCTAGGTATGTGAGAGGGACCCTGAGTTTTCGGCCTCAAGTGGAATGGACACCGCGATGCCCTGACTCGAAATAAGGCCGGATATCCCTGCAGTGACTTGAATGCAGGCTCGTCTTGCATCTCCCAAGACGAAAGGATGTCTGAATCCCCTGTGGAGACCATAGAGAAAGACCTAGTTCCCTACCTCATGGCGACCAGAGGCCTCACATCCTTTGAAAACTCCAGAGGTACGCGGAGATCAGTGCCTCCAAAGGAGACGATGCCTGTCTCCTCGTGAAACTTGATAGGAGTCCCAGGAGTCCTGTGGAACGTGGAAAGGGACCCTTGGTCTCCCGCCTCAGCTGGAGAGGCGTCCCAATTTCCCTGCCAAGCCTCGAGGAGAATCCCCAGTTGTCCCTCGCAACTAGGCAGGAGTCCTGACGTCGCTGAAGAAACACGTGGGTGGAAGGGCCATCCCCTCGTAACTCGAAAATATTCCCCAGGTTCCCGCCGCAACTCGAGAAAAACCATGAGACTTCCCCCTCGCCGCGAGATGAGGCCCGATTCCCCTGCACTGCGTGCAGAGCAATTCCGTGTTGCACATCACACATGAAAGGAGCCTTGATTTCCTTGATGGCACTCCAGAGAAACCCCAAGAACACTGTTTCAAGGCTAGAGGGATCCTGAGGTCACTCTAGCAACACGAAAGAGCTCCGTGGACCAACAATCAACTCGAGATGAGAGGTTAGTCCCTTGCTTCGACTCCAGAGGTATACCACCTTACCACAAGCACCTCAAGAGGAGGCTTCTCTCAGCTCAAGCTATGTGAGAAGGACCCTTAGTATGCGGCCTCAAGTGGAATGCAGACCGGGATGCCCTGACGCGAAATAAGGCCGGATATCCCTGCAGTGACTTGAATGCAGGCTCGTCTTGCATCTCCCAAGACGAAAGGATGTCTGAATCCCCTGTGGAGACCACAGAGAATGACCTAGTTCCCCACCTCATCGTGACCGGAGGCCTCACATCCTTTGAAAACTCCAGAGGTACGCGGAGATCAGTGCCTCCAAAGGAGACGATGCCTGACTCCTCGTGAAACTTGATAGGAGTCCCAGGATTCCTGTGGCACGTGGAAAGGGACCCTTGGTCTCCCGCCTCAGGTGGAGAGGCGTCCCAATTGCTCTTCCAAGCCTCGAGGAGAATCCCGAGTTGTCCCTCACAACTAGGCAGGAGTCCTGACGTCGCTGAAGAAACACGTGGGTGGAAGGGCCATCCCCTCATAACTCGAGAATATTCCCCAGGTTCCCGCCGCAACTCGAGAAAAACCATGAGACTTCCCCTCGCCGCAAGATGAGGCCCGATTCCCCTGCACTGCGTGCAGAGCAATTCCGTGTTGCACATCACACATGAAAGGAGCCTTGATTTCCTTGATGGCACTCCGGAGAAACCCCAAGAACACTGTATCAAGGTTGAGGGATCCTGAGGTTACTGTAGCAACACGAAAGAGCTCCGTGGACCAAAAATCAACTCGAGATGAGAGGTTAGTCCCTTGCTTCGACTCCAGAGGAATACCACCTTACCACAAGAACCTCAAGAGGAGGCTTCTCTCAGCTCTAGGTATGTGAGAGGGACCCTGAGTTTTCGGCCTCAAGTGGAATGGACACTGCGATGCCCTGACTCGAAATAAGGCCGGATATCCCTGCAGTGACTTGAATGCAGGCTCGTCTTGCATCTCCCAAGACGAAAGAATGTCTGAATCCCCTGTGGAGACCACAGAGAAAGACCTAGTTCCCTACCTCATGGCGACCGGAGGCCTCACATCCTTTGAAAACTCCAGAGGTACGCGGAGATCAGTGCCTCCAAAGGAGACGATGCCTGTCTCCTCGTGAAACTTGATAGGAGTCCCAGGTTTCCTGTGGCACGTGGAAAGGGACCCTTGGTCTCCCGCCTCAGCTGGAGAGGCGTCCCAATTGCCCTGCCAAGCCTCGAGGAGAATCCCGAGTTGTCCCTCGCAACTAGGCAGGAGTCCTGCCGTCGCAGAACAAACACGTGGGTGGAACGGCCATCCCCGTCGTAACTCGAAAATATACCGCAGGTTCCCGCCGCAACTCGAGAAAAACCATGAGACTTCCCCCTCGCCGCGAGATGAGGCCCGATTCCCCTGCACTGCGTGCAGAGCAATTCCGTGTTGCACATCACACATGAAAGGAGCCTTGATTTCCTTGATGGCACTCCAGAGAAACCCCAAGAACACTGTTTCAAGGCTGGAGGGATCCTGAGGTCCCTGTAGCAGCACGAAAGAGCTCCGTGGACCATGAATCAACTCGAGATGAGAGGTTAGTCCCTGGCTTCGACTCCAGAGGAATACCACCTTACCAAAAGCACCTCAAGAGGAGGCTTCTCTCAGCTCTAGGTATGTGAGAGGGACCCTGAGTTTGCGGCCTCAAGTGGAATGGAGACCGCGATGCCCTGACTCGAAATAAGGCCGGATATCCCTGCAGTGACTTGAATGCAGGCTCGTCTTGCATCTTCCAAGACGAAAGGATGTCTGAATCACCTGTGGAGACCACAGAGAAAGACCTAGTTCCCCACCTCATCGCGACCGGAGGCCTCACATCCTTTGAAAACTCCAGAGGTACGCGGGGATCAGTGCCTCCAAAGGAGACGATGCCTGACTCCTCGTGAAACTTGATAGGAGTCCCAGGATTCCTGTGGAACGTGGAAAGGGACACTTGGTCTCCCGCCTCAGCTGGAGAGGCGTCGCAATTGCCCTGCCAAGCCTCGAGGAGAATCCCGAGTTGTCCCTCGCAACTAGGCAGGAGTCCTGACGTCGCTGAACAAACACGTGGGTGGAAGGGCCATCCCCGTCTTAACTCGAGAATATACCCCAGGTTCCCGCCGCAACTCGCGAAAAACCATGAGACTTCCCCCTCGCCGCGAGATGAGGCCCGATTCCCCTGCACTGCGTGCAGAGCAATTCCGTGTTGCACATCACACATGAAAGGAGCCTTGATTTCCTTGATGGCACTCCAGAGAAACCCCAAGAACACTGTTTCAAGGTTGAGGGATCCTGAGGTCACTGTAGCAACACGAAAGAGCTCCGTGGACCAAAAATCAACTCGAGATGAGAGGTTAGTCCCTGGCTTCGACTCCAGAGGAATACCACCTTACCACAAGCACATCAAGAGGAGGCTTCTCTCAGCTCTAGGTATGTGAGAGGGACCCTGAGTTTGCGGCCTCAAGTGGAATGGAGACCGCGATGCCCTGACGCGAAATAAGGCCGGATATCCGTGCAGTGACTTGAATGCAGGCTCGTCTTGCATCTCCCAAGACGAAAGGATGTCTGAATGCCCTGTGGAGACCACAGAGAAAGACCTAGTTCCCAACCTCATGGCGACCGGAGGCCTCACATCCTTTGAAAACTCCAGAGGTACGCGGAGATCAGTGCCTCCAAAGGAGACGATGCCTGACTCCTCGTGAAACTTGATAGGAGTCCCAGGATTCCTGTGGCACGTGGAAAGGGACACTTGGTCTCCCACCTCAGCTGGAGAGGCGTCCCAATTGCCCTGCCAAGCCTCGAGGAGAATCCCGAGTTGTCCCTCGCAACTAGGCAGGAGTCCTGACGTCGCTGAACAAACACGTGGGTGGAAGGGCCATCCCCGTCGTAACTCGAGAATATACCCCAGGTTCCCGCCGCAACTCGAGAAAAACCATGAGACTTCCCCCTCTCCGCGAGATGAGGCCCGATTCCCCTGCACTGCGTGCAGAGCAATTCCGTGTTGCACATCACACATGAAAGGAGCCTTGATTTCCTTGATGGCACTCCAGAGAAACCCCAAGAACACTGTTTCAAGGCTGGAGGGATCCTGGGGTCCCTGTAGCAGCACGAAAGAGCTCCGTGGACCATGAATCAACTCGAGATGAGAGGTTAGTCCCTGGCTTCGACTCCAGAGGAATACCACCTTATCACAAGCACCTCAAGAGGAGGCTTCTCTCAGCTCTAGGTATGTGAGAGGGACCCAGAGTTTGCGGCCTCAAGTGGAATGGAGACCGCGATGCCCTGACGCGAAATAAGGCCGGATATGCCTGCAGTGACTTGAATGCAGGCTCGTCTTGCATCTCCCAAGACGAAAGGATGTCTGAATCCCCTGTGGAGACCACAGAGAATGACCTAGTTCCCCACCTCATCGCGACCGGAGGCCTCACATCCTTTGAAAACTCCAGAGGTACTCGGAGATCAGTGCCTCCAAAGGAGACGATGCCTGACTCCTCGTGAATCTTGATAGGAGTCCCAGGATTCCTGTGGCACGTGGAAAGGGACACTTGGTCTCCCGCCTCAGCTGGAGAGGCGTCCCAATTGCCCTGCCAAGCCTCGAGGAGAATCCAGAGTTGTCCCTCGCAACTAGGCAGGAGTCCTGACGTCGCTGAACAAACACGTGGGTGGAAAGGCCATCCCCGTCGTAACTCGAGAATATACCCCAGGTTCCCGCCGCAACTCGAGAAAAACCATGAGACTTCCCCCTCTCCGCGAGATGAGGCCCGATTCCCCTGCACTGCATGCAGAGCAATTCCGTGTTGCACATCACACATGAAAGGAGCCTTGATTTCCTTGATGGCACTCCAGAGAAACCTCAAGAACACTGTTTCAAGGCTGGAGGGATCCTGAGGTCCCTGTAGCAGCACGAAAGAGCTCCGTGGACCATGAATCAACTCGAGATGAGAGGTTAGTCCCTGGCTTCGACTCCAGAGGAATACCACCTTACCACAAGCACCTCAAGAGGAGGCTTCTCTCAGCTCTAGGTATGTGAGAGGGACCCTGAGTTTGCGGCCTCAAGTGGAATGGACACCGCGATGCCCTGACTCGAAATAAGGCCGGATATCCCTGCAGTGACTTGAATGCAGGCTCGTTTGGCATCTCCCAAGACGAAAGGATGTCTGAATGCCCTGTGGAGACCACAGAGAAAGACCTAGTTCCCCACCTCATGGCGACCGGAGGCCTCACATCCTTTGAAAACTCCAGAGGTACGCGGAGATCAGTGCCTCCAAAGGAGACGATGCCTGACTCCTCGTGAAACTTGATAGGAGTCCCAGGATTCCTGTGGCACGTGGAAAGGGACACTTGGTCTCCCGCCTCAGCTGGAGAGGCGTCCCAATTGCCCTGCCAAGCCTCGAGGAGAATCCCGAGTTGTCCCTCGCAACTAGGCAGGAGTCCTGACGTCGCTGAACAAACACGTGGGTGGAAAGGCCATCCCCGTCGTAACTCGAGAATATACCCCAGGTTCCCGCCGCAACTCGAGAAAAACCATGAGACTTCCCCCTCTCCGCGAGATGAGGCCCGATTCCCCTGCACTGCGTGCAGAGCAATTCCGTGTTGCACATCACACATGAAAGGAGCCTTGATTTCCTTGATGGCACTCCAGAGAAACCCCAAGAACACTGTTTCAAGGCTGGAGGGATCCTGAGGTCCCTGTAGCAGCACGAAAGAGCTCCGTGGACCATGAATCAACTCGAGATGAGAGGTTAGTCCCTGGCTTCGACTCCAGAGGAATACCACCTTACCACAAGCACCTCAAGAGGAGGCTTCTCTCAGCTCTAGGTATGTGAGAGGGACCCTGAGTTTGCGGCCTCAAGTGGAATGGACACCGCGATGCCCTGACTCGAAATAAGGCCGGATATCCGTGCAGTGACTTTAATGCAGGCTCGTCTTGCATCTCCCAAGACGAAAGGATGTCTGAATCCCCTGTGGAGACCACAGAGAAAGACCTAGTTCCCCACTTCATCGCGACCGGAGGCCTCACATCCTTTGAAAACTCCAGAGGTACGCGGAGATCAGTGCCTCCAAAGGAGACGATGCCTGACTCCTCGTGAATCTTGATAGGAGTCCCAGGATTCCTGTGGCACGTGTAAAGGGACCCTGGGTCTCCCGCCTCAGCTGGAGAGGCGTCCCAATTGCCCTGCCAAGCCTCGAGGAGAATCCCGAGTTGTCCCTCGCAAATAGGCAGGAGTCCTGACGTCGCTGAACAAACACGTGGGTTGAAGGGCCATCCCCGTCGTAACTCGAGAATATACACCAGGTTCCCGCCGCAACTCGAGAAAAACCATGAGACTTCCCCCTCGCCGCGAGATGAGGCCCGATTCCCCTGCACTGCGTGCAGAGCAATTCCGTGTTGCACATCACACATGAAAGGAGCCTTGATTTCCTTGATGGCACTCCAGAGAAACCCCAAGAACACTGTTTCAAGGCTAGAGGGATCCTGAGGTCACTCTAGCAACACGAAAGAGCTCCGTGGACCACAAATCAACTCGAGATGAGGGGTTAGTCCCTGGCTTCGACTCCAGAGGAATACCACCTTCCACAAGCACCTCAAGAGGAGGCTTCTCTCAGCTCTAGGTATGTGAGAGGGACCCTGAGTTTGCGGCCTCAAGTGGAATGGAGACCGCGATGCCCTGACTCGAAATAAGGCCGGATATCCCTGCAGTGACTTGAATGCAGGCTCGTCTTGCATCTCCCAAGACGAAAGGATGTCCGAATCCCCTGTGGAGACCACAGAGAAAGACCTAGTTCCCCACCTCATGGCGACCGGAGGCCTCACATCCTTTGAAAACTCCAGAGGTATGCGGAAATCACTGCCTCCAAAGGAGACGATGCCTGAATCCTCGTGAAACTTGATAGGAGTCCCAGGATTCCTGTGGCACGTAGAAAGGGACCCTTGGTCTCCCGCCTCAGCTGGAGAGGCGTCCCAATTGCCCTGCCAAGCCTCGAGGAGAATCCCGAGTTGTCCCTCGCAACTAGGCAGGAGTCCTGACGTCGCTGAACAAACACGTAGGTGAAAGGGCCATCCCCGTCGTAACTCGAGAATATACCCCAGGTTCCCGCCGCAACTCGAGAAAAACCATGAGACTTCCCACTCGCCGCGAGATGAGGCCCGATTCCCCTGCACTGAGTGCAGAGCAATTCCGTGTTGCACATCACACATGAAAGGAGACTTGATTTCCTTGATAGCACTCCAGAGAAACCCCAAGAACACTGTTTCAAGGCTAGAGGGATCCTGAGTTCACTCTAGCAACACGAAAGAGCTCCGTGGACCAACAATCAACTCGAGATGAGAGGTTAGTCCCTGGCTTCGACTCCAGAGGAATACCACCTTACCACAAGCACCTCAAGAGGAGACTTCTCTCAGCTCTAGCTATGTGAGAGGGACCCTGAGTTTGCGGCCTCAAGTGGAATGGACACCGCGATTCCCTGATGCAAAATAAGGCCGGATATCCCTGCAGTGACTTGAATGCAGGCTCGTCTTGCATCTCCCAAGACGAAAGGATGTCTGAATCCCCTGTGGAGACCACAGAGAATGACCTAGTTCCCCACCTCATCGCGACCGGAGGCCTCACATCCTTTGAAAACTCCAGAGGTACGCGGAGATCAGTGCCTCCAAAGGAGACGATGCCTGACTCCTCGGGAAACTTGATAGGAGTCCCAGGATTCCTGTGGCACGTGGAAAGGGACACTTGGTCTCCCGCCTCAGCTGGAGAGGCGTCCCAATTGCCCTGCCAAGCCTCTAGGAGAATCCCAAGTTGTCCCTCACAACTAGGCAGGAGTCCTGACGTCGCTGAAGAAACACGTGGGTGGAAGGGCCATCCCCGTCGTAACTCGAGAATATACCCCAGGTTCCCGCCGCAACTCGAGAAAAACCATGAGACTTCCCCCTCTCCGCGAGATGAGGCCCGATTCCCCTGCACTGCGTGCAGAGCAATTCCGTCTTGCACATCACACATGAAAGGAGCCTTGATTTCCTTGATGGCACTCCAGAGAAACCCCAAGAACACTGTTTCAAGGCTGGAGGGATCCTGAGGTCCCTGTAGCAGCACGAAAGAGCTCCGTGGACCATGAATCAACTCGAGATGAGAGGTTAGTCCCTGGCTTCGACTCCAGAGGAATACCACCTTACCACAAGCACCTCAAGAGGAGGCTTCTCTCAGGTCTATGTATGTGAGAGGGACCCTGAGTTTGCGGCCTCAAGTGGAATGGACACCGCGATGCCCTGACTCGAAATAAGGCCGGATATCCGTGCAGTGACTTTAATGCAGGCTCGTCTTGCATCTCCCAAGACGAAAGGATGTCTGAATGCCCTGTGGAGACCACAGAGAAAGACCTAGTTCCCCACCTCATGGCGACCGGAGGCCTCACATCCTTTGAAAACTCCAGAGGTACGCGGAGATCAGTGCCTCCAAAGGAGACGATGCCTGACTCCTCGTGAATCTTGATAGGAGTCCCAGGATTCCTGTGGCACGTGGAAAGGGACCCTGGGTCTCCCGCCTCAGCTGGAGAGGCGTCCCAATTGCCCTGCCAAGCCTCGAGGAGAATCCCGAGTTGTCCCTCGCAAATAGGCAGGAGTCCTGACGTGGCTGAACAAACACGTGGGTGGAAGGGCCATCCCCGTCGTAACTCGAGAATATACACCAGGTTCCCGCCGCAACTCGAGAAAAACCATGAGACTTCCCCCTCGCCGCGAGATGAGGCCCGATTCCCCTGCACTGCGTGCAGAGCAATTCCGTGTTGCACATCACACATGAAAGGAGCCTTGATTTCCTTGATGGCACTCCAGAGAAACCCCAAGAACACTGTTTCAAGGCTAGAGGGATCCTGAGGTCACTCTAGCAACACGAAAGAGCTCCGTGGACCAACAATCAACTCGAGATGAGAGGTTAGTCCCTGGCTTCGACTCCAGGGGAATACCACCTTACCACAAGGACCTCAAGAGGAGGCTTCTCTCAGCTCAAGCTATGTGAGAGGGACCCTGAGTATGCGGCCTCAAGTGGAATGGAGACCGCGATGCCCTGACGCGAAATAAGGCCGGATATCCCTGCAGTGACTTGAATGCAGGCTCGTCTTGCATCTCCCAAGACGAAAGGATGTCTGAATCCCCTGTGGAGAACACAGAGAATGACCTAGTTCCCCACCTCATCGCGACCGGAGGCCTCACATCCTTTGAAAACTCCAGAGGTACGCGGAGATCAGTGCCTCCAAAGGAGACGATGCCTGACTCCTCGTGAAACTTGATAGGAGTCCCAGGATTCCTGTGGCACGTGGAAAGGGACACTTGGTCTATCGCCTCAGCTGGAGAGGCGTCCCAATTGCCCTGCCAAGCCTCGAGGAGAATCCCGAGTTGTCCCTCGCAACTAGGCAGGAGTCCTGACGTCGCTGAACAAACACGTGGGTGGAAGGGCCATCCCCGTCGTAACTCGAGAATATACTCCAGGTTCCCGCCGCAACTCGAGAAAAACCATGAGACTTCCCCCTCGCCGCGAGATGAGGCCCGATTCCCCTGCACTGCGTGCAGAGCAATTCCGTGTTGCACATCACACATGAAAGGAGCCTTGATTTCCTTGATGGCACTCCAGAGAATCCCCAAGAACACTGTTTCAAGGCTGGAGGGATCCTGAGGTCCCTGTAGCAACACGAAAGAGCTCCGTGGACCATGAATCAACTCGAGATGAGAGGTTAGTCCCTGGCTTCGACTCCAGAGGAATACCACCTTACCACAAGCACCTCAAGAGGAGGCTTCTCTCAGCTCTAGGTATGTGAGAGGTACCCGGAGTTTGCGGCCTCAAGTGGAATGGACACCGCGATGCCCTGACTCGAAATAAGGCCGGATATCCCTGCAGTGACTTGAATGCAGGCTCGTCTTGCATCTCCCAAGACGAAAGGATGTCTGAATCCCCTGTGGAGACCACAGAGAAAGACCTAGTTCCCCACCTCATGGCGACCGGAGGCCTCACATCCTTTGAAAACTCCAGAGGTACGCGGAGATCAGTGCCTCCAAAGGAGACGATGCCTGACTCCTCGTGAAACTTGATAGGAGTCCCAGGATTCCTGTGGCACGTGGAAAGGGACACTTGGTCTCCCGCCTCAGCTGGAGAGGCATCCCAATTGCCCTGCCAAGCCTCGAGGAGAATCCCGAGTTGTCCCTCGCAACTAGGCAGGAGTCCTGCCGTCGCTGAACTAACACGTGTGTGGATGGGCCATCCCCGTCGTAACTCGAGATTATACGGCAGGTTGCCGCCGCAACTCGAGAAAAACCATGAGACTTCCCCCTCGCCGCGAGATGAGGCCCGATTCCCCTGCACTGCGTGCAGAGCAATTCTGTGTTGCACATCACACATGAAAGGAGGCTTGATTTGCTTGATGGCACTCCAGAGAAACCCCAAGAACACTGTTTCAAGGTTGAGGGATCCTGAGGTCACTGTAGCAACACGAAAGAGCTCCGTGGACCAAAAATCAACTCGAGATGAGAGGTTAGTCCCTGGCTTCGACTCCAGAGGAATACCACCTTACCACAAGCACCTCAAGAGGAGGCTTCTCTCAGCTCTAGGTATGTGAGAGGGACCCTGAGTTTGCGGCCTCAAGTGGAATGGAGACCGCGATGACCTGACTCGAAATAAGGCCGGATATCCCTGCAGTGACTTGAATGCAGGCTCGTCTTGCATCTCCCAAGACGAAAGGATGTCTGAATCCCCTGTGGAGACCACAGAGAATGACCTAGTTCCCCACCTCATGGCGACCGGAGGCCTCACATCCTTTGAAAACTCCAGAGGTATGCGGAGATCAGTGCCTCCAAAGGAGACGATGCCTGACTCCTCGTGAAACTTGATAGGAGTCCCAGGATTCCTGTGGCACGTGGAAAGGGACCCTTGGTCTCCCGCCTCAGCTGGAGAGGCGTCCCAATTGCCCTGCCAAGCCTCGAGGAGAATCCCGAGTTGTCCCTCGCAACTAGGCAGGAGTCCTGACGTCGCTGAACAAACACGTGGGTGGAAGGGCCATCCCCGTCGAAACTCGAGAATATACCCCAGGTTCCCGCCGCAACTCGAGAAATACCATGAGACTTCCCCCTCGCCGCGAGATGAGGCCCGATTCCCCTGCACTGCGTGCAGAGCAATTCCGTGTTGCACATCACACATGAAAGGAGCCTTGATTTCCTTAATGGCACTCCAGAGAAACCCCTAGAACACTGTTTCAAGGCTGGAGGGATCCTGAGGTCCCTGTAGCAGCACGAAAGAGCTCCGTGGACCATGAATCAACTCGAGATGAGAGGTTAGTCCCTGGCTTCGACTCCAGAGGAATACCACCTTACCACAAGCACCTCAAGAGGAGGCTTCTCTCAGCTCTAGGTATGTGAGAGGGACCCTGAGTTTGCGGCCTCAAGTGGAATGGACACCGCGATGCCCTGACTCGAAATAAGGCCGGATATCCCTGCAGTGACTTGAATGCAGGCTCGTCTTGCATCTCCCAAGACGAAAGGATGTCTGAATCCCCTGTGGAGACCACGGAGAAAGACCTAATTCCCCACCTCATCGCGACCGGAGGCCTCACATCCTTTGAAAACTCCAGAGGTACGCGGAGATCAGTGCCTCCAAAGGAGACGATGCCTGACTCCTCGTGAAACTTGATAGGAGTCCCAGGATTCCTGTGGCACGTGGAAAGGGACCCTTGGTCTCCCGACTCAGCTGGAGAGGCGTCCCAATTGCCCTGCCAAGCCTCGAGGAGAATCCTGAGTTGTCCCTCGCAACTAGGCAGGAGTCCTGACGTCGCTGAACAAACACGTGGGTGGAAGGGCCATCCCCGTCGTAACTCCAGAATATACCCCAGGTTCCCGCCGCAACTCGAGAAAAACCATGAGACTTCCCCCTCGCCGCGAGATGAGGCCCGATTCCCCTTCACTGCGTGCAGAGCAATTCCGTGTTGCACATCACACATGAAAGGAGCCTTGATTTCCTTGATGGCACTCCAGAGAAACCCCAATAACACTGTTTCAAGGCTAGAGGGATCCTGAGGTCACTGTAGCAACACGAAAGAGCTCCGTGGACCAAAAATCAACTCGAGATGAGAGGTTAGTCCCTGGCTTCGACTCCAGAGGAATACCACCTTACCACAAGCACCTCAAGAGGAGGCTTCTCTCAGCTCTAGGTATGTGAGAGGTACCCTGAGTTTGCGGCCTCAAGTGGAATGGACACCGCGATGCCCTGACTCGAAAGAAGGCCGGATATCCCTGCAGTGACTTGAATGCAGGCTCGTCTTGCATCTCCCAAGACGAAAGGATGTCTGAATCCCCTGTGGAGACCACAGAGAAAGACCTAGTTCCCCACCTCATCGCGACCGGAGGCCTCACATCCTTTGAAAACTCCAGAGGTACGCGGAGATCAGTGCCTCCAAAGGAGACGATGCCTGACTCCTCGTGAAACTTGATAGGAGTCCCAGGATTCCTGTGGCACGTGGAAAGGGACACTTGGTCTGCCGCCTCAGCTGGAGAGGCGTCCCAATTGCCCTGCCAAGCCTCGAGGAGAATCCCAAGTTGTCCCTCGCAACTAGGCAGGAGTCCTGCCGTCGCTGAACTAACACGTGTGTGGAAGGGCCATCCCCGTCGTAACTCGAGATTATACCGCAGGTTCCCGCCGCAACTCGAGAAAAACCATGAGACTTCCCCCTCGCCGCGAGATGAGGCCCGATTCCCCTGCACTGCGTGCAGAGCAATTCCGTGTTGCACATCACACATGAAAGAAGCCTTGAATTCCTTGAAGGCACTCCAGAGAAACCCCAAGAACACTGTTTCAAGGTTGAGGGATCCTGAGGTCACTGTAGCAACACGAAAGAGCTCCGTGGACCAAAAATCAACTCGAGATGAGAGGTTAGTCCCTGGCTTCGACTCCAGAGGAATACCACCTTACCACAAGCACCTCAAGAGGAGGCTTCTCTCAGCTCTAGCTATGTGAGAGGGACCCTGAGTTTGCGGCCTCAAGTGGAATGGACACCGAGATTCCCTGATCCGAAATAAGGCCGGATATCCCTGCAGTCACTTGAATGCAGGCTCGTCTTGCATCTCCCAAGACGAAAGGATGTCTGAATCCCCTGTGGAGACCACAGAGAAAGACCTAGTTCCCCACCTCATGGCGACCGGAGGCCTCACATCCTTTGAAAACTCCAGAGGTATGCGGAGATCAGTGCCTCCAAAGGAGACGATGCCTGACTCCTCGTGAAACTTGATAGGAGTCACAGGATTCCTGTGGCACGTGGAAAGGGACACTTGGTCTCCCGCCTCAGCTGGAGAGGCGTCCCAATTGCCCTGCCAAGCCTCGAGGAGAATCCCGAGTTGTCCATCGCAACTAGGCAGGAGTCCTGACTTCGCTGAACAAACACGTGGGTGGAAGGGCCATCCCCGCCGAAACTCGAGAATATACCCCAGGTTCCCGCCGCAACTCGAGAAAAACCATGAGACTTCCCCCTCGCCGCGAGATGAGGCCCGATTCCCCTGCACTGCGTGCAGAGCAATTCCGTGTTGCACATCACACATGAAAGGAGCCTTGATTTCCTTGATGGCACTCCAGAGAAACCCCTAGAACACTGTTTCAAGGCTGGAGGGTTCCTGAGGTCCCTGTAGCAGCACGAAAGAGCTCCGTGGACCATGAATCAACTCGAGATGAGAGGTTAGTCCCTGGCTTCGACTCCAGAGGAATACCACCTTACCACAAGCACCTCAAGAGGAGGCTTCTCTCAGCTCTAGGTATGTGAGAGGGACCCTGAGTTTGCGGCCTCAAGTGGAATGGACACCGCGATGCCCTGACTCGAAATAAGGCCGGATATCCCTGCAGTGACTTGAATGCAGGCTCGTCTTGCATCTCCCAAGACGAAAGGATGTCTGAATCCCCTGTGGAGACCACAGAGAAAGACCTAGTTCCCCACCTCATCGCGACCGGAGGCCTCACATCCTTTGAAAACTCCAGAGGTTCGCGGATATCAGTGCCTCCAAAGGAGACGAGGCCTGACTCCTCGTGAAACTTGATAGGAGTCCCAGGATTCCTGTGGCACGTGGAAAGGGACCCTTGGTCTCCCGCCTCAGCTGGAGAGGCGTCCCAATTGCCCTGCCAAGCCTCGAGGAGAATCCCGAGTTGTCCCTCGCAACTAGGCAGGAGTCCTGACGTCGCTGAAGAAGCACGTGGGTGGAAGGGCCATCCCCGTCGTAACTCGAGAATATACCCCAGGTTCCCGCCGCAACTCGAGAAAAACCATGAGACTTCCCCCTCGCCGCGAGATGAGGCCCGATTCCCCTGCACTGCGTGCAGAGCAATTCCGTGTTGCACATCACACATGAAAGGAGCCTTGATTTCCTTGATGGCACTCCAGAGAAACCCCAAGAACACTGTTTTAAGGCTAGAGGGATCCTGAGGTCACTGTAGCAACACGAAAGAGCTCCGTGGACCAAAAATCAACTCGAGATGAGAGGTTAGTCCCTGGCTTCGACTCCAGAGGAATACCACCTTACCACAAGCACCTCAAGAGGAGGCTTCTCTCAGCTCTAGCTATGTGAGAGGGACCATGAGTTTGTGGCCTCAAGTGGAATGGACACCGCGATTCCCTGATCCGAAATAAGGCCGGATATCCCTGCAGTGACTTGAATGCAGGCTCGTCTTGCATCTCCCAAGACGAAAGGATATCTGAATCCCCTGTGGAGACCACAGAGAATGACCTAGTTCCCCACCTCATCGCGACCGGAGGCCTCACATCCTTTGAAAACTCCAGAGGTACGCGGAGATCAGTGCCTCCAAAGGAGACGATGCCTGACTCCTCGTGAAACTTGATAGGAGTCACAGGATTCCTGTGGCACGTGGAAAGGGACACTTGGTCTCCCGCCTCAGCTGGAGAGGCGTCGCAATTGCCCTGCCAAGCCTCGAGGAGAATCCCGAGTTGTCCCTCGCAACTAGGCAGGAGTCCTGACGTCGCTGAACAAACACGTGTGTGGAAGGGCCATCCCCGTCGTAACTCGAGAATATACCCCAGGTTCCCGCCGCAACTCGAGAAAAACCATGAGACTTCCCCCTCGCCGCGAGATGAGGCCCGATTCCCCTGCACTGCGTGCAGAGCAATTCCGTGTTGCACATCACACATGAAAGGAGCCTTGATTTCCTTGATGGCACTCCAGAGAAACCCCAAGAACACTGTTTCAAGGCTGGAGGGATCCTGAGGTAACTGTAGCAGCACGAAAGAGCTCCGTGGACCATGAATCAACTCGAGATGAGAGGTTAGTCCCTGGCTTCGACTCCAGAGGAATACCACCTTACCACAAGCACCTCAAGAGGAGGCTTCTCTCAGCTCTAGGTATGTGAGAGGTACCCTGAGTTTGCGGCCTCAAGTGGAATGGACACCGCGATGCCCTGACTCGAAAGAAGGCCGGATATCCCTGCAGTGACTTGAATGCAGGCTCGTCTTGCATCTCCCAAGACGAAAGGATGTCTGAATCCCCTGTGGAGACCACAGAGAAAGACCTAGTTCCCCACCTCATCGCGACCGGAGGCCTCACATCCTTTGAAAACTCCAGAGGTACGCGGAGATCAGTGCCTCCAAAGGAGACGATGCCTGACTCCTCGTGAAACTTGATAGGAGTCCCAGGATTCCTGTGGCACGTGGAAAGGGACACTTGGTCTCCCGCCTCAGCTGGAGAGGCGTTCCAATTGCCCTGCCAAGCCTCGAGGAGAATCCCAAGTTGTCCCTCGCAACTAGGCAAGAGTCCTGCCGTCGCTGAACTAACACGTGTGTGGAAGGGCCATCCCCGTCGTAACTCGAGATTATACCGCAGGTTCCCGCCGCAACTCGAGAAAAACCATGAGACTTCCCCCTCGCCGCGAGATGAGGCACGATTCCCCTGCACTGCGTGCAGAGCAATTCCGTGTTGCACATCACACATGAAAGAAGCCTTGAATTCCTTGAAGGCACTCCAGAGAAACCCCAAGAACACTGTTTCAAGGTTGAGGGATCCTGAGGTCACTGTAGCAACACGAAAGAGCTCCGTGGACCACAAATCAACTCGAGATGAGAGGTTAGTCCCTGGCTTCGACTCCAGAGGAATACCACCTTACCACAAGCACCTCAAGAGGAGGCTTCTCTCAGCTCTAGCTATGTGAGAGGGACCCTGAGTTTGCGGCCTCAAGTGGAATGGACACCGAGATTCCCTGATCCGAAATAAGGCCGGATATCCCTGCAGTCACTTGAATGCAGGCTCGTCTTGCATCTCCCAAGACGAAAGGATGTCTGAATCCCCTGTGGAGACCACAGAGAAAGACCTAGTTCCCCACCTCATGGCGACCGGAGGCCTCACATCCTTTGAAAACTCCAGAGGTACGCGGAGATCAGTGCCTCCAAAGGAGACGATGCCTGACTCCTCGTGAAACTTGATAGGAGTCACAGGATTCCTGTGGCACGTGGAAAGGGACACTTGGTCTCCCGCCTCAGCTGGAGAGGCGTCCCAATTTCCCTGCCAAGCCTCGAGGAGAATCCCGAGTTGTCCATCGCAACTAGGCAGGAGTCCTGACTTCGCTGAACAAACACGTGGGTGGAAGGGCCATCCCCGCCGAAACTCGAGAATATACCCCAGGTTCCCGCCGCAACTCGAGAAAAACCATGAGACTTCCCCCTCGCCGCGAGATGAGGCCCGATTCCCCTGCACTGCGTGCAGAGCAATTCCGTGTTGCACATCACACATGAAAGGAGCCTTGATTTCCTTGATGGCACTCCAGAGAAACCCCTAGAACACTGTTTCAAGGCTGGAGGGTTCCTGAGGTCCCTGTAGCAGCACGAAAGAGCTCCGTGGACCATGAATCAACTCGAGATGAGAGGTTAGTCCCTGGCTTCGACTCCAGAGGAATACCACCTTACCACAAGCACCTCAAGAGGAGGCTTCTCTCAGCTCTAGGTATGTGAGAGGGACCCTGAGTTTGCGGCCTCAAGTGGAATGGACACCGCGATGCCCTGACTCGAAATAAGGCCGGATATCCCTGCAGTGACTTGAATGCAGGCTCGTCTTGCATCTCCCAAGACGAAAGGATGTCTGAATCCCCTGTGGAGACCACAGAGAAAGACCTAGTTCCCCACCTCATCGCGACCGGAGGCCTCACATCCTTTGAAAACTCCAGAGGTTCGCGGATATCAGTGCCTCCAAAGGAGACGAGGCCTGACTCCTCGTGAAACTTGATAGGAGTCCCAGGATTCCTGTGGCACGTGGAAAGGGACACTTGGTCTCCCGCCTCAGCTGGAGAGGCGTCCCAATTGCCCTGCCAAGCCTCGAGGAGAATCCCGAGTTGTCCCTCGCAACTAGGCAGCAGTCCTGACGTCGCTGAACTAACAGGTGTGTGGAAGGGCCATCCCCGTCGTAACTCGAGATTATACCGCAGGTTCCCGCCGCAACTCGAGAAAAACCATGAGACTTCCCCCTCGCCGCGAGATGAGGCCCGATTCCCCTGCACTGCGTGCAGAGCAATTCCGTGTTGCACATCACACATGAAAGAAGCCTTGATTTCCTTGAAGGCACTCCAGAGAAACCCCAAGAACACTGTTTCAAGGTTGAGGGATCCTGAGGTCACTGTAGCAACACGAAAGAGCTCCGTGGACCAAAAATCAACTCGAGATGAGAGGTTAGTCCCTGGCTTCGACTCCAGAGGAATACCACCTTACCACAAGCACCTCAAGAGGAGGCTTCTCTCAGCTCTAGCTATGTGAGAGGGACCCTGAGTTTGCGGCCTCAAGTGGAATGGACACCGAGATTCCCTGATCCGAAATAAGGCCGGATATCCCTGCAGTGACTTGAATGCAGGCTCGTCTTGCATCTCCCAAGACGAAAGGATATCTGAATCCCATGTGGAGACCACAGAGAATGACCTAGTTCCCCACCTCATCGTGACCGGAGGCCTCACATCCTTTGAAAACTCCAGAGATACACGGAGATCAGTGCCTCCAAAGGAGACGATGCCTGACTCCTCGTGAAACTTGATAGGAGTCCCAGGATTCCTGTGGCACGTGGAAAGGGACACTTGGTCTCCCGCCTCAGCTGGAGAAGCGTCCCAATTGCCCTGCCAAGCCTCGAGGAGAATCCCGAGTTGTCCATCGCAACTAGGCAGGAGTCCTGACGTCGCTGAACAAACACGTGGGTGGAAGGGCCATCCCCGTCGTAACTCGAGAATATACCCCAGGTTCCCGCCACAACTCGAGAAAAACCATGAGACTTCCCCCTCGCCGCGAGATGAGGCCCGATTCCCCTGCACTGCGTGCAGAGCAATTCCGTGTTGCACATCACACATGAAAGGAGCCTTGATTTCCTTGATGGCACTCCAGAGAAACCCCAAGAACACTGTTTCAAGGCTGGAGGGATCCTGAGGTCCCTGTAGCAGCACGAAAGAGCTCCGTGGACCATGAATCAACTCGAGATGAGAGGTTAGTCCCTGGCTTCGACTCCAGAGGAATACCACCTTACCACAAGCACCTCAAGAGGAGGCTTTTCTCAGCTCTAGGTATGTGAGAGGTACCCTGAGTTTGCGGCCTCAAGTGGAATGGACACCGCGATGCCCTGACTCGAAATAAGGCCGGATATCCCTGCAGTGACTTGAATGCAGGCTCGTCTTGCATTTCCCAAGACGAAAGGATGTCTGAATCCCCTGTGGAGACCACAGAGAAAGACCGAGTTCCCCACCTCATCGCGACCGGAGGCCTCACATCCTTTGAAAACTCCAGAGGTACGCGGAGATCAGTGCCTCCAAAGGAGACGATGCCTGACTCCTCGTGAAACTTGATAGGAGTCCCAGGATTCCTGTGGCACGTGGAAAGGGACACTTGGTCTCCCGCCTCAGCTGGAGAGGCGTCCCAATTGCCCTGCCAAGCCTCGAGGAGAATCCCGAGTTGTCCCTCGCAACTAGGCAGGAGTCCTGCCGTCGCTGAACTAACACGTGTGTGGAAGGGCCATCCCCGTCGTAACTCGAGATTATACCGCAGGTTCCCGCCGCAACTCGAGAAAAACCATGAGACTTCCCCCTCGCCGCGAGATGAGGCCCGATTCCCCTGCACTGCGTGCAGAGCAATTCCGTGTTGCACATCACACATGAAAGAAGCCTTGATTTCCTTGAAGGCACTCCAGAGAAACCCCAAGAACACTGTTTCAAGGTTGAGGGATCCTGAGGTCACTGTAGCAACACGAAAGAGCTCCGTGGACCAAAAATCAACTCGAGATGAGAGGTTAGTCCCTGGCTTCGACTCCAGAGGAATACCACCTTACCACAAGCACCTCAAGAGGAGACTTCTCTCAGCTCTAGGTATGTGAGAGGGACCCTGAGTTTGCGGCCTCAATTGGAATGGAGACCGCGATGACCTGATTCGAAATAAGGCCGGATATCCCTGCAGTGACTTGAATGCAGGCTCGTCTTGCATCTCCCAAGACGAAAGGATGTCTGAATCCCCTGTGGAGACCACAGAGAAAGACCTAGTTCCCCACCTCATGGCGACCGGAGGCCTCACATCCTTTGAAAACTCCAGAGGTATGCGGAGATCAGTGCCTCCAAAGGAGACGATGCCTGACTCCTCGTGAAACTTGATAGGAGTCACAGGATTCCTGTGGCACGTGGAAAGGGACACTTGGTCTCCCGCCTCAGCTGGAGAGGCGTCCCAATTGCCCTGCCAAGCCTCGAGGAGAATCCCGAGTTGTCCATCGCAACAAGGCAGCAGTCCTGACGTCGCTGAACAAACACGTGGGTGGAAGGGCCATCCCCGCCGAAACTCGAGAATATACCCCAGGTTCCCGCCGCAACTCGAGAAAAACCATGAGACTTCCCCCTCGCCGCGAGATGAGGCCCGATTCCCCTGCACTGCGTGCAGAGCAATTCCGTGTTGCACATCACACATGAAAGGAGCCTTGATTTCCTTGATGGCACTCCAGAGAAACCCCTAGAACACTGTTTCAAGGCTGGAGGGTTCCTGAGGTCCCTGTAGCAGCACGAAAGAGCTCCGTGGACCATGAATCAACTCGAGATGAGAGGTTAGTCCCTGGCTTCGACTCCAGAGGAATACCACCTTACCACAAGCACCTCAAGAGGAGGCTTCTCTCAGCTCTAGGTATGTGAGAGGGACCCTGAGTTTGCGGCCTCAAGTGGAATGGACACCGCGATGCCCTGACTCGAAATAAGGCCGGATATCCCTGCAGTGACTTGAATGCAGGCTCGTCTTGCATCTCCCAAGACGAAAGGATGTCTGAATCCCCTGTGGAGACCACAGAGAAAGACCTAGTTCCCCACCTCATCGCGACCGGAGGCCTCACATCCTTTGAAAACTCCAGAGGTTCGCGGATATCAGTGCCTCCAAAGGAGACGAGGCCTGACTCCTCGTGAAACTTGATAGGAGTCCCAGGATTCCTGTGGCACGTGGAAAGGGACCCTTGGTCTCCCACCTCAGCTGGAGAGGCGTCGCAATTGCCCTGCCAAGCCTCGAGGAGAATCCCGAGTTGTCCCTCGCAACTAGGCAGGAGTCCTGACGTCGCTGAAGAAGCACGTGGGTGGAAGGGCCATCCCCGTCGTAACTCGAGAATATACCCCACGTTCCCGCCGCAACTCGAGAAAAACCATGAGACTTCCCCCTCGCCGCGAGATGAGGCCCGATTCCCCTGCACTGCGTGCAGAGCAATTCCGTGTTGCACATCACACATGAAAGGAGCCTTGATTTCCTTGATGGCACTCCAGAGAAACCCCTAGAGCACTGTTTCAAGGCTGGAGGGATCCTGAGGTCCCTGAAGCAGCACGAAAGAGCTCCGTGGACCATGAATCAACTCGAGATGAGAGGTTAGTCCCTGGCTTCGACTCCAGAGGAATACCACCTTACCACAAGCACCTCAAGAGGAGGCTTCTCTCAGCTCTAGGTATGTGAGAGCGACCCTGAGTTTGCGGCCTCAAGTGGAATGGACACCGCGATGCCCTGACTCGAAATAAGGCCGGATATCCCTGCAGTGACTTGAATGCAGGCTCGTCTTGCATCTCCCAAGATGAAAGGGTGTCTGAATCCCCTGTGGAGACCACAGAGAAAGACCTAGTTCCCCACCTCATTGCGACCGGAGGCCTCACATCCTTTGAAAACTCCAGAGGTAGGCGGAGATCAGTGCCTCCAAAGGAGACGATGCCTGACTCCTCGTGAAACTTGATAGGAGTCTCAGGATTCCTGTGGCACGTGGAAAGGGACCCTTGGTCTCCCGCCTCAGCTGAAGAGGCGTCCCAATTGCCCTGCCAAGCCTCGAGGATAATCCCGAGTTGTCCCTCGCAAATAGGCAGGAGTCCTGACGTCGCTGAAGAAGCACGTGGGTGGAAGGGCCATCCCCGTCGTAACTCGAGAATATACCCCAGGTTCCCGCCGCAACTCGAGAAAAACAAATAGACTTCCCCCTCGCCGCGAGATGAGGCCCGATTCCCCTGCACGGCGTGCAGAGCAATTCCGTGTTGCACATCACACATGAAAGGAGCCTTGATTTCCTTGATGGCACTCCAGAGAAAACCCAAGAACACTGTTTCAAGGCTAGAGGGATCCTGAGGTCACTGTAGCAACACGAAAGAGCTCCGTGGACCAAAAATCAACTCGAGATGAGAAGTTTGTCCCTGGCTTCGACTCCAGAGGAATACCACCTTACCACAAGCACCTCAAGAGGAGGCTTCTCTCAGCTCTAGCTATGTGACAGGGACCCTGAGTTTGCGGCCTCAAGTGGAATGGACACCGCGATTCCCTGACGCGAAATAAGGCTGGATATCCCTGCAGTGACTTGAATGCAGGCTCGTCTTACATCTCTCAAGACGAAAGGATGTCTGAATCCCCTGTGGAGACCACAGAGAATGACCTAGTTCCCCACCTCATGGCGACCGGAGGCCTCACATCCTTTGAAAACTCCAGAGGTACGCGGAGATCAGTGCCTCCAAAGGAGCCCATGCCTGACTCCTCGTGAAACTTGATAGGAGTCCCAGGATTCCTGTGGCACGTGGAAAGGAACCCTTGGTCTCCCGCCTCAGCTGGAGAGGCGTCCCAATTGCCCTGCCAAGCCTCGAGGAGAATCCCTAGTTGTCCCTCGCAACTAGGCAGGAGTCCTGACGTCGCTGAACAAACACGTGGGTGGAAGGGCCATCCCCATCGTAACACGAGAATATACCCCAGGTTCCCGCCGCAACTCGAGAAAAACCATGAGACTTCCCCCTCGCCGCGAGATGAGGCCCGATTCCCCTGCACTGCGTGCAGAGCAATTCCGTGTTGCACATCACACATGAAAGGAGCCTTGATTTCCTTGATGGCACTCCAGAGAAACCCCAAGAACACTGTTTCAAGGTTGAGGGATCCTGAGGTCACTGTAGCAACACGAAAGAGCTCCGTGGACCAAAGATCAACTCGAGATGAGAGGTTAGTCCCTGGCTTCGACTCCAGAGGAATACCACCTTACCACAAGCACCTCAAGAGGAGGCTTCTCTCAGCTCTAGGTATGTGAGAGGGACCCTGAGTTTGCGGCCTCAAGTGGAATGGAGATCGCGATGCCCTGACTTGAAATAAGGCCGGATATCCCTGCAGTGACTTGAATGCAGGCTCGTCTTGCATCTCCCAAGACGAAAGGATGTCTGAATCCCCTGTGGAGACCACAGAGAATGACCTAGTTCCCCACCTCATCGCGACCGGAGGCCTCACAGTCTTTGAAAACTCCAGAGGTACGCAGAGATCAGTGCCTCCAAAGGAGACGATGCCTGACTCCTCATGAAACCTGATAGGAGTCCCAGGATTCCTGTGGCACGTGGAAAGGGACCCTTGGTCTCCCGCCTCAGCTGGAGAGGCGTCGCAATTGCCCTCCCAAGCCTCGAGGTGAATCCCGAGTTGTCCCTCGCAACTAGGCAGGAGTCCTGACGTCGCTGAACAAACACGTGGTTGGAAGGGCCATCCCCGTCGTAACTCGAGAATATACCCCAGGTTCCCGCCGCAACTGGAGAAAAACCATGAGACTTCCCCCTCGCCGCGAGATGAGGCCCGATTCCCCTGCACTGCGTGCAGAGCAATTCCCTGTTGCACATCACTCATGAAAGGAGCCTTGATTTCCTTGATGGCACTCCAGAGAAACCCCAAGAACACTGTTTCAAGGTTGAGGGATCCTGAGGTCACTGTAGCAACACGAAAGAGCTCCGTGGACCAAAAATCAACTCGAGATGAGAGGTTAGTCCCTGGCTTCGACTCCAGAGGAATACCACCTTACCACAAGCACCTCAAGAGGAGGCTTCTCTCAGCTGTATGTATGTGAGAGGGACCCTGAGTTTGCGGCCTCAAGTGGAATGGAGACCGTGATGCCCTGACACGAAATAAGGCCGGATATCCCTGCAGTGACTTGAATGCAGGCTCGTCTTGCATCTCCCAAGACGAAAGGATGTCTGAATCCCCTGTGGAGACCACAGAGAAAGACCTAGTTCCCCACCTCATCGCGACCGGAGGCCTCACATCCTTTAAAAACTCCAGAGGTACACGGAGATCAGTGCCTCCAAAGGAGACGATGCCTGACTCCTCGTGAAACTTGATAGGAGTCACAGGATTCCTGTGGCACGTGGAAAGGGACACTTGGTCTCCCGCCTCAGCTGGAGAGGCGTCCCAATTGCCCTGCCAAGCCTCGAGGAGAATCCCGAGTTGTCCCTCGCAACTAGGCAGGAGTCCTGACGTCGCTGAACAAACACGTGGGTGGAAGGGCCATCCCCGTCGTAACTCGAGAATATACCGCAGGTTCCAGCCGCAACTCAAGAAAAACCATGAGACTTCCCCCTCGCCGCGAGATGAGGCCCGATTCCCCTGCACTGCGTGCAGAGCAATTCCGTGTTGCATATCACACATGAAAGAAGCCTTGATTTCCTTGATGGCACTCCAGAGAAACCCCAAGAACACTGTTTCAAGGTTGAGGGATCCTGAGGTCACTGTAGCAACACGAAAGAGCTCCGTGGACCACAAATCAACTCGAGATGAGAGGTTAGTCCCTGGCTTCGACTCCAGAGGAATACCACCTTACCACAAGCATCTCAAGAGGAGGCTTCTCTCAGCTCTAGGTATGTGAGAGGGACCCTGAGTTTGCGGCCTCAAGTGGAATGGACACCGCGATTCCCTGACGCGAAATAAGGCCGGATATCCCTGCAGTGACTTGAATGCAGGCTCGTCTTGCATCTCCCAAGACGAAAGGATGTCTGAATCCCCTGTGGAGACCACAGAGAATGACCTAGTTCCCCACCTCATCGCGACCGGAGGCCTCACATCCTTTGAAAACTCCAGAGGTACGCGGAGATCAGTGCCTCCAAAGGAGACGATGCCTGACTCCTCGTGAAACTTGATAGGAGTCCCAGGATTCCTGTGGCACGTGGAAAGGGACACTTGGTCTCCCGCCTCAGCTGGAGAGGCGTCCCAATTGCCCTGCCAAGCCTCGAGGAGAATCCCGAGTTGTCCCTCGCAACTAGGCAGGAGTACTGACGTCGCTGAACAAACACGTGGGTGGAAGGGCCATCCCCGTCGAAACTCGAGAATATACCCCAGGTTCCCGCCGCAACTCGGGAAAAACCATGAGACTTCCCCCTCGCCGCGAGATGAGGCCCGATTCCCCTGCACTGCGTGCAGAGCAATTCCGTGTTGCACATCACACATGAAAGGAGCCTTGATTTCCTTGATGGCACTCCAGAGAAAACCCAAGAACACTGTTTCAAGGCTGGAGGGATCCTGAGGTCCCTGTAGCAGCACGAAAGAGCTCCGTGGACCATGAATCAACTCGAGATGAGAGGTTAGTCCCTGGCTTCGACTCCAGAGGAATACCACCTTACCACAAGCACCTCAAGAGGAGGCTTCTCTCAGCTCTAGGTATGTGAGAGGGACCCTGAGATTGCGGCCTCAAGTGGAATGGAGACCGTGATGCCCTGACTCGAAATAAGGCCGGATATCCCTGCAGTGACTTGAATGCAGGCTCGTCTTGCATCTCCCAAGACGAAAGGATGTCTGAATGCCCTGTGGAGACCACAGAGAAAGACCTAGTTCCCCACCTCATCGCGACCGGAGGCCTCACATCCTTTGAAAACTCCAGAGGTACGCGGAGATCAGTGCCTCCAAAGGAGACGATGCCTGACTCCTCGTGAAACTTGATAGGAGTCCCAGGATTCCTGTGGCACGTGGAAAGGGACCCTTGGTCTCCCACCTCAGCTGGAGAGGCGTCCCAATTGCCCTGCCAAGCCTCGAGGAGAATCCCGAGTTGTCCCTCGCAACTAGGCAGGAGTCCTGACGTCGCTGAAGAAGCACGTGGGTGGAAGGGCCATCCCCGTCGTAACTCGAGAATATACCGCAGGTTCCAGCCGCAACTCAAGAAAAACCATGAGACTTCCCCCTCGCCGCGAGATGAGGCCCGATTCCCCTGCACTGCGTGCAGAGCAATTCCGTGTTGC
Organism: Cervus elaphus; assembly: GCF_910594005.1. Taxonomy (NCBI): domain Eukaryota; kingdom Metazoa; phylum Chordata; class Mammalia; order Artiodactyla; family Cervidae; genus Cervus; species Cervus elaphus. Next base: position 5,641,746 of record NC_057824.1, on the reverse strand, counting down.
ATATCACACATGAAAGAAGCCTTGATTTCCTTGATGGCACTCCAGAGAAACCCCAAGAACACTGTTTCAAGGTTGAGGGATCCTGAGGTCACTGTAGCTACACGAAAGAGCTCCGTGGACCAAAAATCAACTCGAGATGAGAGGTTAGTCCCTGGCTTCGACTCCAGAGGAATACCACCTTACCACAAGCACCTCAAGAGGAGGCTTCTCTCAGCTCTAGGTATGTGAGAGGGACCCTGAGTTTGCGGCCTCAAGTGGAATGGAGACCGCGATTGCCTGACTCGAAATAAGGCCGGATATCCCTGCAGTGACTTGAATGCAGGCTCGTCTTGCATCTCCCAAGACGAAAGGATGTCTGAATGCCCTGTGGAGACCACAGAGAAAGACCTAGTTCCCCACCTCATCGCGATCGGAGGCCTCACATCCTTTGAAAACTCCAGAGGTACGCGGAGATCAGTGCCTCCAAAGGAGACGATGCCTGACTCCTCGTGAAACTTGATAGGACTCCCAGGATTCCTGTGGCACATGGAAAGGGACCCTTGGTCTCCCGCCTCAGCTGGAGAGGCGTCCCAATTGCCCTGCCAAGCCTCGAGGAGAATCCCGAGTTGTCCCTCGCAACTAGGCAGGAGTCCTGACGTCGCTGAACAAACACGTGGGTGGAAGGGCCATCCCCGTCGTAACTCGAGAATATTCCCCAGGTTCCCGCCGCAACTCGAGAAAAACCATGAGACTTCCCCCTCGCCGCGAGATGAGGCCCGATTCCCCTGCACTGCGTGCAGAGCAGTTCCGTGTTGCACATCACACATGAAAGGAGCCTTGATTTCCTTGATGGCACTCCAGAGAAACACCAAGAACACTGTTTCAAGGCTAGAGGGATCCTGAGGTCACTCTAGCAACACGAAAGAGCTCCGTGGACCACAAATCAACTCGAGATGAGAGGTTAGTCCCTGGCTTCGACTCCAGAGGAATACCACCTTACCACAAGCACCTCAAGAGGAGGCTTCTCTCAGCTCTAGCTATGTGAGAGGGACCCTGAGTTTGCGGCCTCAAGTGGAATGGACAGCGCGATTCCCTGACGCGAAATAAGGCCGGATATCCCTGCAGTGACTTGAATGCAGGCTCGTCTTGCATCTCCCAAGACGAAAGGATGTCTGAATCCCCTGTGGAGACCACAGAGAATGACCTAGTTCCCCACCTCATCGCGACCGGAGGCCTCACATCCTTTGAAAACTCCAGAGGTACGCGGAGATCAGTGCCTCCAAAGGAGACGAAGCCTGACTCCTCGTGAAACTTGATAGGAGTCCCAGGATTCCTGTGGCACGTGGAAAGGGACACTTGGTCTCCCGCCTCAGCTGGAGAGGCGTCCCAATTGCCCTGCCAAGCCTCGAGGAGAATTCCGAGTTGTCCCTCGCAACTAGGCACGAGTACTGACGTCGCTGAACAAACACGTGGGTGGAAGGGCCATCCCCGTCGTAACTCGAGAATATACCCCAGGTTCCCGCCGCAACTCGAGAAAAACCATGAGACTTCCCCCTCGCCACGAGATGAGGCCCGATTCCCCTGCACTGCGTGCAGAGCAATTCCGTGTTGCACATCACACATGAAAGGAGCCTTGATTTCCTTGATGGCACTCCAGAGAAACCCCAAGAACACTGTTTCAAGGCTGGAGGGATCCTGAGGTCCCTGTAGCAGCACGAAAGAGCTCCGTGGACCATGAATCAACTCGAGACGAGAGGTTAGTCCCTGGCTTCGACTCCAGAGGAATACCACCTTACCACAAGCACCTCAAGAGGAGGCTTCTCTCAGCTGTATGTATGTGAGAGGGACCCTGAGTTTGCGGCCTCAAGTGGAATGGAGACCGCGATGCCCTCACTCGAAATAAGGCCGGATATCCCTGCAGTGACTTGAATGCAGGCTCGTCTTGCATCTCCCAAGACGAAAGGATGTCTGAATCCCCTGTCGAGACCACAGAGAAAGACCTAGTTCCCCACCTCATGGCGACTGGAGGCCTCACATCCTTTGAAAACTCCAGAGGTACGCGGAGATCAGTGCCTCCAAAGGAGACGATGCCTGACTCCTCGTGAAACTTGATAGGAGTCCCAGGATTCCTGTGGCACGTGGAAAGGGACCCTGGGTCTCCCGCCTCAGCTGGAGAGGCGTCCCAATTGCCCTGCCAAGCCTCGAGGAGAATCCCGAGTTGTCCCTCGCAACTAGGCAGGAGTCCTGACGTCGCTGAACAAACACGTGTGTGGAAGGGCCATCCCCGTCGTAACTCGAGAATATACCCCAGGTTCCCGCCGCAACTTGAGAAAAACCATGAGACTTCCCCCTCGCCGCGAGATGAGGCCCGATTCCCCTGCACTGCGTGCAGAGCAATTCGGTGTTGCACATCACACATGAAAGGAGCCTTGATTTCCTTGATGGCACTCCAGAGAAACCCCAAGAACACTGTTTCAAGGTTGAGGGATCCTGAGGTCACTGTAGCAACACGAAAGAGCTCCGTGGACCAAAAATCAACTCGAGATGAGAGGTTAGACCCTGGCTTCGACTCCAGAGGAATACAACCTTACCTCAACCACCTCAAGAGGAGGCTTCTCTCAGCTCTAGGTATGTGAGAGGGACCCTGAGTTTGCGGCCTCAAGTGGAATGGAGACCGCGATGCCCTGACTCGAAATAAGGCCGGATATCCCTGCAGTGACTTGAATGCAGGCTCGTCTTGCATCTCCCAAGACGAAAGGATGTCTGAATCCCCTGTGGAGACCACAGAGAAAGACCTAGTTCCCCACCTCATGGCGACCGGAGGCCTCACATCCTTTGAAAACTCCAGAGGTACGAGGAGATCAGTGCCTCCAAAGGAGACGATGCCTGACTCCTCGTGAAACTTGATAGGAGTCCCAGGATTCCTGTGGCACGTGGAAAGGGACCCTTGGTCTCCCGCCTCAGCTGGAGAGGCGTCCCAATTGCCCTGCCAAGCCTCGAGGAGAATCCCGAGTTGTCCCTCGCAACTAGGCAGGAGTCCTGACGTCGCTGAACAAACACGTGGGTGGAAGGGCCATCCCAGTCGTACCTCGAGAATATTCCCCAGGTTCCCGCCGCAACTCGAGAAAAACCATGAGACTTCCCCCTCGCCGCGAGATGAGGCCCGATTCCCCTGCACTGCGTGCAGAGCAATTCCCTGTTGCACATCACTCATGAAAGGAGCCTTGATTTCCTTGATGGCACTCCAGAGAAACCCCAAGAACACTGTTTCAAGGTTGAGGGATCCTGAGGTCACTGTAGCAACACGAAAGAGCTCCGTGGACCATGAATCAACTCGAGATGAGAGGTTAGTCCCTGGCTTCGACTCCAGAGGAATACCACCTTACACAAGCACCTCAAGAGGAGGCTTCTCTCAGCTCTAGGTATGTGAGAGGGACCCTGAGTTTGCGGCCTCAAGTGGAATGGAGACCGCGATGCCCTGACTCGAAATAAGGCCGGATATCCCTGCAGTGACTTGAATGCAGGCTCGTCTTGCATCTCCCAAGACGAAAGGATGTCTGAATGCCATGTGGAGACCACAGAGAAAGACCTAGTTCCCCACCTCATGGCGACCGGAGGCCTCACATCCTTTCAAAACTCCAGAGGTACGCGGAGATCAGTGCCTCCAAAGGAGACGATGCCTGACTCCTCATGAAACTTGATAGGAGTCCCAGGATTCCTGTGGCACGTGGAAAGGGACCCTGGGTCTCCCGCCTCAGCTGGAGAGGCGTCCCAATTGCCCTGCCAAGCCTCGAGGAGAATCCCGAGTTGTCCCTCGCAACTAGGCAGGAGTCCTGGTGTCGCTGAACAAACACGTGTGTGGAAGGGCCATCCCAGTCGTAACTCGAGAATATACCCCAGGTTCCCGCCGCAACTCGAGAAAAACCATGAGACTTCCCCCTCGCCGCGAGATGAGGCCCGATTCCCCTGCACTGCGTGCAGAGCAATTCCGTCTTGCACATCACACATGAAAGGAGCCTTGATTTCCTTGATGGCACTCCAGAGAAAACCCAAGAACACTGTTTCAAGGCTAGAGGGATCCTGAGGTCACTGTAGCAACACGAAAGAGCTCCGTGGACCAAAAATCAACTCGAGATGAGAGGTTAGTCCCTGGCTTCGACTCCAGAGGAATACCACCTTACCACAAGCACCTCAAGAGGAGGCTTCTCTCAGCTGTATGTATGTGAGAGGGACCCTGATTTTGCGGCCTCAAGTGTAATGGAGACCGCGATGCCCTGACGCGAAATAAGGCCGGATATCCCTGCAGTGACTTGAATGCAGGCTCGTCTTGCATCTCCCAAGACGAAAGGATGTCTGAATCCCCTGTGGAGACCACAGAGAATGACCTAGTTCCCCACCTCATCGCGACCGGAGGCCTCACATCCTTTGAAAACTCCAGAGGTACGCGGAGATCAGTGCCTCCAAAGGAGACGATGCCTGACTCCTCGTGAAACTTGATAGGAGTCCCAGGATTCCTGTGGCACGTGGAAAGGGACCCTTGGTCTCCCGCCTCAGCTGGAGAGGCGTCCCAATTGCCCTGCCAAGCCTCGAGGAGAATCCCGAGTTGTCCCTCGCAACTAGGCAGGAGTCCTGACGTCGCTGAACAAACACGTGGGTGGAAGGGCCATCCCCGTCGTAACTCGAGAATATACCCCAGGTTCCCGCCGCAACTCGAGAAAAACCATGAGACTTCCCCCTCGCCGCGAGATGAGGCCCGATTCCCCTGCACTGCGTGCAGAGCAATTCCGTGTTGCACATCACACATGAAAGGAGCCTTGATTTCCTTGATGGCACTCCAGAGAAACCCCAAGAACACTGTTTCAAGGCTGGAGGGATCCTGAGGTCCCTGTAGCAGCACGAAAGAGCTCCATGGACCATGAATCAACTCGAGATGAGAGGTTAGTCCCTGGCTTCGACTCCAGAGGAATACCACCTTACCACAAGCACCTCAAGAGGAGGCTTCTCTCAGCTGTATGTATGTGAGAGGGACCCTGAGTTTGCGGGCTCAAGTGGAATGGAGACCGCGATGCCCCCACTCGAAATAAGGCCGGATATCCCTGCAGTGACTTGAATGCAGGCTCGTCTTGCATCTCCCAAGACGAAAGGATGTCTGAATCCCCTGTGGAGACCACAGAGAAAGACCTAGTTCCCCACCTCATGGCGACCGGAGGCCTCACATCCTTTGAAAACTCCAGAGGTACGCGGAGATCAGTGCCTCCAAAGGAGACGATGCCTGACTCCTCGTGAAACTTGATAGGAGTCCCAGGATTCCTGTGGCACGTGGAAAGGGACCCTGGGTCTCCCGCCTCAGCAGGAGAGGCGTCCCAATTGCCCTGCCAAGCCTCGAGGAGAATCCCGAGTTGTCCCTCGCAAATACGCAGGAGTCCTGACGTCGCTGAACAAAAACGTGGGTGGAAGGGCCATCCCCGTCGTAACTCGAGAATATACCCCAGGTTCCCGCCGCAACTCGAGAAAAACCATGAGACTTCCCCCTCGCCGCGAGATGAGGCCCGATTCCCCTGCACTGCGTGCAGAGCAATTCCATGTTGCACATCACACATGAAAGAAGCCTTGATTTCCTTGATGGCACTCCAGAGAAACCCCAAGAACACTGTTTCAAGGCTAGAGGGATCCTGAGGTCACTGTAGCAACACGAAAGAGCTCCGTGGACCAAAAATCAACTCGAGATGAGAGGTTAGTCCCTGGCTTCGACTCCAGAGGCATACCACCTTACCACAACCACCTCAAGAGGAGGCTTCTCTCAGCTCTAGGTATGTGAGAGGGACCCTGAGTTTGCGGCCTCAAGTGGAATGGAGACCGCGATGCCCTCACTCGAAATAAGGCCGGATATCCCTGCAGTGACTTGAATGCAGGCTCGTCTTGCATCTCCCAAGACGAAAGGATGTCTGAATCCCCTGTGGAGACCACAGAGAAAGACCTAGTTCCCCACCTCATGGCGACCGGAGGCCTCACATCCTTTGAAAACTCCACAGGTACGTGGAGATCAGTGCCTCCAAAGGAGACGATGCCTGACTCCTCGGGAAACTTGATAGGAGTCCCAGGATTCCTGTGGCACGTGGAAAGGGACCCTTGGTCTCCCGCCTCAGCTGGAGAGGCGTCCCAATTGCCCTGCCAAGCCTCGAGGAGAATCCCGAGTTGTCCCTCGCAACTAGGCAGGAGTCCTGACGTCGCTGAACAAACACGTGGGTGGAAGGGCCATCCCAGTCGTAACTCGAGAATATTCCCCAGGTTCCCGCCGCAACTCGAGAAAAACCATGAGACTTCCCCCTCGCCGCGAGATGAGGCCCGATTCCCCTGCACTGCGTGCAGAGCAATTCCCTGTTGCACATCACTCATGAAAGGAGCCTTGATTTCCTTGATGGCACTCCAGAGAAACCCCAAGAACACTGTTTCAAGGTTGAGGGATCCTGAGGTGACTGTAGCAACACGAAAGAGCTCCGTGGACCAAAAATCAACTCGAGATGAGAGGTTAGTCCCTGGCTTCGACTCCAGAGGAATACCACCTTACCACAAGCACCTCAAGAGGAGGCTTCTCTCAGCTGTATGTATGTGAGAGGGACCCTGAGTTTGCGGCCTCAAGTGGAATGGAGACCGTGATGCCCTGACACGAAATAAGGCCGGATATCCCTGCAGTGACTTGAATGCAGGCTCGTCTTGCATCTCCCAAGACGAAAGGATGTCTGAATCCCCTGTGGAGACCACAGAGAATGACCTAGTTCCCCACCTCATCGCGACCGGAGGCCTCACATCCTTTGAAAACTCCAGAGGTACACGGAGATCAGTGCCTCCAAAGGAGACGATGCCTGACTCCTCGTGAAACTTGATAGGAGTCACAGGATTCCTGTGGCACGTGGAAAGGGACACTTGGTCTCCCGCCTCAGCTGGAGAGGCGTCCCAATTGCCCTGCCAAGCCTCGAGGAGAATCCCGAGTTGTCCCTCGCAACTAGGCAGGAGTCCTGACGTCGCTGAACAAACACGTGGGTGGAAGGGCCATCCCCGTCGTAACTCGAGAATATACCCCAGGTTCCCGCCGCAACTCGAGAAAAACCATGAGACTTCCCCCTCGCCGCGAGATGAGGCCCGATTCCCCTGCACTGCGTGCAGAGCAATTCCGTGTTGCACATCACACATGAAAGGAGCCTTGATTTCCTTGATGGCACTCCAGAGAAACCCCAAGAACACTGTTTCAAGGTTGAGGGATCCTGAGGTCCCTGTAGCAGCACGAAAGAGCTCCGTGGACCATGAATCAACTCGAGATGAGAGGTTAGTCCCTGGCTTCGACTCCAGAGGAATACCACCTTACCACAAGCACCTCAAGAGGAGGCTTCTCTCAGCTCTAGCTATGTGAGAGGGACCCTGAGTTTGCGGCCTCAAGTGGAATGGACACCGCGATGCCCTGACGCGAAATAAGGCCGGATATCCCTGCAGTGACTTGAATGCAGGCTCGTCTTGCATCTCCCAAGACGAAAGGATGTCTGAATCCCCTGTGGAGACCACAGAGAATGACCTAGTTCCCCACCTCATCGCGACCGTAGGCCTCACATCCTTTGAAAACTCCAGAGGTACGCGGAGATCAGTGCCTCCAAAGGAGACGATGCCTGACTCCTCGTGAAACTTGATAGGAGTCCCAGGATTCCTGTGGCACGTGGAGAGGGCCCCTTGGTCTCCCACCTCAGCTGGAGAGGCGTCCCAATTGCCCTGCCAAGCCTCGAGGAGAATCCCGAGTTGTCCCTCGCAACTAGGCAGGAGTCCTGGCGTCGCTAAACAATCACGTGGGTGGAAGGGCCATCCCAGTCGTAACTCGAGAATATACCCCAGGTTCCCGCCGCAACTCGAGAAAAACCATGAGACTTCCCTCTCGCCGCGAGATGAGGCCTGATTCCCCTGCACTGCGTGCAGAGCAATTCCGTCTTGCACATCACACATGAAAGGAGCCTTGATTTCCTTGATGGCACTCCAGAGAAACCCCAAGAACACTGTTTCAAGGCTAGAGGGATCCTTAGGTCACTCTAGCAACACGAAAGAGCTCCGTGGACCACAAATCAACTCGAGATGAGAGGTTAGTCCCTGGCTTCGACTCCAGAGGAATACCACCTTACCACAAGCACCTCAAGAGGAGGCTTCTCTCAGCTCTAGGTATGTGAGAGGGACCCTGAGTTTGCGGCCTCAAGTGGAATGGACACCGCGATTCCCTGACGCGAAATAAGGCCGGATATCCCTGCAGTGACTTGAATGCAGGCTCGTCTTGCATCTCCCAAGACGAAAGGATGTCTGAATGCCCTGTGGAGACCACAGAGAAAGACCTAGTTCCCCACCTCATCGCGACCGGAGGCCTCACATCCTTTGAAAACTCCAGAGGTACGCGGAGATCAGTGCCTCCAAAGGAGACGATGCCTGACTCCTCGTGAAACTTGATAGGAGTCCCAGAATTCCTGTGGCACGTGGAAAGGGACCCTTGGTCTCCCACCTCAGCTGGAGAGGCGTCCCAATTGCCCTGCCAAGCCTCGAGGAGAATCCCGAGTTGTCCCTCGCAACTAGGCAGGAGTCCTGACGTCGCTGAAGAAGCACGTGGGTGGAAGGGCCATCCCCGTCGTAACTCGAGAATATACCGCAGGTTCCAGCCGCAACTCAAGAAAAACCATGAGACTTCCCCCTCGCCGCGAGATGAGGCCCGATTCCCCTGCACTGCGTGCAGAGCAATTCCGTGTTGCATATCACACATGAAAGAAGCCTTGATTTCCTTGATGGCACTCCAGAGAAACCCCAAGAACACTGTTTCAAGGTTGAGGGATCCTGAGGTCACTGTAGCAACACGAAAGAGCTCCGTGGACCAAAAATCAACTCGAGATGAGAGGTTAGTCCCTGGCTTCGACTCCAGAGGAATACCACCTTACCACAAGCACCTCAAGAGGAGGCTTCTCTCAGCTCTAGGTATGTGAGAGGGACCCTGAGTTTGCGGCCTCAAGTGGAATGGAGACCGCGATTGCCTGACTCGAAATAAGGCCGGATATCCCTGCAGTGACTTGAATGCAGGCTCGTCTTGCATCTCCCAAGACGAAAGGATGTCTGAATGCCCTGTGGAGACCACAGAGAAAGACCTAGTTCCCCACCTCATCGCGATCGGAGGCCTCACATCCTTTGAAAACTCCAGAGGTACGCGGAGATCAGTGCCTCCAAAGGAGACGATGCCTGACTCCTCGTGAAACTTGATAGGACTCCCAGGATTCCTGTGGCACATGGAAAGGGACACTTGGTCTCCCGCCTCAGCTGGAGAGGAGTCCCAATTGCCCTGCCAAGCCTCGAGGAGAATCCCGAGTTGTCCCTCGCAACTAGGCAGGAGTCCTGACGTCGCTGAACAAACACGTGGGTGGAAGGGCCATCCCCGTCGTAACTCGAGAATATTCCCCAGGTTCCCGCCGCAACTCGAGAAAAACCATGAGACTTCCCCCTCGCCGCCAGATGAGGCCCGATTCCCCTGCACTGCGTGCAGAGCAATTCCGTGTTGCACATCACACATGAAAGGAGCCTTGATTTCCTTGATGGCACTCCAGAGAAACACCAAGAACACTGTTTCAAGGCTAGAGGGATCCTGAGGTCACTGAAGCAACACGAAAGAGCTCCGTGGACCACAAATCAACTCGAGATGAGAGGTTAGTCCCTGGCTTCGACTCCAGAGGAATACCACCTTACCACAAGCACCTCAAGAGGAGGCTTCTCTCAGCTCTAGGTATGTGAGAGGGACCCTGAGTTTGCGGCCTCAAGTGGAATGGACACCGTGATGCCCTGACGCGAAATAAGGCCGGATATCCCTGCAGTGACTTGAATGCAGGCTCGTCTTGCATCTCCCAAGATGAAAGGATGTCTGAATCCCCTGTGGAGACCACAGAGAAAGACCTAGTTCCCCACCTCATCGCGACCGAAGCCCTCACATCCTTTGAAAACTCCAGAGGTACGCGGAGATCAGTTCCTCCAAAGGAGACGATGCCTGACTCCTCGTGAAACTTGATAGGAGTCCCAGGATTCCTGTGGCACGTGGAACGGGACCCTTGGTCTCCCGCCTCAGCTGGAGAGGCGTCCCAATTGCCCTGCCAAGCCTCGAGGATAATCCCGAGTTGTCCCTCTCAACTAGGCAGGAGTCCTGACGTCGCTGAACAAACACGTAGGTGGAAGGGCCATCCCCGTCGTAACTCGAGAATATACCCCAGGTTCCCGCCGCAACTCGAGAAAAACCATGAGACTTCCCCCTCGCCGCGAGATGAGGCCCGATTCCCCTGCACTGCGTGCAGAGCAATTCCGTGTTGCACATCACACATGAAAGGAGCCTTGATTTCCTTGATGGCACTGCAGCGAAACCCCAAGAACACTGTTTCAAGGCTAGAGGGATCCTGAGGTCACTGTAGCAACACGAAAGAGCTCCGTGGGCCAAAATCAACTTGAGATGAGAGGATAGTCCCTGGCTTCGACTCCAGAGGAATACCACCTTACCACAAGCACCTCAAGAGGAGGCTTCTCTCAGCTGTATGTATGTGAGAGGGACCCTGAGTTTGCGGCCTCAAGTGGAATGGACACCACGATGCCCTGACTCGAAATAAGGCGAGATATCTCTACAGTGACTTGAATGCCGGCTCGTCTTGCATCTCACAAGATGAAAGGATGTTTGAATCCCCTGTGGAGACCACAGAGAAAGACCTAGTTCCCACCTCATCGCGACCGGAGGCCTCACATCCTTTGAAAACTCCAGAGGTACGCGGAGATCAGTGCCTCCAAAGGAAACGATGCCTGACTCCTCGTGAAACTTGATAGGAGTCCCAGGATTGCTCTGGCACGTGGAAAGGGACCCTTGGTCTCCCACCTCAGCTGGAGAGGCGTCCCAATTGCCCTGCCAAGCCTCGAGGAGAATCCCGACTTGTCCCTCGCAACTAGGCAGGAGTCCTGACGTCGCTGAACAAACACGTGTGTGGAAGGGCCATCCCCGTCGTAACTCGAGAATATACCCCAGGTTCCCACCGCAACTCGAGAAAAACCATGAGACTTCCCCTTCGCCGCGAGATGAGGCCCGATTCCCCTGCACTGCGTGCAGAGCAATAACGTGTTGCACATCACACATGAAAGGAGCCTTGATTTCCTTGATGGCACTCCAGAGAAACCCCAAGAACACTGTTTCAAGGATAGAGGATCCTGAGGTCACTGAAGCAACAAGAAAGAGCTCCGTGGACCAAAAATCAACTCGAGATGAGAGGTTATTCCCTGGCTTCGACTCCAGAGGAATACCACCTTACCAGAAGCACCTCAAGAGGAGGCTTCTCTCAGCTCTAGGTATCTGAGAGGGACCCTGAGTTTGCGGCCTCAAGTGGAATGGACATCGCGATGCCCTGAATCGAAATAAGGCCGGATATCCCTGCAGTGACTTGAATGCAGGCTCGTCTTGCATTTCCCAAGACGAAAGGAAGTCTGAATCCCCTGTGGAGACCACAGAAAAAGACCTAGTTCCCCACCTCATCGAGACCGGAAGCCTCATATGCTTGGAAAACTCCAGAGGTACGCAGAGATCAGTGCCTCCAAAGGAGACGATGCCTGACTCCTCGTGAACCTTGATAGGAGCCCCAGGATTCCGGTGGCACGTGGAAAGGGACCCTTGGTCTCCCGCCTCAGCTGGAGAGGCGTCCCAATTGCCCTGCCAAGCCTCGAGGAGAATCCCGAGTTGTCCCTCGCAACTAGGCAGGAGTCCTGACGTCCCTGAACAAACACGTGTGTGGAAGGGCCATCCCCGTCGTAACTCGAGAATATACCCCAGGTTCCCATCGCAACACGAGAAAAACAATGAGACTTCCCCCTCGCCGCAAAATGAGGCCCGATACCCGGCACTGCGAGCAGAGGGATTCAGTGTTGCACATCACACATGAAAGGAGCCTTGCTTTCCTTGATGGCACTCCAGAGAAACCCCAAGAACACTGTTTCAAGGCTAGCGGGATCCTGAGGTCACTGTAGCAACACGAAAGAGCTCCGTGGACCACAAATCAACTCGAGATGAGAGGTTAGTCCCTGGCTTTGACTCCAGAGTAATACCACCTTACCACGAGCACCTCAAGAGGAGACTTCTCTCAGCTCTAGGTATGTGAGAGGGACCCTGATTATGCGGACTCAAGTGGAATGGACACTGCGATGCCCTGACTCGAAATCAGGCCGGATATCCCTGCAGTGACTTGAATGCAGGCTCGTCTTGCATCTCCCAAGATGAAAGGATGTCTGAATCCCCTGTGGAGACCACAGAGAAAGACCTAGTTCCCCATCTCATCGCGACCGGAGGCCTCACATCCTTTGAAAACTCCAGAGGTACGCGGAGATCAGTGCCTCCAAAGGAGACGATGCCTGAATCCTCGTGAAACTTGATAGGAGTCCCAGTATTCCTGAGACACGTGGAAAGGGACACTTGGTCTCCCGCCTCAGCTGGAGAGGCGTCCCAATTGCCCTGCCAAGCCTCGAGGAGAATCCCGAGTTGTCCCTCGCAACTAGGCAAGAGTCTTTACGTCGCTGAACAAACACGTGTGTGGAAGGGCCATCCCCGTCGTAACTCGAGAATATACCCCAGGTTCCCGCCGCAACTCGAGAAAAACCATGAGACTTCCCCCCTGCCGCGAGATGAGGCCCGATTCCCCTGCACTGCGTGCAGAGCAATTCCGTGTTGCACATCACACATGAAAGGAGCCTTGAGTTCCTTGATGGCACTCCAGAGAAACCCCAAGAACACTGTTTCAAGGCTAGAGGGATCCTGAGGTCACTGTAGTAACACAAAAGAGATCCGTGGACCAAAAATCAACTCGAGATGAGAGGTTAGTCCCTGGCTTCGACTCGAGGGGAATACCACCTTACCACAAGCACCTCAAGAGGAGGCTTCTCTCAGCTCTAGCTATGTGAGAGGGACCCTGAGTTTGCGGCCTCAAGTGGAATGAGCACTGCAATGCCCTGACGCGAAATAAGGCCATATATCCCTGCAGTGACTTGAGTGCAGGCTCGTCTTGCATCTCCCAAGATGAACGGATGTCTGAATCCCCTGTGGAGACCACAGAGAAAGACCTAGTTCCCCACCTCATCGCGACCGGAGGCCTCACATCCTTTGAAAACTCCAGAGGTACGCGGAGATCAGTGCCTCCAAAGGAGACGATGCCTGTCTCCTCGTGAAACTTGATAGGAGTCCCAGGATTCCTGTGGCACCTGGAATGGGACCCTTGGTCTCCTGCCTCAGCTGGAGAGGCGTCCCAATTGCCCTGCCAAGCCTCGAGGAGAATCCCGAATTGTCCCTCTTAACTAGGCAGGAGTCTGACGTCGCTGAACAAACACGTGGGTGGAAGGGCCATCCAAGTCGTAACTCGAGAATATACCCCAGGTTCCCGCCGCAACTCGAGAGAAACCATGAGACTTCCCCCTCGCCGCAAAATGAGGCCCGATACCCTGCACTTCGTGCAGAGCAATTCCGTGTTGCACATCACACATGAAAGGAGCCTTGATTTCCTTGATGGCACTCCAGAGAAACCCCAAGAACACTGTTTCAAGGCTAGAGGGATCCTGAGGTCACTGTAGCAACACGAAAGAGCTCCGTGGACCAAAAGTCAACTCGAGATGAGAGGTTAGTCCCTGGCTTCGAATCCAGGGGAATACCACCTTACCACAAGCACCTCAAGAGGAGGCTTCTCTCAGCTCTAGGTATGTGAGAGGGACCCTGAGTTTGCGGCCTCAAGTGGAATGGAAACCGCTATGCCCTGACTCGAAATAAGGCCGGATATCCCTGCAGTGACTTGAATGCAGGCTCGACTTGCATCTCCCAAGACGAAAGGATGTCTGAATCCCATGTGGAGACCACAGAGAAAGACCTAGTTCCCCACCTCATCGCGACCGGAGGCCTCACATCCTTTGAAAACTCCAGGGGTACTCGGAGATCAGTGCCTCCAAAGGAGACGATGCCTGACTCCTCGTGAAACTTGATAGGAGTCCCAGGATTCCTGTGGCACGTGGAAAGGGACCCTTGGTCTCCCGCCTCAGCTGGAGAGGCGTCCCAATTGCCCTGCCAAGCCTCAAGGAGAATCCCGAGTTGTCCCTCGCAACTAGGCAGGAGTCCTGACTTCGCTGAACAAACACGTGTGTGGAAGGGCCATCCCCGTCGTAATTCGAGAATATACCCCAGGTTCCCGCCGCAACTCGAGAAAAACCATGAGACTTCCCCCTCGCCGCGAGATGAGGCCCGATTCCCCTGCACTGCGGGCAGAGCAATTCCGTCTTGCACATCACACATGAAAGGAGCCTTGATTTCCTTGATGCCACTCCAGAGAAACCCCAAGAACACTGTTTCAAGGCTAGAGGGATCCTGAGGTCACTGTAGCAACACGAAAGAGCTCCGTGGACCAAGAGTCAACTCGAGATGAGAGGTTAGTCCCAGGCTTCGACTCCAGAGGAATACCACCTTACCACAAGCACCTCAAGAGGAGGCTTCTCTCAGCTTTAGGTATGTGAGAGGGACCCTGAGTTTGCGGCCTCAAGTGGAATGGACACCGCGATGCCCTGGCTCGAAATAAGGTTGGATATCCCTGCAGTGACTTGAATGCAGGCTCGTCTTGCATCTCCCAAGACGAAAGGATGTCTGAATCCCCTGTGGAGACCACAGAGAAAGACCAAGTTCCCCACCTCATTGCGACCGGAGGCCTCACATCCTTTGAAAACTCCAGAGGTACACGGAGATCAGTGCCTCCAAAGGAGACGATGCCTGACTGCTCGTGAAACTTGATAGGAGTCCCAGGATTCCTGTGGCACGTAGAAAGGGACACTTGGTTTCCCGCCTCAGCTGGAGAGGCGTCCCAATTACCCTGCCAAGCCTCGAGGAGAATCCCGAGGTGTCCCTCGCAACTAGGCAGGAGTCTGACATCACTGAACAAACACGTGGGTGGAAGGGCCATCCCCGTCGTAACTCGAGAATATACCCCAGGTTCCCATCGCAACTCGAGAAAAACCATTAGACTTCCCCCTCGCCGCAAAATGAGGCCCGATACCCTGCACTGCGTGCAGAGCAATTCCGTGTTGCACATCACACATGAAAGGAGCCTTGATTTCCTTGATGGCACTCCAGAGAAACCCCAAGAACACTGTTTCAAGGCTAGAGGGATTCTGAGGTCACTGTAGCAACACGAAAGAGCTCCGTGGACCAAAAATCAACTCGAGATGAGAGGTTAGTCCCTGGCTTCGACTCCAGAGGAATACCACCTTACCACAAGCACCTCAAGAGGAGGCTTCTCTCAGCTCTAGGTATGTGAGAGGGTCCCTGAGTTTGCGGCCTCAAGTGGAATGGACACCGCGATGCCCTGACTCGAAATAAGGCCGGATATCCCTGCAGTGACTTGAATGCAGGCTCGTCTTGCATTTCCCAAGACGAAAGGATGTCTGAATCCTCTGTGGAGACCACAGAAGAAGACCTAGTTCCCCACCTCATCGCGACCGGAGGCCTCACATCCTTTGAAAACTCCAGAGGTATGCGGAGATCAGTGCCTCCAAAGGAGACGATGCCTGACTCCTCGTGAAACTTGATAGGAGTCCCAGGATTCCTGTGGCACGTGGAAAGGGACCCTTGGTCTCCCGCCTCAGCTGGAGAGGCGTCCCAATTGCCCTGCCAAGCCTCGAGGAGATTCCCGAGTTGTCCCTCGTAACTAGGCAGGAGTCCTGACGTCCCTGAACAAACACGTGTTTGGAAGGGCCATCCCCGTCGTAACTCGAGAATATACCCCAGGTTCCCGCCGCAACTCGAGAAAAACCATGAGACTTCCCCCTCGCCGCGAGATGAGGCCCGATTCCCCTTCACTGCGTGCAGAGCAATTCCGTCTTGCACATCACACATGAAAGGAGCCTTGATTTCCTTGATGGCACTCCAGAGAAACCCCTGGAACACTGTTTCAAGGCTAGAGGGATCCTGAGGTCACTGTAGCAACACGAAAGAACTCCGTGGACCCAGAATCAACTCGAGATGAGAGGTTAGTCCCTGGCTTCAACTCCAGAGGAATACCACCTTACCACAAGCACCTCAAGAGGAGGCTTCTCTCAGCTTTAGGTATGTGAGAGGTACCCTGAGTTTGCGGCCTCAAGTGGAATGGACACCGCGATGCCCTGGCTCTAAATAAGGCTGGGTATCCCTGCAGTGACTTGAATGCAGGCTCGTCTTGCATCTCCCAAGACGAAAGGATGTCTGAATCCCCTGTGGAGACCACAGAGAAAGACCTAGTTCCCCACCTCATGGCGACCGGAGGCCTCACATCCTTTGAAAACTTCAGAGGTACGCGGAGATCAGTGCCTCCAAAGGAGACGATGCCTGACTCCTCGTGAAACTTGATAGGAGTCCCAGGATTCCTGTGGCACGTGGAAAGGGACCCTTGGTCTCCCGCCTCAGCTGGAGAGGCGTCCCAATTGCCCTGCCAAGCCTCGAGGAGAATCCCGAGTTGTCCCTCGCAACTAGGCAAGAGTCCTGACGTCGCTGAACAAACACGTGTGTGGAAGGTCCATCCCCGTCGTAACTCGAGAATATACCCCAGGTTCCTGCAGCAACTCGAGAAAAACCATGAGACTTCCCCCTCGCCGCAAGATGAGGCCTGATTCCCCTGCACTTCGTGTAGAGCAATTCCGTGTTGCACATCACACATGAAAGGAGCCTTGATTTCCTTGATGGCACTCCAGAGAAACCCCAAGAACACTGTTTCAAGGATAGAGGGATCCTGAGGTCACTGTAGCAACACGAAAGAGCTTCGTGGACCAAAAATCAACTTGAGATGAGAGGTTAGTCCCTGGCTTCGACTCCAGGGGAATACCACCTTACCACAAGCACCTCAAGAGGAGGCTTCTCTCAGCTCTAGGTATGTGAGAGGGACCCTGAGTTTGCGGCCTCAAGTGGAATGGACACTGCAATGACCTGACGCGAAATAAGGCCGTATATCCCTGCAGTGACTTGAATGCAGGCTCGTCTTGCATCTCCCAAGATGAACGGATGTCTGAATCCCCTGTGGAGACCACAGAGAAAGACCTAGTTACCCACCTCATCGCGACCGGAGGCCTCACATACTTTGAAAACTCCAGAGGTACGCGGAGATCAGTGCCTCCAAAGGAGACGATGCCTGTCTCCTCGTGAAACTTGATAGGAGTCCCAGGATTCCTGTGGCACCTGGAAAGGGACCCTTGGTCTCCTGCCTCAGCTGGAGAGGCGTCCCAATTGCCCTGCCAAGCCTCGAGGAGAATCCTGAGTTGTCCCTCTTAACTAGGACGGAGTCTGACGTCGCTGAATAAACACGTGTGTGGAAGGGCCATCGCCGTCATGACTCGAGAATATACCCCAGGTTACCGCAGCAACTCGAGAAAAACCATGAGACTTCCCCCTCGCCGCGATATGAGGCCCGATACCCTGCACTTCGTGCAGAGCAATTCCGTGTTGCACATCACACATGAAAGGAGCCTTGATTTCCTTGATGGCACTCCAGTGAAACCCCAAGAACACTGTTTCATGGCTAGAGGGATCCTGAGGTCACTGTAGCAACACGAAAGAGCTCCGTGGACCCAGAATCAACTCGAGATGAGAGGTTAGTCCCTGGCTTCAACTCCAGAGGAATACCACCTTACCACAAGCACCTCAAGAGGAGGCTTCTCTCAGCTTTAGGTATGTGAGAGGGACCCTGAGTTTGCGGCCTCAAGTGGAATCGACACGGCGATGCCCTGGCTCTAAAAAAGGCTGGATATCCCTGCAGTGACTTGAATGCAGGCTCGTCTTGCATCTCCCAAGACGAAAGGATGTCTGAATCCCCTGTGGAGACCACAGAGAAAGACCTAGTTCCCCACCTCATCGCGACCGGAGGCCTCACATCCTTTGAAAACTCCAGAGGTACGCGGAGATCAGTGCCTCCAAAGGAGACGATGCCTGACTCCTCGTGAAACTTGATAGGAGTCCCAGGATTCCTGTGGCACGTGGAAAGGGACCCTTGGTCTCCCGCCTCAGCTGGAGAGGCGTCCCAATTGCCCTGCCAAGCCTCGAGGAGAATCCCGAGTTGTCCCTCGCAACTAGGCAAGAGTCCTGACGTCGCTGAACAAACACGTGTGTGGAAGGGCCATCCCCGTCGTAACTCGAGAATATACCCCACGTTCCTGCAGCAACTCGAGAAAAACCATGAGACTTCCCCCTCGCCGCAAGATGAGGCCCGATTCCCCTGCACTTCGTGCAGAGCAATTCCGTGTTGCACATCACACATGAAAGGAGCCTTGATTTCCTTGATGGCACTCCAGAGAAACCCCAAGAACACTGTTTCAAGGCTAGAGGGATCCTCAGGTTACTGAAGCAACACGAAAGAGCTCCGTGGACCAAAAATCAACTCGAGATGAGAGGTTAGTCCCTGGCTTTGACTCCAGAGGAATACCACCTTACCACAAGCACCTCAACAGGAGGCTTCTCTCAGCTCTAGGTATCTGAGAGGGACCCCGAGTTTGTGGCCTCAAGTGGAATGGACGCCGCGATGCCCTGACTCGAAATAAGGCCGGATATCCCTGCAGTGACTTGAAAGCAGGCTCGTCTTGCATCTCCCAAGACGAAAGGATGTCTGAATCCCCTGTGGAGACCAGAGAGAAAGACCTAGTTCCCCATCTCATCGCGACCGGAGGCCTCACATCCTTTGAAAACTACAGAGGTACACGGAGATCAGGGCTTCCAAAGGAGACGATGCCTGTCTCCTCGTGAAACTTGATAGGAGTCCCAGGATTCCTTTGGCACATGGAAAGGGACCCTTGGTCTCCCGCCTCAGCTGGAGAGTCGTGCCAATTGCCCTGCCAAGCCTCGAGGAGAATCCCGAGTTGTCCCTCACAACAAGGCAGGAGTCCTGACGTGGCTGAACAAACACGTGGGTGGAAGCGCCATCCCCGTACTAACTCAAGAATATACCCCAGGTTCCAGCCGCAACTCGAGAAAAACCATGAGACTTCCCCCTCGCCGCGAGATGAGGCCCGATTCCCCTGCAGTGCATCCCGAGCAATTCCGTGTTGCACATCAAACATGAAAGGAGCCTTGATTTCCTTGATGCCACTCCAGAGAAACCCCACGAACACTGTTTCAAGGCTAGAGGGATCCTGAGGTCACTGTAGCAACACGAAAGAGCTCCGTGGACCACAAATCAACTCGAGATGAGAGGTTAGACCTTGGCTTCGACTCCAGAGGAATACCACTTTACCACAAGCACCTCAAGAGGAGGCTTCTCTCAGCTCTAGGTATGTGAGAGGGACCCTGAGTTTGCGGCCTCAAGTGGAGTGGACTCCGCGATGCCCTGGCTCGAAATAAGGTTGGATATCCCTGCAGTGACTTGAATGCAGGCTCGTCTTGCATCTCCCAAGACGAAAGGATGTCTGAATCCCCTGTGGAGACCACAGAGAAAGACCTAGTTCCCCACCTCATCGCGACCGGAGGCCTCACATCCTTTGAAAACTCCAGAGGTACGCGGAGATCAGTGCCTCCAAAGGAGACGATGCCTGACTCCTCGTGAAACTTGATAGGAGTCCCAGGATTCCTGTGGCACGTGGAAAGGGACCCTTGGTCTCCCGCCTCAGCTGGAGAGGCGTCCCAATTGCCCTGCCAAGCCTCGAGGAGAATCCCGAGTTGTCCCTCGCAACTAGGCAAGAGTCCTGACGTCGCTGAACAAACACGTGTGTGGAAGGGCCATCCCCGTCGTAACTCGAGAATATACCCCAGGTCCCTGCAGCAACTCGAGAAAAACCATGAGACTTCCCCCTCGCCGCAAGATGAGGCCCGATTCCCCTGCACTGCGTGCAGAGCAATTCCGTGTTGCACATCACACATGAAAGGAGCCTTGATTTCCTTGATGGCACTCCAGAGAAACCCCAAGAACACTGTTTCAAGGCTAGAGGGATCCTCAGGTTACTGAAGCAACACGAAAGAGCTCCGTGGACCAAAAATCAACTCGAGATGAGAGGTTAGTCCCTGGCTTTGACTCCAGAGGAATACCACCTTACCACAAGCACCTCAACAGGAGGCTTCTCCCAGCTCTAGGTATCTGAGAGGGACCCCGAGTTTGTGGCCTCAAGTGGAATGGACGCCGCGATGCCCTGACTCGAAATAAGGCCGGATATCCCTGCAGTGACTTGAAAGCAGGCTCGTCTTGCATCTCCCAAGACAAAAGGATGTCTGAATCCCCTGTGGAGACCAGAGAGAAAGACCTAGTTCCCCATCTCATCGCGACCGGAGGCCTCACATCATTTGAAAACTACAGAGGTACACGGAGATCAGGGCTTCCAAAGGAGACGATGCCTGTCTCCTCGTGAAACTTGATAGGAGTCCCAGGATTCCTGTGGCACATGGAAAGGGACCCTTGGTCTCCCGCCTCAGCTGGAGAGTCGTCCCAATTGCCCTGCCAAGCCTCGAGGAGAATCCCGAGTTGTCCCTCACAACTAGGCAGGAGTCCTGACGTGGCTGAACAAACACGTGGGTGGAAGCGCCATCCCCGTACTAACTCAAGAATATACCCCAGGTTCCCGCCGCAACTCGAGAAAAACCATGAGACTTCCCCCTCGCCGCGAGATGAGGCCCGATTCCCCTGCACTGCGTGCAGAGCAATTCCGTGTTGCACATCACACATGAAAGGAGCCTTGATTTCCTTGATGGCACTCCAGAGAAACCCCAAGAACACTGTTTCAAGGATAGAGGGATCCTGAGGTCACTGTAGCAACACGAAAGAGCTTCGTGGACCAAAAATCAACTCGAGATGAGAGGTTAGTCCCTGGCTTCGACTCCAGGGGAATACCACCTTACCACAAGCACCTCAAGAGGAGGCTTCTCTCAGCTCTAGATATGTGAGAGGGACCCTGAGTTTGCGGCCTCAAGTGGAATGGACACTGCAATGACCTGACGCGAAATAAGGCCGTATATCCCTGCAGTGACTTGAATGCAGGCTCGTCTTGCATCTCCCAAGATGAACGGATGTCTGAATCCCCTGTGGAGACCACAGAGAAAGACCTAGTTCCCCACCTCATCGCGACCGGAGGCCTCACATACTTTGAAAACTCCAGAGGTACGCGGAGATCAGTGCCTCCAAAGGAGACGATGCCTGTCTCCTCGTGAAACTTGATAGGAGTCCCAGGATTCCTGTGGCACCTGGAAAGGGACCCTTGGTCTCCTGCCTCAGCTGGAGAGGCGTTCCAATTGCCCTGCCAAGCCTCGAGGAGAATCCTGAGTTGTCCCTCTTAACTAGGACGGAGTCTGACGTCGCTGAAT
Source organism: Cervus elaphus (assembly GCF_910594005.1). Classification (NCBI taxonomy): domain Eukaryota; kingdom Metazoa; phylum Chordata; class Mammalia; order Artiodactyla; family Cervidae; genus Cervus; species Cervus elaphus. The sequence continues at coordinate 5,620,421 of NC_057824.1, read as the reverse complement.
AAACACGTGTGTGGAAGGGCCATCGCCGTCATGACTCGAGAATATACCCCAGGTTACCGCAGCAACTCGAGAAAAACCATGAGACTTCCCCCTCGCCGCGATATGAGGCCCGATACCCTGCACTTCGTGCAGAGCAATTCCGTGTTGCACATCACACATGAAAGGAGCCTTGATTTCCTTGATGGCACTCCAGTGAAACCCCAAGAACACTGTTTCAAGGCTAGAGGGATCCTGAGGTCACTGTAGCAACACGAAAGAGCTCCGTGGACCCAGAATCAACTCGAGATGAGAGGTTAGTCCCTGGCTTCAACACCAGAGGAATACCACCTTACCACAAGCACCTCAAGAGGAGGCTTCTCTCAGCTTTAGGTATGTGAGAGGGACCCTGAGTTTGCGGCCTCAAGTGGAATCGACACCGCGATGCCCTGGCTCTAAAAAAGGCTGGATATCCCTGCAGTGACTTGAATGCAGGCTCGTCTTGCATCTCCCAAGACGAAAGGATGTCTGAATCCCCTGTGGAGACCACAGAGAAAGACCTAGTTCCCCACCTCATCGCGACCGGAGGCCTCACATCCTTTGAAAACTCCAGAGGTACTCGGAGATCAGTGCCTCCAAAGGAGACGATGCCTGACTCCTCGTGAAACTTGATAGGAGTCCCAGGATTCCTGTGGCACGTGGAAAGGGACCCTTGGTCTCCCGCCTCAGCTGGAGAGGCGTCCCAATTGCTCTGCCAAGCCTCGAGGAGAATCCCGAGTTGTTCCTCGCAACTAGGCAAGAGTCCTGACGTCGCTGAACAAACACGTGTGTGGTAGGGCCATCCCCGTCGTAACTCGAGAATATACCCCAGGTTCCTGCAGCAACTCGAGAAAAACCATGAGACTTCCCCCTCGCCGCAAGATGAGGCCCGATTCCCCTGCACTTCGTGCAGAGCAATTCCGTGTTGCACATCACACATGAAAGGAGCCTTCATTTCCTTGATGGCACTCCAGAGAAACCCCAAGAACACTGTTTCAAGGCTAGAGGGATCCTCAGGTTACTGAAGCAACACGAAAGAGCTCCGTGGACCAAAAATCAACTCGAGATGAGAGGTTAGTCCCTGGCTTTGACTCCAGAGAAATACCACCTTACCACAAGCACCTCAACAGGAGGCTTCTCTCAGCTCTAGGTATCTGAGAGGGACCCCGAGTTTGTGGCCTCAAGTGGAATGGACGCCGCGATGCCCTGACTCGAAATAAGGCCGGATATCCCTGCAGTGACTTGAAAGCTGCTCGTCTTGCATCTCCCAAGACGAAAGGATGTCTGAATCCCCTGTGGAGACCAGAGAGAAAGACCTAGTTCCCCATCTCATCGCGACCGGAGGCCTCACATCCTTTGAAAACTACAGAGGTACACGGAGATCAGGGCTTCCAAAGGAGACGATGCCTGTCTCCTCGTGAAACTTGATAGGAGTCCCAGGATTCCTTTGGCACATGGAAAGGGACCCTTGGTCTCCCGCCTCAGCTGGAGAGTCGTGCCAATTGCCCTGCCAAGCCTCGAGGAGAATCCCGAGTTGTCCCTCACAACTAGGCAGGAGTCCTGACGTGGCTGAACAAACACGTGGGTGGAAGCGCCATCCCCGTACTAACTCAAGAATATACCCCAGGTTCCCGCCGCAACTCGAGAAAAACCATGAGACTTCCCCCTCGCCGCGAGATGAGGCCCGATTCCCCTGCAGTGCATCCCGAGCAATTCCGTGTTGCACATCAAACATGAAAGGAGCCTTGATTTCCTTGATGCCACTCCAGAGAAACCCCAAGAACACTGTTTCAAGGCTAGAGGGATCCTGAGGTCACTGTAGCAACACGAAAGAGCTCCGTGGACCAAAAGTCAACTCGAGATGAGAGGTTAGTCCCTGGCTTCGAATCCAGGAGAATACCACCTTACAACAAGCACCTCAAGAGGAGGCTTCTCTCAGCTCTAGGTATGTGAGAGGGACCCTGAGTTTGCGGCCTCAAGTGGAATGGAAACCGCGATGCCCTGACTCGAAATAAGGCCGGATATCCCTGCAGTGACTTGAATGCAGGCTTGTCTTGCATCTCCCAAGACGAAAGGATGTCTGAATCCCCTGTGGAGACCACAGAGAAAGACCTAGTTCCCCACCTCATCGCGACCGGAGTCCTCACATCCTTTGAAAACTCCAGAGGTACTCGGAGATCAGTGCCTCCAAAGGAGACGATGCCTGACTCCTCGTGAAACTTGATAGGAGTCCCAGGATTCCTGTGGCACGTGGAAAGGGACCCTTGGTCTCCCGCCTCAGCTGGAGAGGCGTCCCAATTGCCCTGCCAAGCCTCAAGGAGAATCCCGAGTTGTCCCTCGCAACTAGGCAGGAGTCCTGACTTCGCTGAACAAACACGTGGGTGGAAGGGCCATCCCCGTCGTAACTCGAGAATATACCCCAGGTTCCCGCCGCAACTCGAGAAAAACCATGAGACTTCCCCCTCGCCGCGAGATGAGACCCGATTCCCCTGCACTGCATGCCGAGCAATTCCGTGTTGCACATCAAACATGAAAGGAGCCTTGATTTCCTTGATGCCACTCCAGAGAAACCCCAAGAACACTGTTTCAAGGCTAGAGGGATCCTGAGGTCCCTGTAGCAACACGAAAGAGCTCCGTGGACCACAAATCAACTCGAGATGAGAGGTTAGTCCCTGGCTTCGACTCCAGAGGAATACCACCTTACCACAAGCACCTCAAGAGGAGGCTTCTCTCAGCTCTAGGTATGTGAGAGGGACCCTGAGTTTGCGGCCTCAAGTGGAATGGACTCCGCGATGCCCTGGCTCGAAATAAGGTTGGATATCCCTGCAGTGACTTGAATGCAGGCTCGTCTTGCATCTCCCAAGACGAAAGGATGTCTGAATCCCCTGTGGAGACCACAGAGAAAGACCTAGTTCCCCACCTCATCGCGACCGGAAGCCTCACATCCTTTGAAAACTCCAGAGGTACACGGAGATCAGTGCCTCCAAAGGAGACGATGCCTGACTGCTCGTGAAACTTGATAGGAGTCCCAGGATTCCTGTGGCACGTGGAAAGGGACCCTTGGTCTCCCGCCTCAGCTGGAGAGGCGTCCCAATTACCCTGCCAAGCCTCGAGGAGAATCCCGAGTTTTCCCTCGCAACTAGGCAGGAGTCTGACGTCGCTGAACAAACACGTGGGTGGAAGGGCCATCCCCGTCGTAACTCGAGAATATACCCCAGGTTCCCATCGCAAATCGAGAAAAACCATTAGACTTCCCCCTCGCCGCAAAATGAGGCCCGATAACCTGCACTGCGTGCAGAGCAATTCCGTGTTGCACATCACACATGAAAGGAGCCTTGATTTCCTTGATGGCACTCCAGAGAAACCCCAAGAACACTGTTTCAAGGCTAGAGGGATCCCGAGGTCACTGTAGCAACACGAAAAAGCTCCGTGGACCAAAAATCAACTCGAGATGAGAGGTTAGTCCCTGGCTTCGACTCCAGAGGAATACCACCTTACCACAAGCACCTCAAGAGGAGGCTTCTCTCAGCTCTAGGTATGTGAGAGGGACCCTGAGTTTGCAGCCTCAAGTGGAATGGACACCGTGATGCCCTGACGCGAAATAAGGCCGGATATCCCTGCAGTGACTTGAATGCAGGCTCGTCTTGCATCTCCCAAGACGAAAGGATGTCTGAATCCCCTGTGGAGACCACAGAGAAAGACCTAGTTCCCCACCTCATCGCGACCGGAGGCCTCACATCCTTTGAAAACTCCAGAGGTACGCGGAGATCAGTGCCTCCAAAGGAGACGATGCCTGACTCCTCGTGAAACTTGACAGGAGTCCCAGGATTCCTGTGGCACGTGGAAAGGGACCCTTGGTCTCCCGCCTCAGCTGGAGAGGCGTCCCAATTGCCCTGCCAAGCCTCGAGGATAATCCCGAGTTGTCCCTCGCAACTAGGCAGGAGTCCTGACGTCGCTGAACAAACACGTGTGTGGAAGGGCCATCCCCGTCGTAACTCGAGAATATACCCCAGGTTCCCGCCGCAACTCGAGAAAAACCATGAGACTTCCCCCTCGCCGCGAGATGAGGCCCGATTCCCCTGCACTGCGTGCAGAGCAATTCCGTGTTGCACATCACACATGAAAGGAGCCTTGATTTCCTTGATGGCACTCCAGAGAAACCCGAAGAACACTGTTTCAAGGCTAGAGGGATCCTGAGGTCACTCTAGCAACACGAAAGAGCTCCGTGGGCCAAAATCAACTTGAGATGAGAGGATAGTCCCTGGCTTCGACTCCAGAGGAATACCACCTTACCACAAGCACTCAAGAGGAGGCTTCTCTCAGCTTTAGGTATGTGAGAGGGACCCTGAGTTTGCGGCCTCAAGTGGAATGGACACCGCGATGCCCTGACTCGAAATGAGGCGAGATATCTCTGCAGTGTCTTGAATGCCGGCTCGTCTTGCATCTCACAAGATGAAAGGATGTTTGAATCCCCTGTGGAGACCACAGAGAAAGACCTAGTTCCCCACCTCATCGCGACCGGACGCCTCACATTCTTTGAAAACTCCAGAGGTATGCGGAAATCAGTTCCTCCTAAAGGGACGATGCTTGACTCCTCGTGAAACTTGATAGGAGTCCCAGGATTGCTCTGGCACGTGGAAAGGGACCCTTGGTCTCCCGCCTCAGCTGGAGAGGCGTCCCAATTGCCCTGCCAAGCCTCGAGGAGAATCCCGACTTGTCCCTCGCAACTAGGCAGGAGTCCTGACGTCGCTGAACAAACACGTGGGTCGAAAGGCCATCCCCGTCTTAACTCGAGAATATACCCCAGGTTACCGCAGCAACTCGAGAAAAACCATGAGACTTCCCCCTCGCCGCGAGATGAGGCCCGATTCCCCTGCACTGCGTGCAGAGCAATACCGTGTTGCACATCACACATGAAAGGAGCCTTGATTTCCTTGATGGCACTTTAGAGAAACCCCAACAACACTGTTTCAAGGATAGAGGATCCTGAGGTCACTGAAGCAACAAGAAAGAGCTCCGTGGAGCAAGAATCAACTCGAGATGAGAGGTTATTCCCTGGCTTCGACTCCAGAGGAATACCACCTTACACAAGCACCTCAAGAGGAGGCTTCTCTCAGCTCTAGGTATGTGAGAGGGACCCTGAGTTTGCGGCCTCAAGTGGAATGGACATCGCGATGCCCTGAATCGAAATAAGGCCGGATATCCCTGCAGTGACTTGAATGCAGGCTCGTCTTGCATTTCCCAAGACGAAAGGAAGTCTGAATCCCCTGTGGAGACCACAGAAAAAGACCTAGTTCCCCACCTCATCGAGACCGGAAGCCTCATATGCTTGGAAAACTCCAGAGGTACTCAGAGATCAGTGCCTCCAAAGGAGACGATGCCTGACTCCTCGTGAACCTTGATAGGAGCCCCAGGATTCCGGTGGCACGTGGAAAGGGACCCTTGGTCTCCCGCCTCAGCTGGAGAGGCGTCCCAATTGCCCTGCCAAGCCTCGAGGAGAATCCCGAGTTGTCCCTCGCAACTAGGCAGGAGTCCTGACGTCCCTGAACAAACACGTGTGTGGAAGGGCCATCCCCGTCGTAACTCAAGAATATACCACAGGTTCCCATCACAACACGAGAAAAACCATGAGACTTCCCCCTCGCCGCAAAATGAGGCCCGATACCCGGCACTGCGAGCAGAGGGATTCAGTGTTGCACATCACACATGAAAGGAGCCTTGATTTCCTTGATGGCACTCCAGAGAAACCCCAAGAACACTGTTTCAAGGCTAGAGGGATCCTGAGGTCACTGTAGCAACACGAAAGAGCTCCGTGGACCAAAAATCAACTCGAGATGAGAGGTTAGTCCCTGGCTTCGACTCCAGAGGAATACCACCTTACCACAAGCACCTCAAGAGGAGGCTTCTCTCAGCTCTAGGTATGTGAGAGGGACCCTGAGTTTGCGGCCTCAAGTGGAATGGACACCGCGATGCCCTGGCTCGAAATAAGGTTGGATATACCTGCAGTGACTTGAATGCAGGCTCGTCTTGCATCTCCCAAGACGAAAGGATGTCTGAATCCCCTGTGGAGACCACAGAGAAAGACCTAGTTCCCCACCTCATCGCGACCGGAGGCCTCACATCCTTTGAAAACTCCAGAGGTACACGGAGATCAGTGCCTCCCAAGGAGACGATGCCTGACTGCTCGTGAAACTTGATAGGAGTCCCAGGATTACTGTGGCACGTGGAAAGGGACCCTTGGTTTCCCGCCTCAGCTGGAGAGGCGTCCCAATTACCCTGCCAAGCCTCGAGGAGAATCCCGAGTAGTCCCTCGCAACTAGGCAGGAGTCTGACGTCACGGAACAAAAACGTGGGTGGAAGGGCCATCCCCGTCGTAACTCGAGAATATACCCCAGGTTCCCGACGCAACTCGAGAAAAACCATTAGACTTCCCCCTCGCCGCAAAATGAGGCCCGATACCCTGCACTGCGTGCAGAGCAATTCCGTGTTGCACATCACACATGAAAGGAGCCTTGATTTCCTTGATGCCACTCCAGAGAAACCCCAAGAACACTGTTTCAAGGCTAGAGGGATTCTGAGGTCACTGTAGCAACACGAAAGAACTCCGTGGACCAAAAATCAACTCGAGATGAGAGGTTAGTCCCTGGCTTCGACTACAGAGGAATACCATCTTACCACAAGCACCTCAAGAGGAGGCTTCTCTCAGCTCTAGGTATCTGAAAGGGTCCCTGAGTTTGCGGCCTCAAGTGGAATGGACACCGCGATGCCCTGACTCGAAATAAGGCCGGATATCCCTGCAGTGACTTGAATGCAGGCTCGTCTTGCATCTCCCAAGACGAAAGGATGTCTGAATCCCCTGTGGAGACCACAGAGAAAGACCTAGTTCCCCACCTCATCGCGACCGGAGGCCTCACATCCTTTGAAAACTCCAGAGGTACGCGGAGATCAGTGCCTCCAAAGGAGACGATGCCTGACTCCTCGTGAAACTTGATAGGAGTCCCAGGATTCCTGTGGCACGTGGAAAGGGACCCTTGGTCTCCCGCCTCAGCTGGAGAGGCGTCCCAATTGCCCTGCCAAGCCTCGAGGAGAATCCCGAGTTGTCCCTCGCAACTAGGCAGGAGTCCTGACGTCGCTGAACAAACAGGTGGGTGGAAGGGCCATCCCCGTCGTAACTCGAGAATATACCGCAGGTTCCTGCCGCAACTCGAGAAAAACCATGAGACTTCCCCCTCGCTGCGAGATGAGGCCCGATTCCCCTGCACTGCGTGCAGAGCAATTCCGTGTTGCACATCACACATGAAAGGAGCCTTGATTTCCTTGATGGCACTCCAGAGAAACCCCAAGAACACTGTTTCAAGGCTAGAGGGATCCTGAGGTCACTGTAGCAACACGAAAGAGCTCCGTGGACCACAAATCAACTCGAGATGAGAGGTTAGTCCCTGGCTTCGACTCCAGAGGAATACCACCTTACCACAAGCACCTCAAGAGGAGGCTTCTCTCAGCTCTAGGTATGTGAGAGGGACCCTGAGTTTGCGGCCTCAAGTGGAATGGACACCGCGATGCCCTGACTCGAAATAAGGCCTGATATCCCTGCAGTGACTTGAATGCAGGCTCGTCTTGCATCTCCCAATACGAAAAGATGTCTGAATCCCCTGTGGAGACCACAGAGAAAGACCTAGTTCCCCACCTCATCGCGACCAGAGGCCTCACATCCTTTGAAAACTCCAGAGGTACGCGGAGATCAGTGCCTCCAAAGGAGACGATGCCTGACTCCTCGTGAAACTTGATAGGAGTCCCAGGATTCCTGTGGCACGTTGAAAGGGACCCTTGGTCTCCTGCCTCAGGTGGAGAGGCGTCCCAATTGCCCTGCCAAGCCTCGAGGAGAATCCCGAGTTGTCCCACGCAACTAGGCAGGAGTCCTGCCGTCGCAGAACAAACACGTGTGTGGAAGGGCCATCCTCGTCGTAACTCAAGAATATACCCCAGGTTCCCGCCGCAACTCGAGAAAAACCATGAGACATCCCCCTCGCCGCGAGATGAGGCCCGATTCCCCTGCACTGCGGGCAGAGTAATGCCGTGTTGCACGTCACACATGAAAGGAGCCTTGATTTCCTTGATGGCAGTCCAGAGAAACCCCAAGAACACTGTTTCAAGGCTAGAGGGATCCTGAGGTCACTGTAGCCACACGAAAGAGCTCCGTGGGCCAAAATCAACTTGAGATGAGAGGATAGTCCCTGGCTTCGACTCCAGAGGAATACCACCTTACCACAAGCACCTCAAGAGGAGGCTTCTCTCAGCTTTAGGCATGTGAGAGGGACCCTGAGTTTGTGGCCTCAAGTGGAATGGACACCGCGATGCCCTGACTCGAAATAAGGCGAGATATCTCTGCAGTGACTTGAATGCCGGCTCGTCTTGCATCTCACAAGATGAAAGGATGTTTGAATCCCCTGTGGAGACCACAGAGAAAGACCTAGTTCCCCACCTCATCGCGACCGGAGGCCTCACATCCTTTGAAAACTCCAGAGGTACGCGGAGATCAGTGCCTCTAAAGGAAACGATGCCTGACTCCTCGTGAAACTTGATAGGAGTCCCAGGATTCCTGTGGCACCTGGAAAGGAACCCTTCGTCTCCCGCCTCAGCTGGAGAGGCGTCGCAATTGCCCTGCCAAGCCTCGAGGAGAATCCCGAGTCGTCCCTCGCAACTAGGCAGGTGTCCTGACTTCGCTGAACTAACACGAGTGTGGAAGGGCCATCCCCGTCGTAACTCGAAAATATACTGCAGGTTCCCGCCGCAACTCGAGATAAACCATGAGACTTCCCCCTCGCCGCGATATGAGGCCCGATTCCCCTGCACTGCGTGCAGAGCAATTCCGTGTTGCACATCACACATGAAAGGAGCCTTGATTTCCTTGATGGCACTCCAGTGAAACCCCTAGAACACTGTTTCAAGGCTAGAGGGATCCTGAGGTCACTGAAGCAACATGAAAGAGCTCCTTGGACCAAAAATCAACTCGAGATGAGAGGTTAGTCCCTGGCTTCGACTCCAGAGGAATACCACCTTACCACAAGCACCTCAAGAGGAGGCTTCTCTCAGCTCTAGCTATGTGCTGAGTTTGCGGCCTCAAGTGGAATGGACACCGCGATGCCCTGACTCGAAATAAGGCCGGATATCCCTGCAGTGACTTGAATGCAGGCTCGTCTTGCATCTCCCAAGATGAAAGAATATCTGAATCCCCTGTGGAGACCACAGAGAAAGACCTATTTTCCCACCTCATGGCGACCGGAATCCTCACATCCTTTGAAAACTCCAGAGGTACGCGGAGATCAGTGCCTCCAAAGGAGACGATGCCTGACTCCTCATGAAACTTGATAGGAGTCCCAGGATTCCTATGGCACGTGGAAAGGGATCCTTGGTATCCCGCCTCAGCTGGAGAGGCGTCCCAATTGCCCTGCCAAGCCTCGAGGAGTATCCCGAGTTGTCCCTCGCAACTAGGCAGGAGTCCTGACGCCGCTGAACAAACACGTGTGTGGAAGGGCCATCCCCGTCGTAACTCGAGAATATACCCCAGGTTCCCGCCGCAACTCGAGAAAAACCATGAGACTTCCCCCTCGCCGCGAGATGAGTCCTGATTCCCCTGCACTGCGTGCAGAGCAATTCCGTGTTGCACATCACACATGAAAGGAGCCTTGATTTCCTTGATGGCACTCCAGAGAAACCCCAAGAACACTGTTTCAAGGATAGAGGATCCTAAGGTCACTGAAGCAACAAGAAAGAGCTCCGTGGACCATGAATCAACTCGAGATGAGAGGTTATTCCCTGGCTTCGACTCCAGAGGAATACCACCTTACCACAAGCACCTCAAGAGGAGGCTTCTCTCAGCTCTAGGTATGTGAGAGGGACCCTGAGTTTGCGGCCTCAAGTGGAATGGACACCGCGATGCCCTGAATCGAAATAAGGCCGGATATCCCTGCAGTGACTTGAATGCAGGCTCGTCTTGCATTTCCCAAGAGGAAAGGAAGTCTGAATCCCCTGTGGAGACCACAGAAAAAGACCTAGTTCCCCACCTCATCGAAACCGGAGGCCTCATATGCTTGGAAAACTCCAGAGGTACGCGGAAATCAGTGCCTCCAAAGGAGACGATGCCTGACACCTCGTGAACCTTGATAGGAGCCCCAGGATTCCGGTGGCACGTGGAAAGGGACCCTTGGTCTCCCGCCTCAGCTGGAGAGCCGTCCCAATTGCCCTGCCAAGCCTCGAGGACAATCCCGAGTTGTCCCTCGCAACTAGGCAGGAGTCCTGACGTCCCTGAACAAACACGTGAGTGGAAGGGCCATCCCCGTCGTAACTCGTGAATATACCCCAGGTTCCCATCGCAACTTGAGAAAAACCATGAGACTTCCCCCTCGCCGCAAAATGAGGCCCGATACCCGGCACTGCGAGCAGAGGGATTCAGTGTTGCACATCACACATGAAAGGAGCCTTGATTTCCTTGATGGCACTCCAGAGAAACCCCAAGAACACTGTTTCAAGGCTAGCGGGATCCTGAGGTCACTGTAGCAACACGAAAGAGCTCCGTGGACCACAAATCAACTCGAGATGAGAGGTTAGTCCCTGGCTTCGACTCCAGAGTAATACCACCTTACCACGAGCACCTCTAGAGGAGGCTTCTCTCAGCTCTATGTATGTGAGAGGGACCCTGATTATGCGGCCTCAAGTGGAATGGACACTGCGATGCCCTGACTCGAAATCAGGCCGGATATCCCTGCAGTGACTTGAATGCCGGCTCGTCTTGCATCTCCCAAGACGAAAGGATGTCTGAATCCCCTGTGGAGACCACAGAGAAAGACCTAGTTCCCCACCTCATGGCGATCGGCGGCCTCACATCCTTTGAAAACTCCAGAGGTACGCAGAGATCAGTGCCTCCAAAGGAGACGATGCCTGACTCCTCGTGAAACTTGATAGGAGTCCCAGGATTCCTGTGGCACATGGAAAGGGACCCTTGGTCCCCCGCCTCAGCTGGAGAGGCGTCCCAATTGCCCTGCCAAGCCTCGAGGAGAATCCCGAGTTGTCCCTCGCAACTAGGCAAGAGTCCTGACGTCGCTGAAGAAACACGTGTGGGGAAGGGCCATCCCCGTCGTAACTCGAGAATATACCCCAGGTTCCCGCGGCAACTCGAGAAAAACCAATAGACTTCCCCCTCGCCGCGAGATGAGGCCCGATTCCCCTGCACTGTGTGCAGAGCTATTCCGTGTTGCACATCACACATGAAAGGAGCCTTGATTTCCTTGATGGCACTCCAGAGAAACCCCAAGAACACTGTTTCAAGGCTAGAGGGATCCAGAGGTCACTGTAGCAACACGAAAGAGCTCCGTGGACCAAAAATCAACTGGAGATGAGAGGTTAGTCCCTGGCTTTGACTCCAGAGGAATACCACCTTACCACAAGCACCTCAAGAGGAGGCTTCTCTCAGCTCTAGGTATGTGAGAGGGACCCTGAATTTGCGGCCTCAAGTGGAATGGACACCACGATGCCCTGACTCGAAATAAGGCCGGATATCCCTGCAGTGACTTGAATGCAGGCTCGTCTTGCATCTCCCAAGACGAAAGGATGTCTGAATCCCCTGTGGAGACCACAGAGAAAGACCTAGTTCCCCACCTCATCGCGACCGGAGGCCTCACATCCTCTGAAAACTCCAGAGGTACGCGGAGATCAGTGCCTTCAAAGGAGAGGATGCCTGACTCCTCGTGAAACTTGATAGGAGTCACAGGATTCCTGTGCACGTGGAAAGGGACCCTTGGTCTCCCGCCTCAGCTGAGAGGCGTCCCAATTGCCCTGCCAAGCCTCGAGGAGAATCCCGAGTTGTCCTTCGCAACTAGGCAGGAGTCCTGCCGTCGCTGAACAAACACGGGGGTGGAAGGGCCATCCCCGTCGTAACTCGAGAATATACCCCAGGTTCCCGCCGCAACTTGAGAAAAACCGTGAGACTTCCCCCTCGCCGCGATATGAGGCCCGATTCCCCTGCACTGCGTGCAGAGCAATTCCGTGTTGCACATCACACATGAAAGGAGCCTTGATTTCCTTGATGGCACTCCAGAGAAACCCCAAGAACACTGTTTCAAGGCTAGAGGGATCCTGAGGTCACTGTAGCAACACGAAAGAACTCCATAGTCCAAAAATCAACTCGAGATGAGAAGTTAGTCCCTGGCTTCGACTCCAGAGGAATACCACCTTACCACAAGCACCTCAAGAGGAGGCTTCTCTCAGCTCTAGTATGTGAGAGGGACCCTGAGTTTGCGGCCTCAAGTGGAATGGACAGCGCGATGCCCTGACTCGAACTAAGGCCAGAAATCCCTGCACTGACTTGAATGCAGGCTCGTCTTGCATCTCCCAAGACGAAAGGATGTCTGAATCCCCTGTGGAGACCACAGAGAAAGACCTAGTTCCCCACCTCATCGCGACCGGAGGCCTCACATCCTCTGAAAACTCCAGAGGTACGCGGAGATCAGTGCCTCCAAAGGAGAGGATGCCTGACTCCTCGTGAAACTTGATAGGAGTCCCAGGATTCCTGTGGCACATGGAAAGGGACCCTTGGTCTCCCGCCTCAGCTGGAGAGGCGTCCCAATTGCCCTGCCAAGCCTCGAGGAGAATCCCGAGTTGTCCCTCGCAACTAGGCAGGAGTCCTGACTTCGCTGAACAAACACGTGGGTGGAAGGGCCATCCCCGTCGTAACTCGAGAATATACCCCAGGTTCCCGCCGCAACTCGAGAAAAACCATGAGACTTCCCCCTCGCCGCGAGATGAGGCCCGATTCCCCTGCACTGCGTGCAGAGCAATTCCGTGTTGCACATCACACATGAAAGGAGCCTTGATTTCCTTGATGGCACTCCAGAGAAACCCCAAGAACACTGTTTCAAGGCTAGAGGGATCCTGAGGTCACTGTAGCAACACGAAAGAGCTCCGTGGAACAACAATCAACTCGAGATGAGAGGTTAGTCCCTGGCTTCGACTCCAGAGGAATACCACCTTACCACAAGCACCTCAAGAGGAGGCTTCTCTCAGCTCTAGCTATGTGCTGAGTTTGCGGCCTCAAGTGGAATGGACACCGCGATGCCCTGACTCGAAATAAGGCCGGATATCCCTGCAGTGACTTGAATGCAGGCTCGTCTTGCATCTCCCAAGACGAAAGGATGTCTGAATCCCCTGTGGAGACCACAGAGAAAGACCTAGTTCCCCACCTCATGGCGACCGGAGGCCTCACATCCTTTGAAAACTCCAGAGGTATGCGGAGATCAGTGCCTCCAAAGGAGACGATGCCTGACTCCTCGTGAAACTTGATAGGAGTCACAGGATTCCTGTGGCACGTGGAAAGGGACACTTGGTCTCCCGCCTCAGCTGGAGAGGTGTCCCAATTGCCCTGCCAAGCCTCGAGGAGAATCCCGAGTTGTCCCTCGCAACTAGGCAGGAGTCCTGACGTCGCTGAACAAACACGTGGGTGGAAGGGCCATCCCCGTCGAAACTCGAGAATATTCCCCAGGTTCCCGCCGCAGCTCGAGAAAAACCATGAGACTTCCCCCTCGCCGCGAGATGAGGCCCGATTCCCCTGCACTGCGTGCAGAGCAATTCCGTGTTGCACATCACACATGAAAGGAGCCTTGATTTCCTTGATGGCACTCCAGAGAAACCCCTAGAACACTGTTTCAAGGCTGGAGGGTTCCTGAGATCCCTGTAGCAGCACGAAAGAGCTCCGTGGACCATGAATCAACGCGAGATGAGAGGTTAGTCCCTGGCTTCGACTCCAGAGGAATACCACCTTACCACAAGCACCTCAAGAGGAGGCTTCTCTCAGCTCTAGCTATGTGAGAGGGACCCTGAGTTTGCGGCCTCAAGTGGAATGGACACCGCGATTCCCTGACTCGAAATAAGGCCGGATATCCCTGCAGTGACTTGAATGCAGGCTCGTCTTGCATCTCCCAAGACGAAAGGATGTCTGAATCCCCTGTGGAGACCACAGAGAAAGACCTAGTTCCCCACCTCATCGCGACCGGAGGCCTCACATCCTTTGAAAACTCCAGAGGTACGCGGAGATCAGTGCCTCCAAAGGAGACGATGCCTGACTCCTCGTGAAACTTGATAGGAGTCCCAGGATTCCTGTGGCACGTGGAAAGGGACTCTTGGTCTCCCACCTCAGCTGGAGAGGCGTCCCAATTGCCCTGCCAAGCCTCGAGGAGAATCCCGAGTTGTCCCTCGCAACTAGGCAGGAGTCCTGGCGTCGCTAAACAAACACGTGGGTGGAAGGGCCATCCCCGTCGTAACTCGAGAATATACCCCAGGTTCCCGCCGCAACTCGAGAAAAACCATGAGACTTCCCCCTCGCCGCGAGATGAGGCCCGATTCCCCTGCACTGCGTGCAGAGCAATTCGGTGTTGCACATCACACATGAAAGGAGCCTTGATTTCCTTGATGGCACTCCAGAGAAACCCCTAGAACACTGTTTCAAGGCTGGAGGGATCCTGAGGTCCCTGTAGCAGCACGAAAGAGCTCCGTGGACCATGAATCAACTCGAGATGAGAGGTTAGTCCCTGGCTTCGACTCCAGAGGAATACCACCTTACCACAAGCACCTCAAGAGGGGGCTTCTCTCAGCTCTAGCTATGTGAGAGGGACCCTGAGTTTGCGGCCTCAAGTGGAATGGACACCGCGATGCCCTGACTCGAAATAAGGCCGGATATCCCTGCAGTGACTTGAATGCAGGCTCGTCTTGCATCTCCCAAGACGAAAGGATGTCTGAATCCCCTGTGGAGACCACAGAGAAAGACCTAGTTCCCCACCTCATGGCGACCAGAGGCCTCACATCCTTTGAAAACTCCAGAGGTAGGCGGAGATCAGTGCCTCCAAAGGAAACGATGCCTGACTCCTCGTGAAACTTGATAGGAGTCCCAGGATTCCTGTGGCACGTGGAAAGGGACCCTTGGTCTCCCGCCTCAGCTGGAGAGGCGTCCCAATTGCCCTGCCAAGCCTCGAGGAGTATCCCGAGTTGTCCCTCGCAACTAGGCAGGAGTCCTGACGTCGCTGAAGAAGCTCGTGGGTGGAAGGGCCATCCCCGTTGTAACTCGAGAATATACCCCAGGTTCCCGCCGCAACTCGAGAAAAACCATGAGACTTCCCCCTCGCCGCGAGATGAGGCCCGATTCCCCTGCACTGCATGCCGAGCAATTCCGTGTTGCACATCAAACATGAAAGGAGCCTTGATTTCCTTGATGCCACTCCAGAGAAACCCAAAGAACACTGTTTCAAGGCTAGCGGGATCCTGAGGTCTCTGTAGCAACACGAAAGAGCTCCGTGGACCACAAATCAACTCGAGATGAGAGGTTAGTCCCTGGCTTCGACTACAGAGGAATACCACCTTACCACAAGCACCTCAAGAGGAGGCTTCTCTCAGCTCTAGGTATGTGAGAGGGACCCTGAGTTTGCGGCCTCAAGTGGAATGGACTCCGCGATGCCCTGGCTCGAAATAAGGTTGGATATCCCTGCAGTGACTTGAATGCAGGCTCGTCTTGCATCTCCCAAGACGAAAGGATGTCTGAATCCCCTGTGGAGACCACAGAGAAAGACCTAGTTCCCCACCTCATCGCGACCGGAGGCCTCACATCCTTTGAAAACTCCAGAGGTACACGGAGATCAGTGCCTCCAAAGGAGACGATGCCTGACTGCTCGTGAAACTTGATAGGAGTCCCAGGATTCCTGTGGCACGTGGAAAGGGACCCTTGGTCTCCCGCCTCAGCTGGAGAGGCGTCCCAATTACCCTGCCAAGCCTCGAGGAGAATCCCGAGTTTTCCCTCGCAACTAGGCAGGAGTCTGACGTCGCTGAACAAACACGTGGGTGGAAGGGCCATCCCCGTCGTAACTCGAGAATATACCCCAGGTTCCCATCGCAAATCGAGAAAAACAATTAGACTTCCCCCTCGCCGCAAAATGAGGCCCGATAACCTGCACTGCGTGCAGAGCAATTCCGTGTTGCACATCACACATGAAAGGAGCCTTGATTTCCTTGATGGCACTCCAGAGAAACCCCAAGAACACTGTTTCAAGGCTAGAGGGATCCCGAGGTCACTGTAGCAACACGAAAAAGCTCCGTGGACCAAAAATCAACTCGAGATGAGAGGTTAGTCCCTGGCTTCGACTCCAGAGGAATACCACCTTACCACAAGCACCTCAAGAGGAGGCTTCTCTCAGCTCTAGGTATGTGAGAGGGACCCTGAGTTTGCAGCCTCAAATGGAATGGACACCGTGATGCCCTGACGCGAAATAAGGCCGGATATCCCTGCAGTGACTTGAATGCAGGCTCGTCTTGCATCTCCCAAGACGAAAGGATGTCTGAATCCCCTGTGGAGAACACAGAGAAAGACCTAGTTCCCCACCTCATCGCGACCGAAGGCCTCACATCCTTTGAAAACTCCAGAGGTACGCGGAGATCAGTGCCTCCAAAGGAGACGATGCCTGACTCCTCGTGAAACTTGACAGGAGTCCCAGGATTCCTGTGGCACGTGGAAAGGGACCCTTGGTCTCCCGCCTCAGCTGGAGAGGCGTCCCAATTGCCCTGCCAAGCCTCGAGGAGAATCCCGACTTGTCCCTCGCAACTAGGCAGGAGTCCTGACGTCGCTGAACAAACACGTGGGTGGAAGGGCCATCCCCGTCGTAACTCGAGAATATACCCCAGGTTCCCGCCGCAACTCGAGAAAAACCATGAGACTTCCCCCTCGCCGCGAGATGAGGCCCGATTCCCCTGCACTGCGTGCAGAGCAATTCCGTGTTGCACATCACACATGAAAGGAGCCTTGATTTCCTTGATGGCACTCCAGAGAAACCCGAAGAACACTGTTTCAAGGCTAGAGGGATCCTGAGGTCACTCTAGCAACACGAAAGAGCTCCGTGGGCCAAAATCAACTTGAGATGAGAGGATAGTCCCTGGCTTCGACTCCAGAGGAATACCACCTTATCACAAGCACTCAAGAGGAGGCTTCTCTCAGCTTTAGGTATGTGAGAGGGACCCTGAGTTTGCGGCCTCAAGTGGAATGGACACCGCGATGCCCTGACTCGAAATAAGGCGAGATATCTCTGCAGTGTCTTGAATGCCGGCTCGTCTTGCATCTCACAAGATGAAAGGATGTTTGAATCCCCTGTGGAGACCACAGAGAAAGACCTAGTTCCCCACCTCATCGCGACCGGACGCCTCACATCCTTTGAAAACTCCAGAGGTATGCGGAGATCAGTTCCTCCTAAAGGGACGATGCTTGACTCTTCGTGAAACTTGATAGGAGTCCCAGGATTGCTCTGGCACGTGGAAAGGGACCCTTGGTCTCCCGCCTCAGCTGGAGAGGCGTCCCAATTGCCCTGCCAAGCCTCGAGGAGAATCCCGACTTGTCCCTCGCAACTAGGCAGGAGTCCTGACGTCGCTGAACAAACACGTGGGTCGAAAGGCCATCCCCGT
This sequence comes from Cervus elaphus, assembly GCF_910594005.1. Taxonomy (NCBI): domain Eukaryota; kingdom Metazoa; phylum Chordata; class Mammalia; order Artiodactyla; family Cervidae; genus Cervus; species Cervus elaphus. Next base: position 5,602,919 of record NC_057824.1, on the reverse strand, counting down.
CTTAACTCGAGAATATACCCCAGGTTACCGCAGCAACTCGAGAAAAACCATGAGACTTCCCCCTCGCCGCGAGATGAGGCCCGATTCCCCTGCACTGCGTGCAGAGCAATACCGTGTTGCACATCACACATGAAAGGAGCCTTGATTTCCTTGATGGCATTCCAGAGAAACCCCAAGAACACTGTTTCAAGGATAGAGGATCCTGAGGTCACTGAAGCAACAAGAAAGAGCTCCGTGGAGCAAGAATCAACTCGAGATGAGAGGTTATTCCCTGGCTTCGAATCCAGAGGAATACCACCTTACCACAAGCACCTCAAGAGGAGGCTTCTCTCAGCTCTAGGTATGTGAGAGGGACCCTGAGTTTGCGGCCTCAAGTGGAATGGACATCGCGATGCCCTGAATCGAAATAAGGCCGGATATCCCTGCAGTGACTTGAATGCAGGCTCGTCTTGCATTTCCCAAGACGAAAGGAAGTCTGAATCCCCTGTGGAGACCACAGAAAAAGACCTAGTTCCCCACCTCATCGAGACCGGAAGCCTCATATGCTTGGAAAACTCCAGAGGTACTCAGAGATCAGTGCCTCCAAAGGAGACGATGCCTGACTCCTCGTGAACCTTGATAGGAGCCCCAGGATTCCGGTGGCACGTGGAAAGGGACCCTTGGTCTCCCGCCTCAGCTGGAGAGGCGTCCCAATTGCCCTGCCAAGCCTCGAGGAGAATCCCGAGTTGTCCCTCGCAACTAGGCAGGAGTCCTGACGTCCCTGAACAAACACGTGTGTGGAAGGGCCATCCCCGTCGTAACTCAAGAATATACCACAGGTTCCCATCACAACACGAGAAAAACCATGAGACTTCCCCCTCGCCGCAAAATGAGGCCCGATACCCGGCACTGCGAGCAGAGGGATTCAGTGTTGCACATCACACATGAAAGGAGCCTTGCTTTCCTTGATGGCACTCCAGAGAAACCCCAAGAACACTGTTTCAAGGCTAGCGGGATCCTGAGGTCACTGTAGCAACACGAAAGAGCTCCGTGGACCACAAATCAACTCGAGATGAGAGGTTAGTCCCTGGCTTCGACTCCAGAGTAATACCACCTTACCTCGAGCACCTCAAGAGGAGGCTTCTCTCAGCTCTAGGTATCTGAGAGGGACCCCGAGTTTGTGGCCTCAAGTGGAATGGACGCCGCGATGCCCTGACTCGAAATAAGGCCGGATATCCCTGCAGTGACTTGGACGCAGGCTCGTCTTGCATCTCCCAAGACGAAAGGATGTCTGAATCCCCTGTGGAGACCAGAGAGAAAGACCTAGTTCCCCATCTCATCGCGACCGGAGGCCTCACATCCTTTGAAAACTACAGAGGTACACGGAGATCAGGGCTTCCAAAGGAGACGATGCCTGTCTCCTCGTGAAACTTGATAGGAGTCCCAGGATTCCTTTGGCACATGGAAAGGGACCCTTGGTCTCCCGCCTCAGCTGGAGAGGCGTCCCAATTGCCCTGCCAAGCCTCGAGGAGAATCCCGAGTTGTCCCTCGCAACTAGGCAGGAGTCCTGACGTCGCTGAACAAACACGTGGGTGGAAGCGCCATCCCCGTACTAACTCAAGAATATACCCCAGGTTCCAGCCGCAACTAGAGAAAAACCATGAGACTTCCCCCTCGCCGCGAGATGAGGCCCGATTCCCCTGCAGTGCATCCCGAGCAATTCCGTGTTGCACATCAAACATGAAAGGAGCCTTGATTTCCTTGATGCCACTCCAGAGAAACCCCAAGAACACTGTTTCAAGGCTAGAGGGATCCTGAGGTCACTGTAGCAACACGAAAGAGCTCCGTGGACCACAAATCAACTCGAGATGAGAGGTTAGTCCTTGGCTTCGACTCCAGAGGAATACCACCTTACCACAAGCACCTCAAGAGGAGGCTTCTCTCAGCTCTAGGTATGTGAGAGGGACCCTGAGTTTGCGGCCTCAAGTGGAATGGAAACCGCTAAGCCCTGACTCGAAATAAGGCCGGATATCCCTGCAATGACTTGAATGCAGGCTTGTCTTGCATCTCCCAAGACGAAAGGATGTCTGAATCCCCTGTGGAGACCACAGAGAAAGACCTAGTTCCCCACCTCATCGCGACCGGAGGCCTCACATCCTTTGAAAACTCCAGAGGTACTCGGAGATCAGTGCCTCCAAAGGAGACGATGCCTGACTCCTCGTGAAACTTGATAGGAGTCCCAGGATTCCTGTGGCACGTGGAAAGGGACCCTTGGTCTCCCGCCTCAGCTGGAGAGGCGTCCCAATTGCCCTGCCAAGCCTCAAGGAGAATCCCGAGTTGTCCCTCGCAACTAGGCAGGAGTCCTGACTTCGCTGAAGAAACACGTGTGTGGAAGGGCCATCCCCGTCGTAACTCGAGAATATACCCCAGGTTCCCGCCGCAACTCGAGAAAAACCATGAGACTTCCCCCTCGCCGCGAGATGAGACCCGATTCCCCTGCACTGCATGCCGAGCAATTCCGTGTTGCACATCAAACATGAAAGGAGCCTTGATTTCCTTGAGGCCACTCCAGAGAAACCCCAAGAACACTGTTTCAAGGCTAGAGGGATCCTGAGGTCCCTGTAGCAACACGAAAGAGCTCCGTGGACCACAAATCAACTTGAGATGAGAGGTTAGTCCCTGGCTTCGACTCCAGAGGAATACCACCTTACCACAAGCAGATGAGAGGTTAGTCCCTGGCTTCGACTCCAGAGTAATACCACCTTACCACGAGCACCTCAAGAGGAGGTTTCTCTCAGCTCTAGGTATGTGAGAGGGGCCCTGATTATGCGGCCTCAAGTGGAATGGACACTGCGATGCCCTGACTGGAAATCAGGCCGGATATCCCTGCAGTGACTTGAATGCAGGCTCGTCTTGCATCTTCCAAGATGAAAGGAGGTCTGAATCCCCTGTGGAGACCACAGAGAAAGACCTAGTTCCCCATCTCATCGCGACCGGAGGCCTCACATCCTTTGAAAACTCCAGAGGTACGCGGAGATCAGTGCCTCCAAAGGAGACGATGCCTGACTCCTCGTGAAACTTGATAGGAGTCCCAGTATTCCTGAGGCACGTGGAAAGGGACACTTGGTCTCCCGCCTCAGCTGGAGAGGCGTCCCAATTGCCCTGCCAAGCCTCGAGGAGAATCCCGAGTTGTCCCTCTTAACTAGGCCGGAGTCTGACGTCGCTGAATAAACACGTGGGTGGAAGGGCCATCCCCGTCGTAACTCGAGAATATACCCCAGGTTCCCGCCGCAACTCGAGAAAAACCATTAGACTTCCCCCTCGCCGCAAAATGAGGCCCGATACCCTGCACTTCGTGCAGAGCAATTCCGTGTTGCACATCACACATGAAAGGAGCCTTGATTTCCTTGATGGCACTCCAGAGAAACCCCAAGAACACTGTTTCAAGGCTAGAGGGATCCTGAGGTCACTGTAGCAACACGAAAGAGCTCCGTGGACCAAAAGTCAACTCGAGATGAGAGGTTAGTCCCTGGCTTCGAATCCAGGGGAATACCACCTTACAACAAGCACCTCAAGAGGAGGCTTCTCTCAGCTCTAGGTATGTGAGAGGGACCCTGAGTTTGCGGCCTCAAGTGGAATGGAAACCGCTAAGCCCTGACGCGAAATAAGGCCGGATATCCCTGCAGTGACTTGAATGCAGGCTTGTCTTGCATCTCCCAAGACGAAAGGATGTCTGAATCCCCTGTGGAGACCACAGAGAAAGACCTAGTTCCCCACCTCATCGCGACCGGAGGCCTCACATCCTTTGAAAACTCCAGAGGTACTCGGAGATCAGTGCCTCCAAAGGAGACGATGCCTGACTCCTCGTGAAACTTGATAGGAGTCCCAGGATTCCTGTGGCACGTGGAAAGGGACCCTTGGTCTCCCGCCTCAGCTGGAGAGGCGTCCCAATTGCCCTGCCAAGCCTCAAGGAGAATCCGGAGTTGTCCCTCGCAACTAGGCAGGAGTCCTGACTTCGCTGAACAAACACGTGGGTGGAAGGGCCATCCCCGTCGTAACTCGAGAATATACCCCAGGTTCCCGCCGCAACTCGAGAAAAACCATGAGACTTCCCCCTCGCCGCGAGATGAGGCCCGATTCCCCTGCACTGCATGCCGAGCAATTCCGTGTTGCACATCAAACATGAAAGGAGCCTTGATTTCCTTGATGCCACTCCAGAGAAACCCAAAGAACACTGTTTCAAGGCTAGCGGGATCCTGAGGTCACTGTAGCAACACGAAAGAGCTCCGTGGACCACAAATCAACTCGAGATGAGAGGTTAGTCCCTGGCTTCGACTCCAGAGGAATACCACCTTACCACAAGCACCTCAAGAGGAGGCTTCTCTCAGCTCTAGGTATGTGAGAGGGACCCTGAGTTTGCGGCCTCAAGTGGAATGGACTCCGCGATGCCCTGGCTCGAAATAAGGTTGGATATCCCTGCAGTGACTTGAATGCAGGCTCGTCTTGCATCTCCCAAGACGAAAGGATGTCTGAATCCCCTGTGGAGACCACAGAGAAAGACCTAGTTCCCCACCTCATCGCGACCGGAGGCCTCACATCCTTTGAAAACTCCAGAGGTACACGGAGATCAGTGCCTCCAAAGGAGACGATGCCTGACTGCTCGTGAAACTTGATAGGAGTCCCAGGATTCCTGTGGCACGTGGAAAGGGACACTTGGTCTCCCGCCTCAGCTGGAGAGGCGTCCCAATTACCCTGCCAAGCCTCGAGGAGAATCCCGAGTTTTCCCTCGCAACTAGGCAGGAGTCTGACGTCGCTGAACAAACACGTGGGTGGAAGGGCCATCCCCGTCGTAACTCGAGAATGTACCCCAGGTTCCCATCGCAAATCGAGAAAAACCATTAGACTTCCCCCTCGCCGCAAAATGAGGCCCGATAACCTGCACTGCGTGCAGAGCAATTCCGTGTTGCACATCACACATGAAAGGAGCCTTGATTTCCTTGATGGCACTCCAGAGAAACCCCAAGAACACTGTTTCAAGGCTAGAGGGATCCCGAGGTCACTGTAGCAACACGAAAAAGCTCCGTGGACCAAAAATCAACTCGAGATGAGAGGTTAGTCCCTGGCTTCGACTCCAGAGGAATACCACCTTACCACAAGCACCTCAAGAGGAGGCTTCTCTCAGCTATAGGTATGTGAGAGGGACCCTGAGTTTGCAGCCTCAAGTGGAATGGACACCGTGATGCCCTGACGCGAAATAAGGCCGGATATCCCTGCAGTGACTTGAATGAAGGCTCGTCTTGCATCTCCCAAGACGAAAGGATGTCTGAATCCCCTGTGGAGACCACAGAGAAAGACCTAGTTCCCCACCTCATCGCGACCGAAGGCCTCACATCCTTTGAAAACTCCAGAGGTACGCGGAGATCAGTGCCTCCAAAGGAGACGATGCCTGACTCCTCGTGAAACTTGACAGGAGTCCCAGGATTCCTGTGGCACGTGGAAAGGGACCCTTCGTCTCCCGCCTCAGCTGGAGAGGCGTCCCAATTGCCCTGCCAAGCCTCGAGGAGAATCCCAAGTTGTCCCTCGCAACTAGGCAGGAGTCCTGACGTCGCTGAACAAACACGTGGGTGGAAGGGCCATCCCCGTCGTAACTCGAGAATATACCCCAGGTTCCCGCCGCAACTCTAGAAAAACCATGAGACTTCCCCCTCGCCGCGAGATGAGGCCCGATTCCCCTGCACTGCGTGCAGAGCAATTCCGTGTTGCACATCACACATGAAAGGAGCCTTGATTTCCTTGATGGCACTCCAGAGAAACCCCAAGAACACTATTTCAAGGATAGAGGATCCTGAGGTCACTGAAGCAACAAGAAAGAGCTCCGTGGAGCAAGAATCAACTCGAGATGAGAGGTTATTCCCTGGCTTCGACTCCAGAGGAATACCACCTTACCACAAGCACCTCAAGAGGAGGCTTCTCTCAGCTCTAGGTATGTGAGAGGGACCCTGAGTTTGCGGCCTCAAGTGGAATGGACATCGCGATGCCCTGAATCGAAATAAGGCCGGATATCCCTGCAGTGACTTGAATGCAGGCTCGTCTTGCATTTCCCAAGACGAAAGGAAGTCTGAATCCCCTGTGGAGACCACAGAAAAAGACCTAGTTCCCCACCTCATCGAGACCGGAAGCCTCATATGCTTGGAAAACTCCAGAGGTACTCAGAGATCAGTGCCTCCAAAGGAGACGATGCCTGACTCCTCGTGAACCTTGATAGGAGCCCCAGGATTCCGGTGGCACGTGGAAAGGGACCCTTGGTCTCCCGCCTCAGCTGGAGAGGCGTCCCAATTGCCCTGCCAAGCCTCGAGGAGAATCCCGAGTTGTCCCTCGCAACTAGGCAGGAGTCCTGACGTCCCTGAACAAACACGTGTGTGGAAGGGCCATCCCCGTCGTAAATCAAGAATATACCACAGGTTCCGATCACAACACGAGAAAAACCATGAGACTTCCCCCTCGCCGCAAAATGAGGCCCGATACCCGGCACTGCGAGCAGAGGGATTCAGTGTTGCACATCACACATGAAAGGAGCCTTGCTTTCCTTGATGGCACTCCAGAGAAACCCCAAGAACACTGTTTCAAGGCTAGCGGGATCCTGAGGTCATTGTAGCAACACGAAAGAGCTCCGTGGACCACAAATCAACTCGAGATGAGAGGTTAGTCCCTGGCTTCGACTCCAGAGTAATACCACCTTACCTCGAGCACCTCAAGAGGAGGCTTCTCTCAGCTCTAGGTATGTGAGAGGGACCCTGATTATGCGGCCTCAAGTGGAATGGACACTGCGATGCCCTGACTCGAAATCAGGCCGGATATCCCTGCAGTGACTTGAATGCAGGCTCGTCTTGCATCTCCCAAGATGAAAGGATGTCTGAATCCCCTGTGGAGACCACAGAGAAAGACCTAGTTCCCCATCTCATCGCGACCGGAGGCCTCACATCCTTTGAAAACTCCAGAGGTACGCGGAGATCAGTGCCTCCTAAGGAGACGATGCCTGACTCCTCGTGAAACTTGATATGAGTCCCAGGATTCCTGAGGCACGTGGAAAGGGACACTTGGTCTCCCGCCTCAGCTGGAGAGGTGTCCCAATTGCCCTGCCAAGCCTCGAGGAGAATCCCGAGTTGTCCCTCGCAACTAGGCAGGAGTCCTGACGTCGCTGAACAAACACGTGTGTGGAAGGGCCATCCCCGTCGTAACTCGAGAATATACCCCAGGTTACCGCAGCAACTCGAGAAAAACCATGAGACTTCCCCCTCGCCGCGAGATGAGGCCCGATTCCCCTGCACTTCGTGCAGAGCAATTCCGTGTTGCACATCACACATGAAAGGAGCCTTGACTTCCTTGATGGCACTCCAGAGAAACCCCAAGAACACTGTTTCAAGGCTAGAGGGATCCTGAGGTCACTGTAGCAACACGAAAGAGCTCCGTGGACCAAAAATCAACTCGAGATGAGAGGTTAGTCCCTGGCTTCGACTCCAGAGGAATACCACCTTACCACAAGCACCTCAAGAGGAGGCTTCTCTCAGCTCTAGCTATGTGAGAGGGACCCTGAGTTTGCGGCCTCAAGTGGAATGGACACCGCGATGCCCTGGCTCGAAATAAGGTTGGATATACCTGCAGTGACTTGAATGCAGGCTCGTCTTGCATCTCCCAAGACGAAAGGATGTCTGAATCCCCTGTGGAGACCACAGAGAAAGACCTAGTTCCCCACCTCATCGCGACTGGAGGCCTGACATCCTTTGAAAACTCCAGAGGTACACGGAGATCAGTGCCTCCCAAGGAGACGATGCCTGACTGCTCGTGAAACTTGATAGGAGTCCCAGGATTCCTGTGGCACGTGGAAAGGGACCCTTGTTTTCCCGCCTCAGCTGGAGAGGCGTCCCAATTACCCTGCCAAGCCTCGAGGAGAATTCCGAGTTGTCCCTCGCAACTAGGCAGGAGTCTGACGTCACTGAACAAACACGTGGGTGGAAGGGCCATCCCCGTCGTAACTCGAGAATATACCCCAGGTTCCCGTCGCAACTCGAGAAAAACCATTAGACTTCCCCCTCGCCGCAAAATGAGGCCCGATACCCTGCACTGCGTGCAGAGCAATTCCGTGTTGCACATCACACATGAAAGGAGCCTTGATTTCCTTGATGGCACTCCAGAGAAACCCCAAGAACACTGTTTCAAGGCTAGAGGGATTCTGAGGTCACTGTAGCAACACGAAAGAACTCCGTGGACCAAAAATCAACTCGAGATGAGAGGTTAGTCCCTGGCTTCGACTCCAGAGGAATACCACCTTACCACAAGCACCTCAAGAGGAGGCTTCTCTCAGCTCTAGGTATCTGAGAGGGTCCCTGAGTTTGCGGCCTCAAGTGGAATGGACACCGCGATGCCCTGACTCGAAATAAGGCCGGATATCCCTGCAGTGACTTGAATGCAGGCTCGTCTTGCATCTCCCAAGACGAAAGGATGTCTGAATCCCCTGTGGAGACCACAGAGAAAGACCTAGTTCCCCACCTCATCGCGACCGGAGGCCTCACATCCTTTGAAAACTCCAGAGGTACGCGGAGATCAGTGCCTCCAAAGGAGACGATGCCTGACTCCTCGTGAAACTTGATAGGAGTCCCAGGATTCCTGTGGCACGTGGAAAGGGACCCTTGGTCTCCCGCCTCAGCTGGAGAGGCGTCCCAATTGCCCTGCCAAGCCTCGAGGAGAATCCCGAGTTGTCCCTCGCAACTAGGCAGGAGTCCTGACGTCGCTGAAGAAACACGTGTGTGGAAGGGCCATCCCCGTCGTAACGCGAGAATATACCGCAGGTTCCTGCCGCAACTCGAGAAAAACCATGAGACTTCCCCCTCGCTGCGAGATGAGGCCCGATTCCCCTGCACTGCGTGCAGAGCAATTCCGTGTTGCACATCACACATGAAAGGAGCCTTGATTTCCTTGATGGCACTCCAGAGAAACCCCAAGAACACTGTTTCAAGGCTAGAGGGATCCTGAGGTCACTGTAGCAACACGAAAGAGCTCCGTGGACCAAAAATCAACTCGAGATGAGAGGTTAGTCCCTGGCTTCGACTCCAGAGGAATACCACCTTACCACAAGCACCTCAAGAGGAGGCTTCTCTCAGCTCTAGGTATGTGAGAGGGACCCTGAGTTTGCGGCCTCAAGTGGAATGGACACCGCGATGCCCTGACTCGAAATAAGGCCTGATATCCCTGCAGTGACTTGAATGCAGGCTCGTCTTGCATCTCCCAATACGAAAGGATGTCTGAATCCCCTGTGGAGACCACAGAGAAAGACCTAGTTCCCTTCCTCATCGCGACCAGAGGCCTCACACCCTTTGAAAACTCCAGAGGTACGCGGAGATCAGTGCCTCCAAAGGAGACGATGCCTGACTCCTCGTGAAACTTGATAGGAGTCCCAGGATTCCTGTGGCACGTTGAAAGGGACCCTTGGTCTCCCGCCTCAGCTGGAGAGGCGTCCCAATTGCCCTGCCAAGCCTCGAGGAGAATCCCGAGTTGTCCCACGCAACTAGGCAGGAGTCCTGCCGTCGCTGAAGAAACACGTGTGTGGAAGGGCCATCCTCGTCGTAACTCAAGAATATACCCCAGGTTCCCGCCGCAACTCGAGAAAAACCATGAGACATCCCCCTCGCCGCGAGATGAGGCCCGATTCCCCTGCACTGCGTGCAGAGTAATGCCGTGTTGCACGTCACACATGAAAGGAGCCTTGATTTCCTTGATGGCAGTCCAGAGAAACCCCAAGAACACTGTTTCAAGGCTAGAGGGATCCTGAGGTCACTGTAGCCACACGAAAGAGCTCCGTGGGCCAAAATCAACTTGAGATGAGAGGATAGTCCCTGGCTTCGACTCCAGAGGAATACCACCTTACCACAAGCACCTCAAGAGGAGGCTTCTCTCAGCTTTAGGTATGTGAGAGGGACCCTGAGTTTGTGGCCTCAAATGGAATGGACACCGCGATGCCCTGACTCGAAATAAGGCGAGATATCTCTGCAGTGACTTGAATGCCGGCTCGTCTTGCATCTCACAAGATGAAAGGATGTTTGAATCCCCTGTGGAGACCACAGAGAAAGACCTAGTTCCCCACCTCATCGCGACCGGAGGCCTCACATCCTTTGAAAACTCCAGAGGTACGCGGAGATCAGTGCCTCCAAAGGAAACGATGCCTGACTCCTCGTGAAACTTGATAGGAGTCCCAGGATTCCTGTGGCACCTGGAAAGGAACCCTTGGTCTCCCGCCTCAGCTGGAGAGGCGTCGCAATTGCCCTGCCAAGCCTCGAGGAGAATCCCGAGTCGTCCCTCGCAACTAGGCAGGTGTCCTGACTTCGCTGAACTAACACGAGTGTGGAAGGGCCATCCCCGTCGTAACTCGAGAATATACCCCAGGTTCCCGCCGCAACTCGAGATAAACCATGAGACTTCCCCCTCGCCGCGATATGAGGCCCGATTCCCCTGCACTGCGTGCAGAGCAATTCCGTGTTGCACATCACACATGAAAGGAGCCTTGATTTCCTTGATGGCACTCCAGAGAAACCCCTAGAACACTGTTTCAAGGCTAGAGGGATCCTGAGGTCACTGAAGCAACATGAAAGAGCTCCTTGGACCAAAAATCAACTCGAGATGAGAGGTTAGTCCCTGGCTTCGACTCCAGAGGAATACCACCTTACCACAAGCACCTCAAGGGAGGCTTCTCTCAGCTCTAGCTATGTGCTGAGTTTGTGGCCTCAAGTGGAATGGACACCGCGATGCCCTGACTCGAAATAAGGCCGGATATCCCTGCAGTGACTTGAATGCAGGCTCGTCTTGCATCTCCCAAGATGAAATAATAACTGAATCCCCTGTGGAGACCACAGAGAAAGACCTAGTTTCCCACCTCATGGCGACCGGAATCCTCACATCCTTTGAAAACTCCAGAGGTATGCGGAGATCAGTGCCTCCAAAGGAGACGATGCCTGACTCCTCATGAAACTTGATAGGAGTCCCAGGATTCCTGTGGCACGTGGAAAGGGATCCTTGGTATCCCGCCTCAGCTGGAGAGGCGTCCCAATTGCCCTGCCAAGCCTCGAGGAGTATCCCGAGTTGTCCCTCGCAACTAGGCAGGAGTCCTGACGCCGCTGAACAAACACGTGTGTGGAAGGGCCATCCTCGTCGTAACTCGAGAATATACCCCAGGTTCCCGCCGCAACTCGAGAAAAACCATGAGACTTCCCCCTCGCCGCGAGATGAGGCCCGATTCCCCTGCACTGCGTGCAGAGCAATTCCGTGTTGCACATCACACATGAAAGGAGCCTTGATTTCCTTGATGGCACTCCAGAGAAACCCCAAGAACACTGTTTCAAGGATAGAGGATCCTAAGGTCACTGAAGCAACAAGAAAGAGCTCCGTGGACCAAGAATCAACTCGAGATGAGAGGTTATTCCCTGGCTTCGACTCCAGAGGAATACCACCTTACCACAAGCACCTCAAGAGGAGGCTTCTCTCAGCTCTAGGTATGTGAGAGGGACCCTGAGTTTGCGGAATCAAGTGGAATGGACACCGCGATGCCCCCACTCGAAATAAGGCCGGATATCCCTGCAGTGACTTGAATGCAGGCTCGTCTTGCATTTCCCAAGACGAAAGGAAGTCTGAATCCCCTGTGGAGACCACAGAAAAAGACCTAGTTCCCCACCTCATCGAGACCGGAGGCCTCATATGCTTGGAAAACTCCAGAGGTACGCGGAAATCAGTGCCTCCAAAGGAGACGATGCCTGACACCTCGTGAACCTTGATAGGAGCCCCAGGATTCCGCTGGCACGTGGAAAGGGACCCTTGGTCTCCCGCCTCAGCTGGAGAGTCGTCCCAATTGCCCTGCCAAGCCTCGAGGAGAATCCCGAGTTGTCCCTCGCAACTAGGCAGGAGTCCTGACGTCCCTGAACAAACACGTGTGTGGAAGGGCCATCCCCGTCGTAACTCGTGAATATACCCCAGGTTCCCATCGCAACTTGAGAAAAACCATGAGACTTCCCCGTCGCCGCAAAATGAGGCCCGATACCCGGCACTGCGAGCAGAGGGATTCAGTGTTGCACATCACACATGAAAGGAGCCTTGATTTCCTTGATGGCACTCCAGAGAAACCACAAGAACACTGTTTCAAGGCTAGAGGGATCCTGAGGTCAATGTAGCAACACGAAAGAGCTCCGTGGACCAAAATTCAACTGGAGATGAGAGGTTAGTCCCTGGCTTCGACTCCAGAGGAATACCACCTTACCACAAGCACCTCAAGAGGAGGCTTCTCTCAGCTCTAGGTATGTGAGAGGGACCCTGAGTTTGCGTCCTAGAGTGGAATGTACACCGCGATGCCCTGACGCGAAATAAGGCCGGATATCCCTGCAGTGACTTGAATGCAGGCTCGTCTTGCATCTCCCAAGATGAAAGAATTTCTGAATCCCCTTTGAAGACCACAGAGAAAGACCTAGTTCCCCACCTCATCGCGACCGGAGGCCTCACATCCTTTGAAAACTCCAGAGGTACGCGGAGATCAGTGCCTTCAAAGGAAACGAAGCCTGACTCCTCGTGAAACTTGATAGGAGTCCCAGGATTCCTGTGGCACGTTGAAAGGGACCCTTGGTCTCCCGCCTCAGCTGGAGAGGCGTCCCAATTGCCCTGCCAAGCCTCGAGGAGAATCCCGAGTTGGCCGTCTCAACTAGGCAGGAGTCCTGCCGTCGCTGAACAAACACGTGTGTGGAAGGGCCATCCTCGTCGTAATTCAAGAATATACCCCAGGTTCCCGTCGCAACTCGAGGAAAACCATGAGACATCCCCCTCGCCGCGAGATGAGGCCCGATTCCCCTGCACTGCGTGCAGAGCAATGCCGTGTTGCACATCACACATGAAAGGAGCCTTGATTTCCTTGATGGCAGTCCAGAGAAACCCCAAGAACACTGTTTCAAGGCTAGCGGGATCCTGAGGTCACTGTAGCAACACGAAAGAGCTCCGTGGACCACAAATCAACTCGAGATGAGAGGTTAGTCCCTGGCTTCGACTCCAGAGTAATACCACCTTACCACGAGCACCTCTAGAGGAGGCTTCTCTCAGCTCTATGTATGTGAGAGGGACCCTGATTATGCGGCCTCAAGTGGAATGGACACTGCGATGCCCTGACTCGAAATCAGGCCGGATATCCCTGCAGTGACTTGAATGCAGGCTCGTCTTGCATCTCCCAAGACGAAAGGATGTCTGAATCCCCTGTGGAGACCACAGAGAAAGACCTAGTTCCCCACCTCATGGCGATCGGCGGCCTCACATCCTTTGAAATCTCCAGAGGTACGCAGAGATCAGTGCCTCCAAAGGAGACGATGCCTGACTCCTCGTGAAACTTGATAGGAGTCCCAGGATTCCTGTGGCACATGGAAAGGGACCCTTGGTCTCCCGCCTCAGCTGGAGAGGCGTCCCAATTGCCCTGCCAAGCCTCGAGGAGAATCCCGAGTTGTCCCTCGCAACTAGGCAAGAGTCCTGACGTCGCTGAAGAAACACGTGTGGGGAAGGGCCATCCCCGTCGTAACTCGAGAATATACCCCAGGTTCCCGCGGCAACTCGAGAAAAACCAATAGACTTCCCCCTCGCCGCGAGATGAGGCCCGATTCCCCTGCACTGTGTGCAGAGCTATTCCGTGTTGCACATCACACATGAAAGGAGCCTTGATTTCCTTGATGGCACTCCAGAGAAACCCCAAGAACACTGTTTCAAGGCTAGAGGGATCCAGAGGTCACTGTAGCAACACGAAAGAGCTCCGTGGACCAAAAATCAACTCGAGATGAGAGGTTAGTCCCTGGCTTTGACTCCAGAGGAATACCACCTTACCACAAGCACCTCAAGAGGAGGCTTCTCTCAGCTCTAGCTATGTGAGAGGGACCCTGAATTTGCGGCCTCAAGTGGAATGGACACCACGATGCCCTGACTCGAAATAAGGCCGGATATCCCTGCAGTGACTTGAATGCAGACTCGTCTTGCATCTCCCAAGACGAAAGGATGTCTGAATCCCCTGTGGAGACCACAGAGAAAGACCTAGTTCCCCACCTCATCGCGACCGGAGGCCTCACATCCTCTGAAAACTCCAGAGGTATGCGGAGATCAGTGCCTCCAAAGGAGACGATGCCTAACTCCTCGTGAAACTTGATAGGAGTCCCAGGATTCCTGTGGCACGTGGAAAGGGACACTTGGTCTCCCGCCTCAGCTGGAGAGGCGTCCCAATTGCCCTGCCAAGCCTCGAGGAGAATCCCGAGTTGTCCCTCGCAACTAGGCAGGAGTCCTGACGTCGCTGAACAAACACGTGGGTGGAAGGGCCATCCCCGTCGAAACTCGAGAATATACCCCAGGTTCCCGCCGCAGCTCGAGAAAAACCATGAGAATTCCCCCTCGCCGCGAGATGAGGCCCGATTCCCCTGCACTGCGTGCAGAGCAATTCCGTGTTGCACATCACACATGAAAGGAGCCTTGATTTCCTTGATGGCACTCCAGAGAAACCCCTAGAACACTGTTTCAAGGCTGGAGGGTTCCTGAGATCCCTGTAGCAGCACGAAAGAGCTCCGTGGACCATGAATCAACTCGAGATGAGAGGTTAGTCCCTGGCTTCGACTCCAGAGGAATACCACCTTACCACAAGCACCTCAAGAGGAGGCTTCTCTCAGCTCTAGCTATGTGAGAGGGACCCTGAGTTTGCGGCCTCAAGTGGAATGGACACCGCGATTCCCTGACTCGAAATAAGGCCGGATATCCCTGCAGTGACTTGAATGCAGGCTCGTCTTGCATCTCCCAAGACGAAAGGATGTCTGAATCCCCTGTGGAGACCACAGAGAAAGACCTAGTTCCCCACCTCATCGCGACCGGAGGCCTCACATCCTTTGAAAACTCCAGAGGTACGCGGAGATCAGTGCCTCCAAAGGAGACGATGCCTGACTCCTCGTGAAACTTGATAGGAGTCCCAGGATTCCTGTGGCACGTGGAAAGGGACCCTTGGTCTCCCACCTCAGCTGGAGAGGCGTCCCAATTGCCCTGCCAAGCCTCGAGGAGAATCCCGAGTTGTCCCTCGCAACTAGGCAGGAGTCCTGGCGTCGCTAAACAAACACGTGGGTGGAAGGGCCATCCCCGTCGTTACTCGAGAATATACCCCAGGTTCCTGCCGCAACTCGAGAAAAACCATGAGACTTCCCCCTCGCCGCGAGATGAGGCCCGATTCCCCTGCACTGCGTGCAGAGCAATTCGGTGTTGCACATCACACATGAAAGGAGCCTTGATTTCCTTGATGGCACTCCAGAGAAACCCCTAGAACACTGTTTCAAGGCTGGAGGGATCCTGAGGTCCCTGTAGCAGCACGAAAGAGCTCCGTGGACCATGAATCAACTCGAGATGAGAGGTTAGTCCCTGGCTTCGACTCCAGAGGAATACCACCTTACCACAAGCACCTCAAGAGGAGGCTTCTCTCAGCTCTAGCTATGTGAGAGGGACCCTGAGTTTGCGGCCTCAAGTGGAATGGACACCGCGATGCCCTGACTCGAAATAAGGCCGGATATCCCTGCAGTGACTTGAATGCAGGCTCGTCTTGCATCTCCCAAGACGAAAGGATGTCTGAATCCCCTGTGGAGACCACAGAGAAAGACCTAGTTCCCCACATCATCGCGACCGGAGGCCTCACATCCTTTGAAAACTCCAGAGGTAGGCGGAGATCAGTGCCTCCAAAGGAAACGATGCCTGACTCCTCGTGAAACTTGATAGGAGTCCCAGGATTCCTGTGGCACGTGGAAAGGGACCCTTGGTCTCCCGCCTCAGCTGGAGAGGCGTCCCAATTGCCCTGCCAAGCCTCGAGGAGTATCCCGAGTTGTCCCTCGCAACTAGGCAGGAGTCCTGACATCGCTGAAGAAGCACGTGGGTGGAAGGGCCATCCCCGTTGTAACTCGAGAATATACCCCAGGTTCCCGCCGCAACTCGAGAAAAACCAATAGACTTCCCCTCGCCGCGAGATGAGGCCCGATTCCCCTGCACTGCGTGCAGAGCAATTCCGTGTTGCACATCACACATGAAAGGAGCCTTGATTTCCTTGATGGCATTCCAGAGAAACCCCAAGCACACTGTTTCAAAGCTAGAGGGATCCTGAGGTCACTGTAGCAACACGAAAGAGCTCCGTGGACCAACAATCAACTCGAGATGAGAGGTTAGTCCCTGGCTTCGACTCCAGAGGAATACCACCTTACCACAAGCACCTCAAGAGGAGGCTTCTCTCAGCTCTAGCTATGTGACATGGACCCTGAGTTTGCGGCCTCAAGTGGAATGGACACCGCGATTCCCTGACGCGAAATAAGGCCGGATATCCCTGCAGTGACTTGAATGCAGGCTCGTCTTACATCTCTCAAGACGAAAGGATGTCTGAATCCCCTGTGGAGACCACAGAGAATGACCTAGTTCCCCACCTCATGGCGACCGGAGGTCTCACATCCTTTGAAAACTCCAGAGGTACGCGGAGATCAGTGCCTCCAAAGGAGACGATGCCTGACTCCTCGTGAAACTTGATAGGAGTCCCAGGATTCCTGTGGCACGTGGAAAGGGACACTTGGTCTCCAGCCTCAGCTGGAGAGGCGTCCCAATTGCCCTGCCAAGCCTCGAGGAGAATCCCGAGTTGTCCCTCGCAACTAGGCAGGAGTCCTGACGTCGCTGAACAAACACGTGGGTGGAAGGGCCATCCCCATCGTAACTCGAGAATACACCCCAGGTTCCCGCCGCAACTCGAGAAAAACCATGAGACTTCCCCCTCGCCGCGAGATGAGGCCCGATTTCCCTGCACTGCGTGCAGAGCAATTCCGTGTTGCACATCACACATGAAAGGAACCTTGATTTGCTTGATGGCACTCCAGAGAAACCCCAAGAACACTGTTTCAAGGCTGGAGGGATCCTGAGGTCCCTGTAGCAGCACGAAAGAGCTCCGTGGACCATGAATCAACTCGAGATGAGAGGTTAGTCCCTGGCTTCGACTCCAGAGGAATACCACCTTACCACAAGCACCTCAAGAGGAGGCTTCTCTCAGCTCTAGCTATGTGAGAGGGACGCTGAGATTGCGGTCTCAAGTGGAATGGACACCGCGATGCGCTGACGCGAAATAAGGCCGGATATCCCTGCAGTGACTTGAATGCAGGCTCGTCTTGTATCTCCCAAGACGAAAGGATGTCTGAATCCCCTGTGGAGACCACAGAGAATGACCTAGTTCCCCACCTCATCGCGACCGGAGGCCTCACATCCTTTGAAAACTCCAGAGGTACGCAGAGATCAGTGCCTCCAAAGGAGACGATGCCTGACTCCTCATGAAACTTGATAGGAGTCCCAGGATTCCTGTGGCACGTGGAAAGGGACCCTTGGTCTCCCGCCTCAGCTGGAGAGGCGTCGCAATTGCCCTCCCAAGCCTCGAGGTGAATCCCGAGTTGTCCCTCGCAACTAGGCAGGAGTCCTGACGTCGCTGAACAAACACGTGTGTGGAAGGGCCATCCCCGTCGTAACTCGAGAATATACCCCAGGTTCCCGCCGCAACTCGAGAAAAACCATGAGACTTCCCCCTCGCCGCGAGATGAGGCCCGATTCCCCTGCACTGCGTGCAGAGCAATTCCGGGTTGCACATCACACATGAAAGGAGCCTTGATTTCCTTGATGGCACTCCAGAGAAACCCCAAGAACACTGTTTCAAGGTTGAGGGATCCTGAGGTCACTGTAGCAACACGAAAGAGCTCCGTGGGCCAAAAATCAACTCGAGATGAGAGGTTAGTCCCTGGCTTCGACTCCAGAGGAATACCACTTTACCACAAGCACCTCAAGAGGAGGCTTCTCTCAGCTGTATGTATGTGAGAGGGACCCTGAGTTTGCGGCCTCAAGTGGAATGGAGACCGCGATGCCCTGACTCGAAATAAGGCCGGATATCCCTGCAGTGACTTGAATGCAGGCTCGTCTTGCATCTCCCAAGACGAAAGGATGTCTGAATCCCCTGTGGAGACCACAGAGAATGACCTAGTTCCCCACCTCATCGCGACCGGAGGCCTCACATCCTTTGAAAACTCCAGAGGTACACGGAGATCAGTGCCTCCAAAGGAGACGATGCCTGACTCCTCGTGAAACTTGATAGGAGTCACAGGATTCCTGTGACACGTGGAAAGGGACACTTGGTCTCCCGCCTCAGCTGGAGAGGCGTCGCAATTGCCCTGCCAAGCCTCGAGGAGAATCCCGAGTTGTCCCTCGCAACTAGGCAGGAGTCCTGACGTCGCTGAACAAACACGTGGGTGGAAGGGCCATCCCCGTCGTAACTCGAGAATATACCCCAGGTTCCCGCCGCAACTCGAGAAAAACCATGAGACTTCCCCCTCGCCGCGAGATGAGGCCCGATTCCCCTGCACTGCGTGCAGAGCAATTCCGTGTTGCACATCACACATGAAAGGAGCCTTGATTTCCTTGATGGCACTCCAGAGAAAACCCAAGAACACTGTTTCAAGGCTGGAGGGATCCTGAGGTCCCTGTAGCAGCACGAAAGAGGTCCGTGGACCATGAATCAACTCGAGATGAGAGGTTAGTCCCTGGCTTCGACTCCAGAGGAATACCACCTTACCACAAGCACCTCAAGAGGAGGCTTCTCTCAGCTCTAGGTATGTGAGAGGGACCCTGAGTTTGCGGCCTCAAGTGGAATGGAGACCGCGATGCCCTGACTCGAAATAAGGCCGGATATCCCTGCAGTGACTTGAATGCAGGCTCGTCTTGCATCTCCCAAGACGAAAGGATGTCTGAATGCCCTGTGGAGACCACAGAGAAAGACCTAGTTCCCCACCTCATGGCGACCGGAGGTCTCACATCCTTTGAAAACTCCAGAGGTACGCGGAGATCAGTGCCTCCAAAGGAGACGATGCCTGACTCCTCGTGAAACTTGATAGGAGTCCCAGGATTCCTGTGGCACGTGGAAAGGGACCCTTGGTCTCCCGCCTCAGCTGGAGAGGCGTCGCAATTGCCCTGCCAAGCCTCGAGGAGAATCCCGAGTTGTCCCTCGCAACTAGGCAGGAGTCCTGGCGTCGCTAAACAAACACGTGGGTGGAAGGGCCATCCCCGTCGTAACTCGAGAATATACCCCAGGTTCCCGCCGCAACTGGAGAAAAACCATGAGACTTCCCCCTCGCCGCGAGATGAGGCCTGATTCCCCTGCACTGCGTGCAGAGCAATTCCGTCTTGCACATCACACATGAAAGGAGCCTTGATTTCCTTGATGGCACTCCAGAGAAAACCCAAGAACACTGTTTCAAGGCTAGAGGGATCCTGAGGTCACTCTAGCAACACAAAAGAGCTCCGTGGACCAAAAATCAACTCGAGATGAGAGGTTAGTCCCTGGCTTCGACTCCAGAGGAATACCACCTTACCACAAGCACCTCAAGAGGAGGCTTCTCTCAGCTGTATGTATGTGAGAGGGACCCTGAGTTTGCGGCCTCAAGTGGAATGGAGACCGCGATGCCCTGACACGAAATAAGGCCGGATATCCCTGCAGTGACTTGAATGCAGGCTCGTCTTGCATCTCCCAAGACGAAAGGATGTCTGAATCCCCTGTGGAGACCACAGAGAAAGACCTAGTTCCCCACCTCATCGCGACCGGAGGCCTCACATCCTTTGAAAACTCCAGACGTACGCGGAGATCAGTGCCTCCAAAGGAGACGATGCCTGACTCCTCGTGAAACTTGATAGGAGTCCCAGGATTCCTGTGGCACGTGGAAAGGGACACTTGGTCTCCCGCCTCAGCTGGAGAGGTGTCCCAATTGCCCTGCCAAGCCTCGAGGAGAATCCCGAGTTGTCCCTCGCAACTAGGCAGGAGTCCTGACGTCGCTGAACAAACACGTGGGTGGAAGGGCCATCCCCGTCGTAACTCGAGAATATACCCCAGGTTCCCGCCGCAACTCGAGAAAAACCATAAGACTTCCCCCTCGCCGCGAGATGAGGCCCGATTCCCCTGCACTGCGTGCAGAGCAATTCCGTGTTGCACATCACACATGAAAGGAGCCTTGATTTCCTTGATGGAACTCCAGAGAAACCCCAAGAACACTGTTTCAAGGCTGGAGGGATCCTGAGGTCCCTGTAGCAGCACGAAAGAGCTCCGTGGACCATGAATCAACTCGAGATGAGAGGTTAGTCCCTGGCTTCGACTTCAGAGGAATACCACCTTACCACAAGCACTTCAAGAGGAGGCTTCTCTCAGCTCTAGGTATGTGAGAGGGACCCTGAGTTTGCGGCCTCAAGTGGAATGGAGACCGTGATGCCCTGACTCGAAATAAGGCCGGATATCCCTGCAGTGACTTGAATGCAGGCTCGTCTTGCATCTCCCAAGATGAAAGGATGTCTGAATCCCCTGTGGAGACCACAGAGAAAGACCTAGTTCCCCACCTCATCGCGACCGGAGGCCTTACATCCTTTGAAAACTCCAGAGGTACGCGGAGATCAGTGCTTCCAAAGGAGACGATGCCTGACTCCTCGTGAAACTTGATAGGAGTCCCAGGATTCCTGTGGCACGTGGAAAGGGACACTTGGTCTCCCGCCTCAGCTGGAGAGGCGTCCCAATTGCCCTGCCAAGCCTCGAGGAGAATCCCGAGTTGTCCCTCGCAACTAGGCAGGAGTCCTGACGTCGCTGAACTAACACGTGTGTGGAAGGGCCATCCCCGTCGTAACTCGAGATTATACGGCAGGTTCCCGCCGCAACTCGAGATAAACCATGAGACTTCCCCCTCACCGCGATATGAGGCCCGATTCCCCTGCACTGCGTGCAGAGCAATTCCGTGTTGCACATCACACATGAAAGGAGCCTTGATTTCCTGGATGGCACCCCAGAGAAACCCCAAGAACACTGTTTCAAGGTTGAGGGATCCTGAGGTCACTGTAGCAACACGAAAGAGCTAAGTGGACCAAAAATCAACTCGAGATGAGAGGTTAGTCCCTGGCTTCGACTCCAGAGGAATACCACCTTACCAAAAGCACCTCAAGAGGCGGCTTCTCTCAGCTCTAGCTATGTGAGAGGGACCCTGAGTTTGCGGCCTCAAGTGGAATGGACACCGCGATGCGCTGACGCGAAATAAGGCTGGATATCCCTGCAGTGACTTGAATGCAGGCTCGTCTTGCATCTCCCAAGACGAAAGGATGTCTGAATCCCCTGTGGAGACCACAGAGAATGACCTAGTTCCCCACCTCATCGCGACCGGAGGCCTCACATCCTTTGAAAACTCCAGAGGTACGCAGAGATCAGTGCCTCCAAAGGAGACGATGCCTGACTCCTCATGAAACTTGATAGGAGTCCCAGGATTCCTGTGGCACGTGGAAAGGGACCCTTGGTCTCCCGCCTCAGCTGGAGAGGCGTCGCAATTGCCCTCCCAAGCCTCGAGGTGAATCCCGAGTTGTCCCTCGCAACTAGGCAGAGGTCCTGACGTCGCTGAACAAACACGTGGGTGGAAGGGCCATCCCCGTCGTAACTCGAGAATATACCCCAGGTTCCCGCCGCAACTCGAGAAAAACCATGAGACTTCCCCCTCGCCGCGAGATGAGGCCCGATTTCACTGCACTGCGTGCAGAGCAATTCCCTGTTGCACATCACTCATGAAAGGAGCCTTGATTTCCATGATGGCACTCCAGAGAAACCCCAAGAACACTGTTTCAAGGTTGAGGGATCCTGAGGTCAATGTAGCAACACGAAAGAGCTCCGTGGACCAAAAATCAACTCGAGATGAGAGGTTAGTCCCTGCCTTCGACTCCAGAGGAATACCACCTTACCACAAGCACCTCAAGAGGAGGCTTCTCTCAGCTCTAGCTATGTGAGAGGGACCCTGAGTTTGCGGCCTCAAGTGGAATGGAGACCGCGATGCCCTGACTCGAAATAAGGCCGGATATCCCTGCAGTGACTTGAATGCAGGCTCGTCTTGCATCTCCCAAGACGAAAGGATGTCTGAATCCCCTGTGGAGACCACAGAGAATGACCTAGTTCCCCACCTCATCGCGACCGGAGGCCTCACATCCTTTGAAAACTCCAGAGGTACACGGAGATCAGTGCCTCCAAAGGAGACGATGCCTGACTCCTCGTGAAACTTGATAGGAGTCCCAGGATTCCTGTGGCACGTGGAAAGGGACACTTGGTCTCCCGCCTCAGCTGGAGAGGCGTCCCAATTGCCCTGCCAAGCCTCGAGGAGAATCCCGAGTTGTCCCTCGCAACTAGGCAGGAGTCCTGACGTCGCTGAACAAACACGTGGGTGGAAGGGCCATCCCCGTCGTAACTCGAGAATATACCCCAGGTTCCCGCCGCAACTCGAGAAAAACCATGAGACTTCCCCCTCGCCGCGAGATGAGGCCCGATTCCCCTGCACTGCGTGCAGAGCAATTCCGTGTTGCACATCACACATGAAAGGAGCCTTGATTTCCTTGATGGCACTCCAGAGAAACCCCAAGAACATTGTTTCAAGGCTGGAGGGATCCTGACGTCCCTGTAGCAGCACGAAAGAGCTCCGTGGACCATGAATCAACTCGAGATGAGAGGTTAGTCCCTGGCTTCGACTCCAGAGGAATACCACCTTACCACAAGCACCTCAAGAGGAGGCTTCTCTCAGCTCTAGGTATGTGAGAGGGACCCTGAGTTTGCGGCCTCAAGTGGAATGGAGACCGCGATGCCCTGACTCGAAATAAGGCCGGATATCCCTGCAGTGACTTGAATGCAGGCTCGTCTTGCATCTCCCAAGACGAAAGGATGTCTGAATCCCCTGTGGAGACCACAGAGAAAGACCTAGTTCCCCACCTCATCGCGACAGGAGGCCTCACATCCTTTGAAAACTCCAGAGGTACGCGGAGATCAGTGCCTCCAAAGGAGACGATGCCTGACTCCTCGTGAAACTTGATAGGAGTCCCAGGATTCCTGTGGCACGTGGAAAGGGACCCTGGGTCTCCCGCCTCAGCAGGAGAGGCGTCGCAATTGCCCTGCCAAGCCTCGAGGAGAATCCCGAGTTGTCCCTCGCAAATAGGCAGGAGTCCTGACGTCGCTGAACAAACACGTGGGTGGAAGGGCCATCCCCGTCGTAACTCGAGAATATACCCCAGGTTCCCGCCGCAACTCGAGAAAAACCATGAGACTTCCCCCTCGCCGCGAGATGAGGCCCGATTCCCCTGCACTGCGTGCAGAGCAATTCCGTGTTGCACATCACACATGAAAGGAGCCTTGATTTCCTTGATGGCACTCCAGAGAAACCCCTAGAACACTGTTTCAAGGTTGAGGGATCCTGAGGTCACTGTAGCAACACGAAAGAGCTCCGTGGGCCAAAAATCAACTCGAGATGAGAGGTTAGTCCCTGGCTTTGACTCCAGAGGAATACCACCTTACCACAAGCACCTCAAGAGGAGGCTTCTCTCAGCTGTATGTATGTGAGAGGGACCCTGAGTTTGCGGCATCAAGTGGAATGGAGACCGCGATGCCCTGACTCGAAATAAGGCCGGATATCCCTGCAGTGACTTGAATGCAGGCTCGTCTTGCATCTCCCAAGACGAAAGGATGTCTGAATCCCCTGTGGAGACCACAGAGAAAGACCTAGTTCCCCACCTCATCGCGACCGGAGGCCTCACATCCTTTGAAAACTCCAGAGGTACGCGGAGATCAGTGCCTCCAAAGGAGACGATGCCTGACTCCTCGTGAAACTTGATAGGAGTCCCAGGATTCCTGTGGCACGTGGAAAGGGACCCTTGGTCTCCCGCCTCAGCTGGAGAGGCGTCCCAATTGCCCTGCCAAGCCTCGAGGAGAATCCCGAGTTGTCCCTCGCAACTAGGCAGGAGTCCTGGCGTCGCTAAACAAACACGTGGGTGGAAGGGCCATCCCCGTCGTAACTCGAGAATATACCCCAGGTTCCCGCCGCAACTCGAGAAAAACCATGAGACTTCCCCCTCGCCGCGAGATGAGGCCCGATTCCCCTGCACTGCGTGCAGAGCAATTCCGTGTTGCACATCACACATGAAAGGAGCCTTGATTTCCTTGATGGCACTCCAGAGAAAACCCAAGAACACTGTTTCAAGGCTGGAGGGATCC
Organism: Cervus elaphus; assembly: GCF_910594005.1. Lineage (NCBI taxonomy): Eukaryota > Metazoa > Chordata > Mammalia > Artiodactyla > Cervidae > Cervus > Cervus elaphus. Next base: position 5,578,807 of record NC_057824.1, on the reverse strand, counting down.
TGAGGTCCCTGTAGCAGCACGAAAGAGCTCCGTGGACCATGAATCAACTCGAGATGAGAGGTTAGTCCCCGGCTTCGACTCCAGAGGAATACCACCTTACCACAAGCACCTCAAGAGGAGGCTTCTCTCAGCTCTAGGTATGTGACATGGACCCTGAGTTTGCGGCCTCAAGTGGAATGGAGACCGCGATGCCCTGACTCGAAATAAGGCCGGATATCCCTGCAGTGACTTGAATGCAGGCTCGTCTTGCATCTCCCAAGACGAAAGGATGTCTGAATCCCCTGTGGAGACCACAGAGAAAGACCTAGTTCCCCACCTCATCGCGACCGGAGGCCTCACATCCTTTGAAAACTCCAAAGGTACGCGGAGATCAGTGCCTCCAAAGGAGACGATGCCTGACTCCTCGTGAAACTTGATAGGAGTCCCAGGATTCCTGTGGCACGTGGAAAGGGACCCTGGGTCTCCCGCCTCAGCAGGAGAGGCGTCGCAATTGCCCTGCCAAGCCTCGAGGAGAATCCCGAGTTGTCCCTCGCAACTAGGCAGGAGTCCTGACGTCGCTGAACAAACACGTGGGTGGAAGGGCCATCCCCGTCGTAACTCGAGAATATACCCCAGGTTCCCGCCGCAACTCGAGAAAAACCATGAGACTTCCCCCTCGCCGCGAGATGAGGCCCGATTCCCCTGCACTGCGTGCAGAGCAATTCCGTGTTGCACATCACACATGAAAGGAGCCTTGATTTCCTTGATGGCACTCCAGAGAAAACCCAAGAACACTGTTTCAAGGCTGGAGGGATCCTGAGGTCCCTGTAGCAGCACGAAAGAGCTCCGTGGACCATGAATCAACTCGAGATGAGAGGTTAGTCCCTGGCTTCGACTCCAGAGGAATACCACCTTACCACAAGCACCTCAAGAGGAGGCTTCTCTCAGCTCTACGTATGTGAGAGGGACCCTGAGTTTGCGGCCTCAAGTGGAATGGAGACCGCGATGCCCTGACTCGAAATAAGGCCGGATATCCCTGCAGTGACTTGAATGCAGGCTCGTCTTGCATCTCCCAAGACGAAAGGATGTCTGAATCCCCTGTGGAGACCACAGAGAAAGACCTAGTTCCCCACCTCATCGCGACCGGAGGCCTCACATCCTTTGAAAACTCCAGAGGTACGCGGAGATCAGTGCCTCCAAAGGAGACGATGCCTGACTCCTCGTGAAACTTGATAGGAGTCCCAGGATTCCTGTGGCACGTGGAAAGGGACCCTGGGTCTCCCGCCTCAGCAGGAGAGGCGTCGCAATTGCCCTGCCAAGCCTCGAGGAGAATCCCGAGTTGTCCCTCGCAAATAGGCAGGAGTCCTGACGTCGCTGAACAAACACGTGGGTGGAAGGGCCATCCCCGTCGTAACTCGAGAATATACCCCAGGTTCCCGCCGCAACTCGAGAAAAACCATGAGACTTCCCCATCGCCGCGAGATGAGGCCCGATTCCCCTGCACTGCGTGCAGAGCAATTCCGTGTTGCACATCACACATGAAAGGAGCCTTGATTTCCTTGATGGCACTCCAGAGAAACCTCAAGAACACTGTTTCAAGGTTGAGGGATCCTGAGGTCACTGTAGCAACACGAAAGAGCTCCGTGGGCCAAAAATCAACTCGAGATGAGAGGTTAGTCCCTGGCTTTGACTCCAGAGGAATACCACCTTACCACAAGCACCTCAAGAGGAGGCTTCTCTCAGCTGTATGTATGTGAGAGGGACCCTGAGTTTGCGGCATCAAGTGGAATGGAGACCGCGATGCCCTGACTCGAAATAAGGCCGGATATCCCTGCAGTGACTTGAATGCAGGCTCGTCTTGCATCTCCCAAGACGAAAGGTTGTCTGAATCCCCTGTGGAGACCACAGAGAAAGACCTAGTTCCCCACCTCATCGCGACCGGAGGCCTCACATCCTTTGAAAACTCCAGAGGTACGCGGAGATCAGTGCCTCCAAAGGAGACGATGCCTGACTCCTCGTGAAACTTGATAGGAGTCCCAGGATTCCTGTGACACGTGGAAAGGGACCCTTGGTCTCCCGCCTCAGCTGGAGAGGCGTCCCAAATGCCCTGCCAAGCCTCGAGGAGAATCCCGAGTTGTCCCTCGCAACTAGGCAGGAGTCCTGGCGTCGCTAAACAAACACGTGGGTGGAAGGGCCATCCCCGTCGTAACTCGAGAATATACCCCAGGTTCCTGCCGCAACTCGAGAAAAACCATGAGACTTCCCCCTCGCCGCGAGATGAGGCCTGATTCCCCTGCACTGCGTGCAGAGCAATTCCGTCTTGCACATCACACATGAAAGGAGCCTTGATTTCCTTGATGGCACTCCAGAGAAAACCCAAGAACACTGTTTCAAGGCTAGAGGGATCCTGAGGTCACTGTAGCAACACGAAAGAGCTCCGTGGACCAAAAATCAACTCGAGATGAGAGGTTAGTCCCTGGCTTCGACACCAGAGGAATACCACCTTACCACAAGCACCTCAAGAGGAGGCTTCTCTCAGCTGTATGTATGTGAGAGGGACCCTGAGTTTGCGGCCTCAAGTGGAATGGAGACCGCGATGCCCTGACTCGAAATAAGGCCGGATATCCCTGCAGTGACTTGAATGCAGGCTCGTCTTGCATCTCCCAAGACGAAAGGATATCTGAATCCCCTGTGGAGACCACAGACAATGACCTAGTTCCCCACCTCATCGCGACCGGAGGCCTCACATCCTTTGAAAACTCCAGACGTACGCGGAGATCAGTGCCTCCAAAGGAGACGATGCCTGACTCCTCGTGAAACTTGATAGGAGTCCCAGGATTCCTGTGGCACGTGGAAAGGGACACTTGGTCTCCCGCCTCAGCTGGAGAGGTGTCCCAATTGCCCTGCCAAGCCTCGAGGAGAATCCCGAGTTGTCCCTCGCAACTAGGCAGGAGTCCTGACGTCGCTGAACAAACACGTGGGTGAAAGGGCCATCCCCGTCGTAACTCGAGAATATACCCCAGGTTCCCGCCGCAACTCGAGCAAAACCATGAGACTTCCCCCTCGCCGCGAGATGAGGCCCGATTCCCCTGCACTGCGTGCAGAGCAATTCCGTGTTGCACATCACACATGAAAGGAGCCTAGATTTCCTTGATGGCACTCCAGAGAAAACCCAAGAACACTGTTTCAAGGCTGGAGGGATCCTGAGGTCCCTGTAGCAGCACGAAAGAGCTCCGTGGACCATGAATCAACTCGAGATGAGAGGTTAGTCCCTGGCTTCGACTCCAGAGGAATACCACCTTACCACAAGCACCTCAAGAGGAGGCTTCTCTCAGCTCTAGGTATGTGACATGGACCCTGAGTTTGCGGCCTCAAGTGGAATGGAGACCGCGATGCCCTGACTCGAAATAAGGCCGGATATCCCTGCAGTGACTTGAATGCAGGCTCGTCTTGCATCTCCCAAGACGAAAGGATGTCTGAATCCCCTGTGGAGACCACAGAGAAAGACCTAGTTCCCCACCTCATCGCGACCGGAGGCCTCACATCCTTTGAAAACTCCAGAGGTACGCGGAGATCAGTGCCTCCAAAGGAGACGATGCCTGACTCCTCGTGAAACTTGATAGGAGTCCCAGGATTCCTGTGGCACGTGGAAAGGGACCCTGGGTCTCCCGCCTCAGCAGGAGAGGCGTCGCAATTGCCCTGCCAAGCCTCGAGGAGAATCCCGAGTTGTCCCTCGCAACTAGGCAGGAGTCCTGACGTCGCTGAACAAACACGTGGGTGGAAGGGCCATCCCCGTCGTAACTCGAGAATATACCCCAGGTTCCCGCCGCAACTCGAGAAAAACCATGAGACTTCCCCCTCGCCGCGAGATGAGGCCCGATTCCCCTGCACTGCGTGCAGAGCAATTCCGTGTTGCACATCACACATGAAAGGAGCCTTGATTTCCTTGATGGCACTCCAGAGAAAACCCAAGAACACTGTTTCAAGGCTGGAGGGATCCTGAGGTCCCTGTAGCAGCACGAAAGAGCTCCGTGGACCATGAATCAACTCGAGATGAGAGGTTAGTCCCTGGCTTCGACTCCAGAGGAATACCACCTTACCACAAGCACCTCAAGAGGAGGCTTCTCTCAGCTCTAGGTATGTGACATGGACCCTGAGTTTGCGGCCTCAAGTGGAATGGAGACCGCGATGCCCTGACTCGAAATAAGGCCGGATATCCCTGCAGTGACTTGAATGCAGGCTCGTCTTGCATCTCCCAAGACGAAAGGATATCTGAATCCCCTGTGGAGACCAAAAAGAATGACCTAGTTCCCCACCTCATCGCGACCGGAGGCCTCACATCCTTTGAAAACTCCAGAGGTACGCGGAGATCAGTGCCTCCAAAGGAGACGATGCCTGACTCCTCGTGAAACTTGATAGGAGTCCCAGGATTCCTGTGGCACGTGGAAAGGGACACTTGGTCTCCCGCCTCAGCTGGAGAGGCGTCGCAATTGCCCTGCCAAGCCTCGAGGAGAATCCCGAGTTGTCCCTCGCAACTAGGCAGGAGTCCTGACGTCGCTGAACAAACACGTGGGTGGAAGGGCCATCCCCGTCGTAACTCGAGAATATACCCCAGGTTCCCGCCGCAACTCGAGAAAAACCAATAGACTTCCCGCTCACCGCGAGATGAGGCCCGATTCCCCTGCACTGCGTGCAGAGCAATTCCGTGTTGCACATCACACATGAAAGGAGCCTTGATTTCCTTGATGGCACTCCAGAGAAAACCCAAGAACACTGTTTCAAGGCTGGAGGGATCCTGAGGTCCCTGTAGCAGCACGAAAGAGGTCCGTGGACCATGAATCAACTCGAGATGAGAGGTTAGTCCCTGGCTTCGACTCCAGAGGAATACCACCTTACCACAAGCACCTCAAGAGGAGGCTTCTCTCAGCTCTAGGTATGTGAGAGGGACCCTGAGTTTGCGGCCTCAAGTGGAATGGAGACCGCGATGCCCTGACTCGAAATAAGGCCGGATATCCCTGCAGTGACTTGAATGCAGGCTCGTCTTGCATCTCCCAAGACGAAAGGATGTCTGAATGCCCTGTGGAGACCACAGAGAAAGACCTAGTTCCCCACCTCATGGCGACCGGAGGTCTCACATCCTTTGAAAACTCCAGAGGTACGCGGAGATCAGTGCCTCCAAAGGAGACGATGCCTGACTCCTCGTGAAACTTGATAGGAGTCCCAGGATTCCTGTGGCACGTGGAAAGGGACCCTTGGTCTCCCGCCTCAGCTGGAGAGGCGTCGCAATTGCCCTGCCAAGCCTCGAGGAGAATCCCGAGTTGTCCCTCGCAACTAGGCAGGAGTCCTGGCGTCGCTAAACAAACACGTGGGTGGAAGGGCCATCCCCGTCGTAACTCGAGAATATACCCCAGGTTCCCGCCGCAACTCGAGAAAAACCATGAGACTTCCCCCTCGCCGCGAGATGAGGCCTGATTCCCCTGCACTGCGTGCAGAGCAATTCCGTCTTGCACATCACACATGAAAGGAGCCTTGATTTCCTTGATGGCACTCCAGAGAAACCCCAAGAACACTGTTTCAAGGTTGAGGGATCCTGAGGTCACTGTAGCAACACGAAAGAGCTAAGTGGACCAAAAATCAACTCGAGATGAGAGGTTAGTCCCTGGCTTCGACTCCAGAGGAATACCACCTTACCAAAAGCACCTCAAGAGGCGGCTTCTCTCAGCTCTAGCTATGTGAGAGGGACCCTGAGATTGCGGCCTCAAGTGGAATGGACACCGCGATGCGCTGACGCGAAATAAGGCTGGATATCCCTGCAGTGACTTGAATGCAGGCTCGTCTTGCATCTCCCAAGACGAAAGGATGTCTGAATCCCCTGTGGAGACCACAGAGAATGACCTAGTTCCCCACCTCATCGCGACCGGAGGCCTCACATCCTTTGAAAACTCCAGAGGTACGCAGAGATCAGTGCCTCCAAAGGAGACGATGCCTGACTCCTCATGAAACTTGATAGGAGTCCCAGGATTCCTGTGGCACGTGGAAAGGGACCCTTGGTCTCCCGCCTCAGCTGGAGAGGCGTCGCAATTGCCCTCCCAAGCCTCGAGGTGAATCCCGAGTTGTCCCTCGCAACTAGGCAGAGGTCCTGACGTCGCTGAACAAACACGTGGGTGGAAGGGCCATCCCCGTCGTAACTCGAGAATATACCCCAGGTTCCCGCCGCAACTCGAGAAAAACCATGAGACTTCCCCCTCGCCGCGAGATGAGGCCCGATTTCCCTGCACTGCGTGCAGAGCAATTCCCTGTTGCACATCACTCATGAAAGGACCCTTGATTTCCATGATGGCACTCCAGAGAAACCCCAAGAACACTGTTTCAAGGTTGAGGGATCCTGAGGTCAATGTAGCAACACGAAAGAGCTCCGTGGACCAAAAATCAACTCGAGATGAGAGGTTAGTCCCTGCCTTCGACTCCAGAGGAATACCACCTTACCACAAGCACCTCAAGAGGAGGCTTCTCTCAGCTCTAGCTATGTGAGAGGGACCCTGAGTTTGCGGCCTCAAGTGGAATGGAGACCGCGATGCCCTGACTCGAAATAAGGCCGGATATCCCTGCAGTGACTTGAATGCAGGCTCGTCTTGCATCTCCCAAGACGAAAGGATGTCTGAATCCCCTGTGGAGACCACAGAGAATGACCTAGTTCCCCACCTCATCGCGACCGGAGGCCTCACATCCTTTGAAAACTCCAGAGGTACACGGAGATCAGTGCCTCCAAAGGAGACGATGCCTGACTCCTCGTGAAACTTGATAGGAGTCCCAGGATTCCTGTGGCACGTGGAAAGGGACACTTGGTCTCCCGCCTCAGCTGGAGAGGCGTCCCAATTGCCCTGCCAAGCCTCGAGGAGAATCCCGAGTTGTCCCTCGCAACTAGGCAGGAGTCCTGACGTCGCTGAACAAACACGTGGGTGGAAGGGCCATCCCCGTCGTAACTCGAGAATATACCCCAGGTTCCCGCCGCAACTCGAGAAAAACCATGAGACTTCCCCCTCGCCGCGAGATGAGGCCCGATTCCCCTGCACTGCGTGCAGAGCAATTCCGTGTTGCACATCACACATGAAAGGAGCCTTGATTTCCTTGATGGCACTCCAGAGAAACCCCAAGAACATTGTTTCAAGGCTGGAGGGATCCTGACGTCCCTGTAGCAGCACGAAAGAGCTCCGTGGACCATGAATCAACTCGAGATGAGAGGTTAGTCCCTGGCTTCGACTCCAGAGGAATACCACCTTACCACAAGCACCTCAAGAGGAGGCTTCTCTCAGCTCTAGGTATGTGAGAGGGACCCTGAGTTTGCGGCCTCAAGTGGAATGGAGACCGCGATGCCCTGACTCGAAATAAGGCCGGATATCCCTGCAGTGACTTGAATGCAGGCTCGTCTTGCATCTCCCAAGACGAAAGGATGTCTGAATCCCCTGTGGAGACCACAGAGAAAGACCTAGTTCCCCACCTCATCGCGACAGGAGGCCTCACATCCTTTGAAAACTCCAGAGGTACGCGGAGATCAGTGCCTCCAAAGGAGACGATGCCTGACTCCTCGTGAAACTTGATAGGAGTCCCAGGATTCCTGTGGCACGTGGAAAGGGACCCTGGGTCTCCCGCCTCAGCAGGAGAGGCGTCGCAATTGCCCTGCCAAGCCTCGAGGAGAATCCCGAGTTGTCCCTCGCAAATAGGCAGGAGTCCTGACGTCGCTGAACAAACACGTGGGTGGAAGGGCCATCCCCGTCGTAACTCGAGAATATACCCCAGGTTCCCGCCGCAACTCGAGAAAAACCATGAGACTTCCCCCTCGCCGCGAGATGAGGCCCGATTCCCCTGCACTGCGTGCAGAGCAATTCCGTGTTGCACATCACACATGAAAGGAGCCTTGATTTCCTTGATGGCACTCCAGAGAAACCCCTAGAACACTGTTTCAAGGTTGAGGGATCCTGAGGTCACTGTAGCAACACGAAAGAGCTCCGTGGGCCAAAAATCAACTCGAGATGAGAGGTTAGTCCCTGGCTTTGACTCCAGAGGAATACCACCTTACCACAAGCACCTCAAGAGGAGGCTTCTCTCAGCTGTATGTATGTGAGAGGGACCCTGAGTTTGCGGCATCAAGTGGAATGGAGACCGCGATGCCCTGACTCGAAATAAGGCCGGATATCCCTGCAGTGACTTGAATGCAGGCTCGTCTTGCATCTCCCAAGACGAAAGGATGTCTGAATCCCCTGTGGAGACCACAGAGAAAGACCTAGTTCCCCACCTCATCGCGACCGGAGGCCTCACATCCTTTGAAAACTCCAGAGGTACGCGGAGATCAGTGCCTCCAAAGGAGACGATGCCTGACTCCTCGTGAAACTTGATAGGAGTCCCAGGATTCCTGTGGCACGTGGAAAGGGACCCTTGGTCTCCCGCCTCAGCTGGAGAGGCGTCCCAATTGCCCTGCCAAGCCTCGAGGAGAATCCCGAGTTGTCCCTCGCAACTAGGCAGGAGTCCTGGCGTCGCTAAACAAACACGTGGGTGGAAGGGCCATCCCCGTCGTAACTCGAGAATATACCCCAGGTTCCCGCCGCAACTCGAGAAAAACCATGAGACTTCCCCCTCGCCGCGAGATGAGGCCCGATTCCCCTGCACTGCGTGCAGAGCAATTCCGTGTTGCACATCACACATGAAAGGAGCCTTGATTTCCTTGATGGCACTCCAGAGAAAACCCAAGAACACTGTTTCAAGGCTGGAGGGATCCTGAGGTCCCTGTAGCAGCACGAAAGAGCTCCGTGGACCATGAATCAACTCGAGATGAGAGGTTAGTCCCCGGCTTCGACTCCAGAGGAATACCACCTTACCACAAGCACCTCAAGAGGAGGCTTCTCTCAGCTCTAGCTATGTGACATGGACCCTGAGTTTGCGGCCTCAAGTGGAATGGACACCGCGATGCCCTGACGCGAAATAAGGCCGGATATCCCTGCAGTGACTTGAATGCAGGCTCGTCTTGCATCTCCCAAGACGAAAGGATGTCTGAATCCCCTGTGGAGACCACAGAGAAAGACCTAGTTCCCCACCTCATCGCGACCGGAGGCCTCACATCCTTTGAAAACTCCAGAGGTACGCGGAGATCAGTGCCTCCAAAGGAGACGATGCCTGACTCCTCGTGAAACTTGATAGGAGTCCCAGGATTCCTGTGGCACGTGGAAAGGGACCCTGGGTCTCCCGCCTCAGCAGGAGAGGCGTCGCAATTGCCCTGCCAAGCCTCGAGGAGAATCCCGAGTTGTCCCTCGCAACTAGGCAGGAGTCCTGACGTCGCTGAACAAACACGTGGGTGGAAGGGCCATCCCCGTCGTAACTCGAGAATATACCCCAGGTTCCCGCCGCAACTCGAGAAAAACCATGAGACTTCCCCCTCGCCGCGAGATGAGGCCCGATTCCCCTGCACTGCGTGCAGAGCAATTCCGTGTTGCACATCACACATGAAAGGAGCCTTGATTTCCTTGATGGCACTCCAGAGAAAACCCAAGAACACTGTTTCAAGGCTGGAGGGATCCTGAGGTCCCTGTAGCAGCACGAAAGAGCTCCGTGGACCATGAATCAACTCGAGATGAGAGGTTAGTCCCTGGCTTCGACTCCAGAGGAATACCACCTTACCACAAGCACCTCAAGAGGAGGCTTCTCTCAGCTCTACGTATGTGAGAGGGACCCTGAGTTTGCGGCCTCAAGTGGAATGGAGACCGCGATGCCCTGACTCGAAATAAGGCCGGATATCCCTGCAGTGACTTGAATGCAGGCTCGTCTTGCATCTCCCAAGACGAAAGGATGTCTGAATCCCCTGTGGAGACCACAGAGAAAGACCTAGTTCCCCACCTCATCGCGACCGGAGGCCTCACATCCTTTGAAAACTCCAGACGTACGCGGAGATCAGTGCCTCCAAAGGAGACGATGCCTGACTCCTCGTGAAACTTGATAGGAGTCCCAGGATTCCTGTGGCACGTGGAAAGGGACCCTGGGTCTCCCGCCTCAGCAGGAGAGGCGTCGCAATTGCCCTGCCAAGCCTCGAGGAGAATCCCGAGTTGTCCCTCGCAAATAGGCAGGAGTCCTGACGTCGCTGAACAAACACGTGGGTGGAAGGGCCATCCCCGTCGTAACTCGAGAATATACCCCAGGTTCCCGCCGCAACTCGAGAAAAACCATGAGACTTCCCCCTCGCCGCGAGATGAGGCCCGATTCCCCTGCACTGCGTGCAGAGCAATTCCGTGTTGCACATCACACATGAAAGGAGCCTTGATTTCCTTGATGGCACTCCAGAGAAACCTCAAGAACACTGTTTCAAGGTTGAGGGATCCTGAGGTCACTGTAGCAACACGAAAGAGCTCCGTGGGCCAAAAATCAACTCGAGATGAGAGGTTAGTCCCTGGCTTTGACTCCAGAGGAATACCACCTTACCACAAGCACCTCAAGAGGAGGCTTCTCTCAGCTGTATGTATGTGAGAGGGACCCTGAGTTTGCGGCATCAAGTGGAATGGAGACCGCGATGCCCTGACTCGAAATAAGGCCGGATATCCCTGCAGTGACTTGAATGCAGGCTCGTCTTGCATCTCCCAAGACGAAAGGTTGTCTGAATCCCCTGTGGAGACCACAGAGAAAGACCTAGTTCCCCACCTCATCGCGACCGGAGGCCTCACATCCTTTGAAAACTCCAGAGGTACGCGGAGATCAGTGCCTCCAAAGGAGACGATGCCTGACTCCTCGTGAAACTTGATAGGAGTCCCAGGATTCCTGTGACACGTGGAAAGGGACCCTTGGTCTCCCGCCTCAGCTGGAGAGGCGTCCCAAATGCCCTGCCAAGCCTCGAGGAGAATCCCGAGTTGTCCCTCGCAACTAGGCAGGAGTCCTGGCGTCGCTAAACAAACACGTGGGTGGAAGGGCCATCCCCGTCGTAACTCGAGAATATACCCCAGGTTCCTGCCGCAACTCGAGAAAAACCATGAGACTTCCCCCTCGCCGCGAGATGAGGCCTGATTCCCCTGCACTGCGTGCAGAGCAATTCCGTCTTGCACATCACACATGAAAGGAGCCTTGATTTCCTTGATGGCACTCCAGAGAAAACCCAAGAACACTGTTTCAAGGCTAGAGGGATCCTGAGGTCACTGTAGCAACACGAAAGAGCTCCGTGGACCAAAAATCAACTCGAGATGAGAGGTTAGTCCCTGGCTTCGACACCAGAGGAATACCACCTTACCACAAGCACCTCAAGAGGAGGCTTCTCTCAGCTGTATGTATGTGAGAGGGACCCTGAGTTTGCGGCCTCAAGTGGAATGGAGACCGCGATGCCCTGACGCGAAATAAGGCCGGATATCCCTGCAGTGACTTGAATGCAGGCTCGTCTTGCATCTCCCAAGACGAAAGGATATCTGAATCCCCTGTGGAGACCACAGAGAATGACCTAGTTCCCCACCTCATCGCGACCGGAGGCCTCACATCCTTTGAAAACTCCAGACGTACGCGGAGATCAGTGCCTCCAAAGGAGACGATGCCTGACTCCTCGTGAAACTTGATAGGAGTCCCAGGATTCCTGTGGCACGTGGAAAGGGACACTTGGTCTCCCGCCTCAGCTGGAGAGGTGTCCCAATTGCCCTGCCAAGCCTCGAGGAGAATCCCGAGTTGTCCCTCGCAACTAGGCAGGAGTCCTGACGTCGCTGAACAAACACGTGGGTGAAAGGGCCATCCCCGTCGTAACTCGAGAATATACCCCAGGTTCCCGCCGCAACTCGAGAAAAACCATGAGACTTCCCCCTCGCCGCGAGATGAGGCCCGATTCCCCTGCACTGTGTGCAGAGCAATTCCGTGTTGCACATCACACATGAAAGGAGCCTAGATTTCCTTGATGGCACTCCAGAGAAAACCCAAGAACACTGTTTCAAGGCTGGAGGGATCCTGAGGTCCCTGTAGCAGCACGAAAGAGCTCCGTGGACCATGAATCAACTCGAGATGAGAGGTTAGTCCCTGGCTTCGACTCCAGAGGAATACCACCTTACCACAAGCACCTCAAGAGGAGGCTTCTCTCAGCTCTAGGTATGTGACATGGACCCTGAGTTTGCGGCCTCAAGTGGAATGGAGACCGCGATGCCCTGACTCGAAATAAGGCCGGATATCCCTGCAGTGACTTGAATGCAGGCTCGTCTTGCATCTCCCAAGACGAAAGGATGTCTGAATCCCCTGTGGAGACCACAGAGAAAGACCTAGTTCCCCACCTCATCGCGACCGGAGGCCTCACATCCTTTGAAAACTCCAGAGGTACGCGGAGATCAGTGCCTCCAAAGGAGACGATGCCTGACTCCTCGTGAAACTTGATAGGAGTCCCAGGATTCCTGTGGCACGTGGAAAGGGACCCTGGGTCTCCCGCCTCAGCAGGAGAGGCGTCGCAATTGCCCTGCCAAGCCTCGAGGAGAATCCCGAGTTGTCCCTCGCAACTAGGCAGGAGTCCTGACGTCGCTGAACAAACACGTGGGTGGAAGGGCCATCCCCGTCGTAACTCGAGAATATACCCCAGGTTCCCGCCGCAACTCGAGAAAAACCATGAGACTTCCCCCTCGCCGCGAGATGAGGCCCGATTCCCCTGCACTGCGTGCAGAGCAATTCCGTGTTGCACATCACACATGAAAGGAGCCTTGATTTCCTTGATGGCACTCCAGAGAAACCCCTAGAACACTGTTTCAAGGTTGAGGGATCCTGAGGTCACTGTAGCAACACGAAAGAGCTCCGTGGGCCAAAAATCAACTCGAGATGAGAGGTTAGTCCCTGGCTTTGACTCCAGAGGAATACCACCTTACCACAAGCACCTCAAGAGGAGGCTTCTCTCAGCTGTATGTATGTGAGAGGGACCCTGAGTTTGCGGCATCAAGTGGAATGGAGACCGCGATGCCCTGACTCGAAATAAGGCCGGATATCCCTGCAGTGACTTGAATGCAGGCTCGTCTTGCATCTCCCAAGACGAAAGGATGTCTGAATCCCCTGTGGAGACCACAGAGAAAGACCTAGTTCCCCACCTCATCGCGACCGGAGGCCTCACATCCTTTGAAAACTCCAGAGGTACGCGGAGATCAGTGCCTCCAAAGGAGACGATGCCTGACTCCTCGTGAAACTTGATAGGAGTCCCAGGATTCCTGTGGCACGTGGAAAGGGACCCTTGGTCTCCCGCCTCAGCTGGAGAGGCGTCCCAATTGCCCTGCCAAGCCTCGAGGAGAATCCCGAGTTGTCCCTCGCAACTAGGCAGGAGTCCTGGCGTCGCTAAACAAACACGTGGGTGGAAGGGCCATCCCCGTCGTAACTCGAGAATATACCCCAGGTTCCCGCCGCAACTCGAGAAAAACCATGAGACTTCCCCCTCGCCGCGAGATGAGGCCTGATTCCCCTGCACTGCGTGCAGAGCAATTCCGTCTTGCACATCACACATGAAAGGAGCCTTGATTTCCTTGATGGCACTCCAGAGAAAACCCAAGAACACTGTTTCAAGGCTAGAGGGATCCTGAGGTCACTGTAGCAACACGAAAGAGCTCCGTGGACCAAAAATCAACTCGAGATGAGAGGTTAGTCCCTGGCTTCGACACCAGAGGAATACCACCTTACCACAAGCACCTCAAGAGGAGGCTTCTCTCAGCTGTATGTATGTGAGAGGGACCCTGAGTTTGCGGCCTCAAGTGGAATGGAGACCGCGATGCCCTGACGCGAAATAAGGCCGGATATCCCTGCAGTGACTTGAATGCAGGCTCGTCTTGCATCTCCCAAGACGAAAGGATATCTGAATCCCCTGTGGAGACCACAGAGAATGACCTAGTTCCCCACCTCATCGCGACCGGAGGCCTCACATCCTTTGAAAACTCCAGACGTACGCGGAGATCAGTGCCTCCAAAGGAGACGATGCCTGACTCCTCGTGAAACTTGATAGGAGTCCCAGGATTCCTGTGGCACGTGGAAAGGGACACTTGGTCTCCCGCCTCAGCTGGAGAGGTGTCCCAATTGCCCTGCCAAGCCTCGAGGAGAATCCCGAGTTGTCCCTCGCAACTAGGCAGGAGTCCTGACGTCGCTGAACAAACACGTGGGTGAAAGGGCCATCCCCGTCGTAACTCGAGAATATACCCCAGGTTCCCGCCGCAACTCGAGAAAAACCATGAGACTTCCCCCTCGCCGCGAGATGAGGCCCGATTCCCCTGCACTGTGTGCAGAGCAATTCCGTGTTGCACATCACACATGAAAGGAGCCTATATTTCCTTGATGGCACTCCAGAGAAAACCCAAGAACACTGTTTCAAGGCTGGAGGGATCCTGAGGTCCCTGTAGCAGCACGAAAGAGCTCCGTGGACCATGAATCAACTCGAGATGAGAGGTTAGTCCCTGGCTTCGACTCCAGAGGAATACCACCTTACCACAAGCACCTCAAGAGGAGGCTTCTCTCAGCTCTAGGTATGTGACATGGACCCTGAGTTTGCGGCCTCAAGTGGAATGGAGACCGCGATGCCCTGACTCGAAATAAGGCCGGATATCCCTGCAGTGACTTGAATGCAGGCTCGTCTTGCATCTCCCAAGACGAAAGGATGTCTGAATCCCCTGTGGAGACCACAGAGAAAGACCTAGTTCCCCACCTCATCGCGACCGGAGGCCTCACATCCTTTGAAAACTCCAGAGGTACGCGGAGATCAGTGCCTCCAAAGGAGACGATGCCTGACTCCTCGTGAAACTTGATAGGAGTCCCAGGATTCCTGTGGCACGTGGAAAGGGACCCTGGGTCTCCCGCCTCAGCAGGAGAGGCGTCGCAATTGCCCTGCCAAGCCTCGAGGAGAATCCCGAGTTGTCCCTCGCAACTAGGCAGGAGTCCTGACGTCGCTGAACAAACACGTGGGTGGAAGGGCCATCCCCGTCGTAACTCGAGAATATACCGCAGGTTCCCGCCGCAACTCGAGAAAAACCATGAGACTTCCCCCTCGCCGCGAGATGAGGCCCGATTCCCCTGCACTGCGTGCAGAGCAATTCCGTGTTGCACATCACACATGAAAGGAGCCTTGATTTCCTTGATGGCACTCCAGAGAAAACCCAAGAACACTGTTTCAAGGCTGGAGGGATCCTGAGGTCCCTGTAGCAGCACGAAAGAGCTCCGTGGACCATGAATCAACTCGAGATGAGAGGTTAGTCCCTGGCTTCGACTCCAGAGGAATACCACCTTACCACAAGCACCTCAAGAGGAGGCTTCTCTCAGCTCTAGGTATGTGACATGGACCCTGAGTTTGCGGCCTCAAGTGGAATGGAGACCGCGATGCCCTGACTCGAAATAAGGCCGGATATCCCTGCAGTGACTTGAATGCAGGCTCGTCTTGCATCTCCCAAGACGAAAGGATATCTGAATCCCCTGTGGAGACCAAAAAGAATGACCTAGTTCCCCACCTCATCGCGACCGGAGGCCTCACATCCTTTGAAAACTCCAGAGGTACGCGGAGATCAGTGCCTCCAAAGGAGACGATGCCTGACTCCTCGTGAAACTTGATAGGAGTCCCAGGATTCCTGTGGCACGTGGAAAGGGACACTTGGTCTCCCGCCTCAGCTGGAGAGGCGTCGCAATTGCCCTGCCAAGCCTCGAGGAGAATCCCGAGTTGTCCCTCGCAACTAGGCAGGAGTCCTGACGTCGCTGAACAAACACGTGGGTGGAAGGGCCATCCCCGTCGTAACTCGAGAATATACCCCAGGTTCCCGCCGCAACTCGAGAAAAACCAATAGACTTCCCGCTCACCGCGAGATGAGGCCCGATTCCCCTGCACTGCGTGCAGAGCAATTCCGTGTTGCACATCACACATGAAAGGAGCCTTGATTTCCTTGATGGCACTCCAGAGAAACCCCAAGAACACTGTTTCAAGGCTGGAGGGATCCTGAGGTCCCTGTAGCAGCACGAAAGAGCTCCGTGGACCATGAATCAACTCGAGATGAGAGGTTAGTCCCTGGCTTCGACTCCAGAGGAATACCACCTTACCACAAGCACCTCAAGAGGAGGCTTCTCTCAGCTCTAGGTATGTGAGAGGTACCCTGAGTTTGCAGCCTCAAGTGGAATGGACACCGCGATGCCCTGATTCGAAATAAGGCCGGATATCCCTGCAGTGACTTGAATGCAGGCTCGTCTTGCATCTCCCAAGACGAAAGGATGTCTGAATCCCCTGTGGAGACCACAGAGAAAGACCTAGTTCCCCACCTCATGGCGACCGGAGGCCTCACATCCTTTGAAAACTCCAGAGGTACGCGGAGATCAGTGCCTCCAAAGGAGACGATGCCTGACTCCTCGTGAAACTTGATAGGAGTCCCAGGATTCCTGTGGCACGTGGAAAGGGACCCTGGGTCTCCCGCCTCAGCAGGAGAGGCGTCGCAATTGCCCTGCCAAGCCTCGAGGAGAATCCCGAGTTGTCCCTCGCAAATAGGCAGGAGTCCTGACGTCGCTGAACAAACACGTGGGTGGAAGGGCCATCCCCGTCGTAACTCGAGAATATACCCCAGGTTCCCGCCGCAACTCGAGAAAAACCATGAGACTTCCCCCTCGCCGCGAAATGAGGCCCGATTCCCCTGCACTGCGTGCAGAGCAATTCCGTGTTGCACATCACACATGAAAGGAGCCTTGATTTCCTTGATGGCACTCCAGAGAAACCCCAAGAACACTGTTTCAAGGTTGAGGGATCCTGAGGTCACTGTAGCAACACGAAAGAGCTCCGTGGGCCAAAAATCAACTCGAGATGAGAGGTTAGTCCCTGGCTTCGACTCCAGAGGAATACCACCTTACCACAAGCACCTCAAGAGGAGGCTTCTCTCAGCTGTATGTATGTGAGAGGGACCCTGAGTTTGCGGCATAAAGTGGAATGGAGACCGCGATGCCCTGACTCGAAATAAGGCCGGATATCCCTGCAGTGACTTGAATGCAGGCTCGTCTTGCATCTCCCAAGACGAAAGGATGTCTGAATCCCCTGTGGAGACCACAGAGAAAGACCTAGTTCCCCACCTCATCGCGACCGGAGGCCTCACATCCTTTGAAAACTCCAGAGGTATGCGGAGATCAGTGCCTCCAAAGGAGACGATGCCTGACTCCTCGTGAAACTTGATAGGAGTCCCAGGATTCCTGTGGCACGTGGAAAGGGACCCTTGGTCTCCCGCCTCAGCTGTAGAGGCGTCCCAATTGCCCTGCCAAGCCTCGAGGAGAATCCCGAGTTGTCCCTCGCAAATAGGCAGGAGTCCTGACGTCGCTGAAGAAGCACGTGGGTGGAAGGGCCATCCCCGTCGTAACTGGAGAATATACCCCAGGTTCCCGCCGCAACTCGAGAAAAACCATGAGACTTCCCCCTCGCCGCGAGATGAGGCCCGATTTCCCTGCACTGCGTGCAGAGCAATTCCGTGTTGCACATCACACATGAAAGGAGCCTTGATTTGCTTGATGGCACTCCAGAGAAACCCCAAGAACACTGTTTCAAGGCTGGAGGGATCCTGAGGTCCCTGTAGCAGCACGAAAGAGCTCCGTGGACCATGAATCAACTCGAGATGAGAGGTTAGTCCCTGGCTTCGACTCCAGAGGAATACCACCTTACCACAAGCACCTCAAGAGGAGGCTTCTCTCAGCTCTAGCTATGTGAGAGGGACCCAGAGATTGCGGTCTCAAGTGGAATGGACACCGCGATGCGCTGACGCGAAATAAGGCCGGATATCCCTGCAGTGACTTGAATGCAGGCTCGTCTTGCATCTCCCAAGACGAAAGGATGTCTGAATCCCCTTTGGAGACCACAGAGAATGACCTAGTTACCCACCTCATCGCGACCGGAGGCCTCACATCCTTTGAAAACTCCAGAGGTACGCAGAGATCAGTGCCTCCAAAGGAGACGATGCCTGACTCCTCATGAAACTTGATAGGAGTCCCAGGATTCCTGTGGCACGTGGAAAGGGACCCTTGGTCTCCCGCCTCAGCTGGAGAGGCGTCGCAATTGCCCTCCCAAGCCTCGAGGTGAATCCCGAGTTGTCCCTCGCAACTAGGCAGGAGTCCTGACGTCGCTGAACAAACACGTGGGTGGAAGGGCCATCCCCGTCGTAACTCGAGAATATACCCCAGGTTCCCGCCGCAACTGGAGAAAAACCATGAGACTTCCCCCTCGCCGCGAGATGAGGCCCGATTCCCCTGCACTGCGTGCAGAGCAATTCCCTGTTGCACATCACTCATGAAAGGAGCCTTGATTTCCATGATGGCACTCCAGAGAAACCCCAAGAACACTGTTTCAAGGTTGAGGGATCCTGAGGTCAATGTAGCAACACGAAAGAGCTCCGTGGACCAAAAATCAACTCGAGATGAGAGGTTAGTCCCTGGCTTCGACTCCAGAGGAATACCACCTTACCACAAGCACCTCAAGAGGAGGCTTCTCTCAGCTGTATGTATGTGAGAGGGACCCTGAGTTTGCGGCCTCAAGTGGAATGGAGACCGCGATGCCCTGACGCGAAATAAGGCCGGATATCCCTGCAGTGACTTGAATGCAGGCTCGTCTTGCATCTCCCAAGACGAAAGGATGTCTGAATCCCCTGTGGAGACCACAGAGAATGACCTAGTTCCCCAGCTCATCGCGACCGGAGGCCTCACATCCTTTGAAAACTCCAGACGTACGCGGAGATCAGTGCCTCCAAAGGAGACGATGCCTGACTCCTCGTGAAACTTGATAGGAGTCCCAGGATTCCTGTGGCACGTGGAAAGGGACACTTGGTCTCCCGCCTCAGCTGAAGAGGTGTCCCAATTGCCCTGCCAAGCCTCGAGGAGAATCCCGAGTTGTCCCTCGCAACTAGGCAGGAGTCCTGACGTCGCTGAACAAACACGTGGGTGGAAGGGCCATCCCCGTCGTAACTCGAGAATATACCCCAGGTTCCCGCCGCAACTCGAGAAAAACCATGAGACTTCCCCCTCGCCGCGAGATGAGGCCCGATTCCCCTGCACTGCGTGCAGAGCAATTCCGTGTTGCACATCACACATGAAAGGAGCCTTGATTTCCTTGATGGAACTCCAGAGAAACCCCAAGAACACTGTTTCAAGGCTGGAGGGATCCTGAGGTCCCTGTAGCAGCACGAAAGAGCTCCGTGGACCATGAATCAACTCGAGATGAGAGGTTAGTCCCTGGCTTCGACTTCAGAGGAATACCACCTTACCACAAGCACCTCAAGAGGAGGCTTCTCTCAGCTCTAGGTATGTGAGAGGGACCCTGAGTTTGCGGCCTCAAGTGGAATGGAGACCGTGATGCCCTGACTCGAAATAAGGCCGGATATCCCTGCAGTGACTTGAATGCAGGCTCGTCTTGCATCTCCCAAGACGAAAGGATGTCTGAATCCCCTGTGGAGACCACAGAGAAAGACCTAGTTCCCCACCTCATCGCGACCGGAGGCCTCACATCCTTTGAAAACTCCAGAGGTACGCGGAGATCAGTGCTTCCAAAGGAGACGATGCCTGACTCCTCGTGAAACTTGATAGGAGTCCCAGGATTCCTGTGGCACGTGGAAAGGGACACTTGGTCTCCCGCCTCAGCTGGAAAGGCGTCCCAATTGCCCTGCCAAGCCTCGAGGAGAATCCCGAGTTGTCCCTCGCAACTAGGCAGGAGTCCTGACGTCGCTGAACTAACACGTGTGTGGAAGGGCCATCCCCGTCGTAACTCGAGATTATACGGCAGGTTCCCGCCGCAACTCGAGATAAACCATGAGACTTCCCCCTCGCCGCGATATGAGGCCCGATTCCCCTGCACTGCGTGCAGAGCAATTCCGTGTTGCACATCACACATGAAAGGAGCCTTGATTTCCTTGATGGCACTCCCGAGAAACCCCAAGAACACTGCTTCAAGGCTGGAGGGATCCTGAGGTCACTGTAGCAACACGAAAGAGCTAAGTGGACCAAAAATCAACTCGAGATGAGAGGTTAGTCCCTGGCTTCGACTCCAGAGGAATACCACCTTACCAAAAGCACCTCAAGAGGAGGCTTCTCTCAGCTCTAGCTATGTGAGAGGGACCCTGAGATTGCGGCCTCAAGTGGAATGGACACCGCGATGCGCTGACGCGAAATAAGGCTGGATATCCCTGCAGTGACTTGAATGCAGGCTCGTCTTGCATCTCCCAAGACGAAAGTATGTCTGAATCCACTGTGGAGACCACAGAGAATGACCTAGTTCCCCACCTCATCGCGACCGGAGGCCTCACATCCTTTGAAAACTCCAGAGGTACGCAGAGATCAGTGCCTCCAAAGGAGACGATGCCTGACTCCTCATGAAACTTGATAGGAGTCCCAGGATTCCTGTGGCACGTGGAAAGGGACCCTTGGTCTCCCGCCTCAGCTGGAGAGGCGTCGCAATTGCCCTCCCAAGCCTCGAGGTGAATCCCGAGTTGTCCCTCGCAACTAGGCAGAGGTCCTGACGTCGCTGAACAAACACGTGGGTGGAAGGGCCATCCCCGTCGTAACTCGAGAATATACCCCAGGTTCCCGCCGCAACTGGAGAAAAACCATGAGACTTCCCCCTCACCGCGAGATGAGGCCCGATTTCCCTGCACTGCGTGCAGAGCAATTCCCTGTTGCACATCACTCATGAAAGGAGCCTTGATTTCCATGATGGCACTCCAGAGAAACCCCAAGAACACTGTTTCAAGGTTGAGGGATCCTGAGGTCAATGTAGCAACACGAAAGAGCTCCGTGGACCAAAAATCAACTCGAGACGAGAGGTTAGTCCCTGCCTTCGACTCCAGAGGAATACCACCTTACCACAAGCACCTCAAGAGGAGGCTTCTCTCAGCTGTATGTATGTGAGAGGGACCCTGAGTTTGCGGCCTCAAGTGGAATGGAGACCGCGATGCCCTGACTCGAAATAAGGCCGGATATCCCTGCAGTGACTTGAATGCAGGCTCGTCTTGCATCTCCCAAGACGAAAGGATATCTGAATCCCCTGTGGAGACCACAGAGAATGACCTAGTTCCCCACCTCATCGCGACCGGAGGCCTCACATCCTTTGAAAACTCCAGACGTACGCGGAGATCAGTGCCTCCAAAGGAGACGATGCCTGACTCCTCGTGAAACTTGATAGGAGTCCCAGGATTCCTGTGGCACGTGGAAAGGGACCCTTGGTCTCCCGCCTCAGCTGGAGAGGTGTCCCAATTGCCCTGCCAAGCCTCGAGGAGAATCCCGAGTTGTCCCTCGCAACTAGGCAGGAGTCCTGACGTCGCTGAACAAACACGTGGGTGGAAGGGCCATCCCCGTCGTAACTCGAGAATATACCCCAGGTTCCCGCCGCAACTCGAGAAAAACCATGAGACTTCCCCCTCGCCGCGAGATGAGGCCCGATTCCCCTGCACTGCGTGCAGAGCAATTCCGTGTTGCACATCACACATGAAAGGAGCCTTGATTTCCTTGATGGCACTCCAGAGAAACCCCTAGAACACTGTTTCAAGGTTGAGGGATCCTGAGGTCACTGTAGCAACACGAAAGAGCTCCGTGGGCCAAAAATCAACTCGAGATGAGAGGTTAGTCCCTGGCTTTGACTCCAGAGGAATACCACCTTACCACAAGCACCTCAAGAGGAGGCTTCTCTCAGCTGTATGTATGTGAGAGGGACCCTGAGTTTGCGGCATCAAGTGGAATGGAGACCGCGATGCCCTGACTCGAAATAAGGCCGGATATCCCTGCAGTGACTTGAATGCAGGCTCGTCTTGCATCTCCCAAGACGAAAGGATGTCTGAATCCCCTGTGGAGACCACAGAGAAAGACCTAGTTCCCCACCTCATCGCGACCGGAGGCCTCACATCCTTTGAAAACTCCAGAGGTACGCGGAGATCAGTGCCTCCAAAGGAGACGATGCCTGACTCCTCGTGAAACTTGATAGGAGTCCCAGGATTCCTGTGGCACGTGGAAAGGGACCCTTGGTCTCCCGCCTCAGCTGGAGAGGCGTCCCAATTGCCCTGCCAAGCCTCGAGGAGAATCCCGAGTTGTCCCTCGCAACTAGGCAGGAGTCCTGGCGTCGCTAAACAAACACGTGGGTGGAAGGGCCATCCCCGTCGTAACTCGAGAATATACCCCAGGTTCCTGCCGCAACTCGAGAAAAACCATGAGACTTCCCCCTCGCCGCGAGATGAGGCCTGATTCCCCTGCACTGCGTGCAGAGCAATTCCGTCTTGCACATCACACATGAAAGGAGCCTTGATTTCCTTGATGGCACTCCAGAGAAAACCCAAGAACACTGTTTCAAGGCTAGAGGGATCCTGAGGTCACTGTAGCAACACGAAAGAGCTCCGTGGACCAAAAATCAACTCGAGATGAGAGGTTAGTCCCTGGCTTCGACACCAGAGGAATACCACCTTACCACAAGCACCTCAAGAGGAGGCTTCTCTCAGCTGTATGTATGTGAGAGGGACCCTGAGTTTGCGGCCTCAAGTGGAATGGAGACCGCGATGCCCTGACGCGAAATAAGGCCGGATATCCCTGCAGTGACTTGAATGCAGGCTCGTCTTGCATCTCCCAAGACGAAAGGATATCTGAATCCCCTGTGGAGACCACAGAGAATGACCTAGTTCCCCACCTCATCGCGACCGGAGGCCTCACATCCTTTGAAAACTCCAGACGTACGCGGAGATCAGTGCCTCCAAAGGAGACGATGCCTGACTCCTCGTGAAACTTGATAGGAGTCCCAGGATTCCTGTGGCACGTGGAAAGGGACACTTGGTCTCCCGCCTCAGCTGGAGAGGTGTCCCAATTGCCCTGCCAAGCCTCGAGGAGAATCCCGAGTTGTCCCTCGCAACTAGGCAGGAGTCCTGACGTCGCTGAACAAACACGTGGGTGAAAGGGCCATCCCCGTCGTAACTCGAGAATATACCCCAGGTTCCCGCCGCAACTCGAGAAAAACCATGAGACTTCCCCCTCGCCGCGAGATGAGGCCCGATTCCCCTGCACTGTGTGCAGAGCAATTCCGTGTTGCACATCACACATGAAAGGAGCCTAGATTTCCTTGATGGCACTCCAGAGAAAACCCAAGAACACTGTTTCAAGGCTGGAGGGATCCTGAGGTCCCTGTAGCAGCACGAAAGAGCTCCGTGGACCATGAATCAACTCGAGATGAGAGGTTAGTCCCTGGCTTCGACTCCAGAGGAATACCACCTTACCACAAGCACCTCAAGAGGAGGCTTCTCTCAGCTCTAGGTATGTGACATGGACCCTGAGTTTGCGGCCTCAAGTGGAATGGAGACCGCGATGCCCTGACTCGAAATAAGGCCGGATATCCCTGCAGTGACTTGAATGCAGGCTCGTCTTGCATCTCCCAAGACGAAAGGATGTCTGAATCCCCTGTGGAGACCACAGAGAAAGACCTAGTTCCCCACCTCATCGCGACCGGAGGCCTCACATCCTTTGAAAACTCCAGAGGTACGCGGAGATCAGTGCCTCCAAAGGAGACGATGCCTGACTCCTCGTGAAACTTGATAGGAGTCCCAGGATTCCTGTGGCACGTGGAAAGGGACCCTGGGTCTCCCGCCTCAGCAGGAGAGGCGTCGCAATTGCCCTGCCAAGCCTCGAGGAGAATCCCGAGTTGTCCCTCGCAACTAGGCAGGAGTCCTGACGTCGCTGAACAAACACGTGGGTGGAAGGGCCATCCCCGTCGTAACTCGAGAATATACCCCAGGTTCCCGCCGCAACTCGAGAAAAACCATGAGACTTCCCCC
Organism: Cervus elaphus; assembly: GCF_910594005.1. NCBI lineage: Eukaryota > Metazoa > Chordata > Mammalia > Artiodactyla > Cervidae > Cervus > Cervus elaphus. The sequence continues at coordinate 5,555,078 of NC_057824.1, read as the reverse complement.
TCGCCGCGAGATGAGGCCCGATTCCCCTGCACTGCGTGCAGAGCAATTCCGTGTTGCACATCACACATGAAAGGAGCCTTGATTTCCTTGATGGCACTCCAGAGAAAACCCAAGAACACTGTTTCAAGGCTGGAGGGATCCTGAGGTCCCTGTAGCAGCACGAAAGAGCTCCGTGGACCATGAATCAACTCGAGATGAGAGGTTAGTCCCTGGCTTCGACTCCAGAGGAATACCACCTTACCACAAGCACCTCAAGAGGAGGCTTCTCTCAGCTCTAGGTATGTGACATGGACCCTGAGTTTGCGGCCTCAAGTGGAATGGAGACCGCGATGCCCTGACTCGAAATAAGGCCGGATATCCCTGCAGTGACTTGAATGCAGGCTCGTCTTGCATCTCCCAAGACGAAAGGATGTCTGAATCCCCTGTGGAGACCACAGAGAAAGACCTAGTTCCCCACCTCATGGCGACCGGAGGCCTCACATCCTTTGAAAACTCCAGAGGTACGCGGAGATCAGTGCCTCCAAAGGAGACGATGCCTGACTCCTCGTGAAACTTGATAGGAGTCCCAGGATTCCTGTGGCACGTGGAAAGGGACCCTGGGTCTCCCGCCTCAGCTGGAGAGGCGTCGCAATTGCCCTGCCAAGCCTCGAGGAGAATCCCGAGTTGTCCCTCGCAAATAGGCAGGAGTCCTGACGTCGCTGAACAAACACGTGGGTGGAAGGGCCATCCCCGTCGTAACTCGAGAATATACCCCAGGTTCCCGCCGCAACTCGAGAAAAACCATGAGACTTCCCCCTCGCCGCGAAATGAGGCCCGATTCCCCTGCACTGCGTGCAGAGCAATTCCGTGTTGCACATCACACATGAAAGGAGCCTTGATTTCCTTGATGGCACTCCAGAGAAACCCCAAGAACACTGTTTCAAGGTTGAGGGATCCTGAGGTCACTGTAGCAACACGAAAGAGCTCCGTGGGCCAAAAATCAACTCGAGATGAGAGGTTAGTCCCTGGCTTCGACTCCAGAGGAATACCACCTTACCACAAGCACCTCAAGAGGAGGCTTCTCTCAGCTGTATGTATGTGAGAGGGACCCTGAGTTTGCGGCATAAAGTGGAATGGAGACCGCGATGCCCTGACTCGAAATAAGGCCGGATATCCCTGCAGTGACTTGAATGCAGGCTCGTCTTGCATCTCCCAAGACGAAAGGATGTCTGAATCCCCTGTGGAGACCACAGAGAAAGACCTAGTTCCCCACCTCATCGCGACCGGAGGCCTCACATCCTTTGAAAACTCCAGAGGTATGCGGAGATCAGTGCCTCCAAAGGAGACGATGCCTGACTCCTCGTGAAACTTGATAGGAGTCCCAGGATTCCTGTGGCACGTGGAAAGGGACCCTTGGTCTCCCGCCTCAGCTGGAGAGGCGTCCCAATTGCCCTGCCAAGCCTCGAGGAGAATCCCGAGTTGTCCCTCGCAACTAGGCAGGAGTCCTGACGTCGCTGAAGAAGCACGTGGGTGGAAGGGCCATCCCCGTCGTAACTGGAGAATATACCCCAGGTTCCCGCCGCAACTCGAGAAAAACCATGAGACTTCCCCCTCGCCGCGAGATGAGGCCCGATTTCCCTGCACTGCGTGCAGAGCAATTCCGTGTTGCACATCACACATGAAAGGAGCCTTGATTTGCTTGATGGCACTCCAGAGAAACCCCAAGAACACTGTTTCAAGGCTGGAGGGATCCTGAGGTCCCTGTAGCAGCACGAAAGAGCTCCGTGGACCATGAATCAACTCGAGATGAGAGGTTAGTCCCTGGCTTCGACTCCAGAGGAATACCACCTTACCACAAGCACCTCAAGAGGAGGCTTCTCTCAGCTCTAGCTATGTGAGAGGGACCCAGAGATTGCGGTCTCAAGTGGAATGGACACCGCGATGCGCTGACGCGAAATAAGGCCGGATATCCCTGCAGTGACTTGAATGCAGGCTCGTCTTGCATCTCCCAAGACGAAAGGATGTCTGAATCCCCTTTGGAGACCACAGAGAATGACCTAGTTACCCACCTCATCGCGACCGGAGGCCTCACATCCTTTGAAAACTCCAGAGGTACGCAGAGATCAGTGCCTCCAAAGGAGACGATGCCTGACTCCTCATGAAACTTGATAGGAGTCCCAGGATTCCTGTGGCACGTGGAAAGGGACCCTTGGTCTCCCGCCTCAGCTGGAGAGGCGTCGCAATTGCCCTCCCAAGCCTCGAGGTGAATCCCGAGTTGTCCCTCGCAACTAGGCAGGAGTCCTGACGTCGCTGAACAAACACGTGGGTGGAAGGGCCATCCCCGTCGTAACTCGAGAATATACCCCAGGTTCCCGCCGCAACTGGAGAAAAACCATGAGACTTCCCCCTCGCCGCGAGATGAGGCCCGATTCCCCTGCACTGCGTGCAGAGCAATTCCCTGTTGCACATCACTCATGAAAGGAGCCTTGATTTCCATGATGGCACTCCAGAGAAACCCCAAGAACACTGTTTCAAGGTTGAGGGATCCTGAGGTCAATGTAGCAACACGAAAGAGCTCCGTGGACCAAAAATCAACTCGAGATGAGAGGTTAGTCCCTGGCTTCGACTCCAGAGGAATACCACCTTACCACAAGCACCTCAAGAGGAGGCTTCTCTCAGCTGTATGTATGTGAGAGGGACCCTGAGTTTGCGGCCTCAAGTGGAATGGAGACCGCGATGCCCTGACGCGAAATAAGGCCGGATATCCCTGCAGTGACTTGAATGCAGGCTGGTCTTGCATCTCCCAAGACGAAAGGATGTCTGAATCCCCTGTGGAGACCACAGAGAATGACCTAGTTCCCCAGCTCATCGCGACCGGAGGCCTCACATCCTTTGAAAACTCCAGACGTACGCGGAGATCAGTGCCTCCAAAGGAGACGATGCCTGACTCCTCGTGAAACTTGATAGGAGTCCCAGGATTCCTGTGGCACGTGGAAAGGGACACTTGGTCTCCCGCCTCAGCTGAAGAGGTGTCCCAATTGCCCTGCCAAGCCTCGAGGAGAATCCCGAGTTGTCCCTCGCAACTAGGCAGGAGTCCTGACGTCGCTGAACAAACACGTGGGTGGAAGGGCCATCCCCGTCGTAACTCGAGAATATACCCCAGGTTCCCGCCGCAACTCGAGAAAAACCATGAGACTTCCCCCTCGCCGCGAGATGAGGCCCGATTCCCCTGCACTGCGTGCAGAGCAATTCCGTGTTGCACATCACACATGAAAGGAGCCTTGATTTCCTTGATGGAACTCCAGAGAAACCCCAAGAACACTGTTTCAAGGCTGGAGGGATCCTGAGGTCCCTGTAGCAGCACGAAAGAGCTCCGTGGACCATGAATCAACTCGAGATGAGAGGTTAGTCCCTGGCTTCGACTTCAGAGGAATACCACCTTACCACAAGCACCTCAAGAGGAGGCTTCTCTCAGCTCTAGGTATGTGAGAGGGACCCTGAGTTTGCGGCCTCAAGTGGAATGGAGACCGTGATGCCCTGACTCGAAATAAGGCCGGATATCCCTGCAGTGACTTGAATGCAGGCTCGTCTTGCATCTCCCAAGACGAAAGGATGTCTGAATCCCCTGTGGAGACCACAGAGAAAGACCTAGTTCCCCACCTCATCGCGACCGGAGGCCTCACATCCTTTGAAAACTCCAGAGGTACGCGGAGATCAGTGCTTCCAAAGGAGACGATGCCTGACTCCTCGTGAAACTTGATAGGAGTCCCAGGATTCCTGTGGCACGTGGAAAGGGACACTTGGTCTCCCGCCTCAGCTGGAAAGGCGTCCCAATTGCCCTGCCAAGCCTCGAGGAGAATCCCGAGTTGTCCCTCGCAACTAGGCAGGAGTCCTGACGTCGCTGAACTAACACGTGTGTGGAAGGGCCATCCCCGTCGTAACTCGAGATTATACGGCAGGTTCCCGCCGCAACTCGAGATAAACCATGAGACTTCCCCCTCGCCGCGATATGAGGCCCGATTCCCCTGCACTGCGTGCAGAGCAATTCCGTGTTGCACATCACACATGAAAGGAGCCTTGATTTCCTTGATGGCACTCCCGAGAAACCCCAAGAACACTGTTTCAAGGCTGGAGGGATCCTGAGGTCACTGTAGCAACACGAAAGAGCTAAGTGGACCAAAAATCAACTCGAGATGAGAGGTTAGTCCCTGGCTTCGACTCCAGAGGAATACCACCTTACCAAAAGCACCTCAAGAGGAGGCTTCTCTCAGCTCTAGCTATGTGAGAGGGACCCTGAGATTGCGGCCTCAAGTGGAATGGACACCGCGATGCGCTGACGCGAAATAAGGCTGGATATCCCTGCAGTGACTTGAATGCAGGCTCGTCTTGCATCTCCCAAGACGAAAGTATGTCTGAATCCACTGTGGAGACCACAGAGAATGACCTAGTTCCCCACCTCATCGCGACCGGAGGCCTCACATCCTTTGAAAACTCCAGAGGTACGCAGAGATCAGTGCCTCCAAAGGAGACGATGCCTGACTCCTCATGAAACTTGATAGGAGTCCCAGGATTCCTGTGGCACGTGGAAAGGGACCCTTGGTCTCCCGCCTCAGCTGGAGAGGCGTCACAATTGCCCTCCCAAGCCTCGAGGTGAATCCCGAGTTGTCCCTCGCAACTAGGCAGAGGTCCTGACGTCGCTGAACAAACACGTGGGTGGAAGGGCCATCCCCGTCGTAACTCGAGAATATACCCCAGGTTCCCGCCGCAACTGGAGAAAAACCATGAGACTTCCCCCTCACCGCGAGATGAGGCCCGATTTCCCTGCACTGCGTGCAGAGCAATTCCCTGTTGCACATCACTCATGAAAGGAGCCTTGATTTCCATGATGGCACTCCAGAGAAACCCCAAGAACACTGTTTCAAGGTTGAGGGATCCTGAGGTCAATGTAGCAACACGAAAGAGCTCCGTGGACCAAAAATCAACTCGAGACGAGAGGTTAGTCCCTGCCTTCGACTCCAGAGGAATACCACCTTACCACAAGCACCTCAAGAGGAGGCTTCTCTCAGCTGTATGTATGTGAGAGGGACCCTGAGTTTGCGGCCTCAAGTGGAATGGAGACCGCGATGCCCTGACTCGAAATAAGGCCGGATATCCCTGCAGTGACTTGAATGCAGGCTCGTCTTGCATCTCCCAAGACGAAAGGATGTCTGAATCCCCTGTGGAGACCACAGAGAATGACCTAGTTCCCCACCTCATCGCGACCGGAGGCCTCACATCCTTTGAAAACTCCAGAGGTACACGGAGATCAGTGCCTCCAAAGGAGACGATGCCTGACTCCTCGTGAAACTTGATAGGAGTCACAGGATTCCTGTGGCACTTGGAAAGGGACACTTGGTCTCCCGCCTCAGCTGGAGAGGCGTCCCAATTGCCCTGCCAAGCCTCGAGGAGAATCCCGAGTTGTCCCTCGCAACTAGGCAGGAGTCCTGACGTCGCTGAACAAACACGTGGGTGGAAGGGCCATCCCCGTCGTAACTCGAGAATATACCCCAGGTTCCCGCTGCAACTCGAGAAAAACCATGAGACTTCCCCCTCGCCGCGAGATGAGGCCCGATTCCCCTGCACTGCGTGCAGAGCAATTCCGTGTTGCACATCACACATGAAAGGAGCCTTGATTTCCTTGATGGCACTCCAGAGAAACCCCAAGAACATTGTTTCAAGGCTGGAGGGATCCTGACGTCCCTGTAGCAGCACGAAAGAGCTCCGTGGACCATGAATCAACTCGAGATGAGAGGTTAGTCCCTGGCTTCGACTCCAGAGGAATACCACCTTACCACAAGCACCTCAAGAGGAGGCTTCTCTCAGCTCTAGGTATGTGAGAGGGACCCTGAGTTTGCGGCCTCAAGTGGAATGGAGACCGCGATGCCCTGACTCGAAATAAGGCCGGATATCCCTGCAGTGACTTGAATGCAGGCTCGTCTTGCATCTCCCAAGACGAAAGGATGTCTGAATCCCCTGTGGAGACCACAGAGAAAGACCTAGTTCCCCACCTCATCGCGACCGGAGGCCTCACATCCTTTGAAAACTCCAGAGGTACGCGGAGATCAGTGCCTCCAAAGGAGACGATGCCTGACTCCTCGTGAAACTTGATAGGAGTCCCAGGATTCCTGTGGCACGTGGAAAGGGACCCTGGGTCTCCCGCCTCAGCAGGAGAGGCGTCGCAATTGCCCTGCCAAGCCTCGAGGAGAATCCCGAGTTGTCCCTCGCAAATAGGCAGGAGTCCTGACGTCGCTGAAGAAACACGTGGGTGGAAGGGCCATCCCCGTCGTAACTCGAGAATATACCCCAGGTTCCCGCCGCAACTCGAGAAAAACCATGAGACTTCCCCCTCGCCGCGAGATGAGGCACGATTCCCCTGCACTGCGTGCAGAGCAATTCCGTCTTGCACATCACACATGAAAGGAGCCTTGATTTCCTTGTTGGAACTCCAGAGAAACCCCAAGAACACTGTTTCAAGGCTGGAGGGATCCTGAGGTCCCTGTAGCAGCACGAAAGAGCTCCGAGGACCATGAAGCAACTCGAGATGAGAGGTTAGTCCCTGGCTTCGACTTCAGAGGAATACCACCTTACCACAAGCACCTCAAGAGGAGGCTTCTCTCAGCTCTAGGTATGTGAGAGGGACCCTGAGTTTGCGGCCTCAAGTGGAATGGAGACCGTGATGCCCTGACTCGAAATAAGGCCGGATATCCCTGCAGTGACTTGAATGCAGGCTCGTCTTGCATCTCCCAAGACGAAAGGATGTCTGAATCCCCTGTGGAGACCACAGAGAAAGACCTAGTTCCCCACCTCATCGCGACCGGAGGCCTCACATCCTTTGAAAACTCCAGAGGTACGCGGAGATCAGTGCTTCCAAAGGAGACGATGCCTGACTCCTCGTGAAACTTGATAGGAGTCCCAGGATTCCTGTGGCACGTGGAAAGGGACACTTGGTCTCCCGCCTCAGCTGGAGAGGCGTCCCAATTGCCCTGCCAAGCCTCGAGGAGAATCCCGAGTTGTCCCTCGCAACTAGGCAGGAGTCCTGACGTCGCTGAACTAACACGTGTGTGGAAGGGCCATCCCCGTCGTAACTCGAGATTATACGGCAGGTTCCCGCCGCAACTCGAGATAAACCATGAGACTTCCCCCTCGCCGCGATATGAGGCCCGATTCCCCTGCACTGCGTGCAGAGCAATTCCGTGTTGCACATCACACATGAAAGGAGCCTTGATTTCCTTGATGGCACTCCCGAGAAACCCCAAGAACACTGTTTCAAGGTTGAGGGATCCTGAGGTCACTGTAGCAACACGAAAGAGCTAAGTGGACCAAAAATCAACTCGAGATGAGAGGTTAGTCCCTGGCTTCGACTCCAGAGGAATACCACCTTACCAAAAGCACCTCAAGAGGAGTCTTCTCTCAGCTCTAGCTATGTGAGAGGGACCCTGAGATTGCGGCCTCAAGTGGAATGGACACCGCGATGCGCTGACGCGAAATAAGGCTGGATATCCCTGCAGTGACTTGAATGCAGGCTCGTCTTGCATCTCCCAAGACGAAAGGATGTCTGAATCCCCTGTGGAGACCACAGAGAATGACCTAGTTCCCCACCTCATCGCGACCGGAGGCCTCACATCCTTTGAAAACTCCAGAGGTACGCAGAGATCAGTGCCTCCAAAGGAGACGATGCCTGACTCCTCATGAAACTTGATAGGAGTCCCAGGATTCCTGTGGCACGTGGAAAGGGACCCTTGGTCTCCCGCCTCAGCTGGAGAGGCGTCCCAAATGCCCTGCCAAGCCTCGAGGAGAATCCCGAGTTGTCCCTCGCAACTAGGCAGGAGTCCTGGCGTCGCTAAACAAACACGTGGGTGGAAGGGCCATCCCCGTCGTAACTCGAGAATATACCCCAGGTTCCTGCCGCAACTCGAGAAAAACCATGAGACTTCCCCCTCGCCGCGAGATGAGGCCTGATTCCCCTGCACTGCGTGCAGAGCAATTCCGTCTTGCACATCACACATGAAAGGAGCCTTGATTTCCTTGATGGCACTCCAGAGAAAACCCAAGAACACTGTTTCAAGGCTAGAGGGATCCTGAGGTCACTGTAGCAACACGAAAGAGCTCCGTGGACCAAAAATCAACTCGAGATGAGAGGTTAGTCCCTGGCTTCGACTCCAGAGGAATACCACCTTACCACAAGCACCTCAAGAGGAGGCTTCTCTCAGCTGTATGTATGTGAGAGGGACTCTGAGTTTGCGGCCTCAAGTGGAATGGAGACCGCGATGCCCTGACGCGAAATAAGGCCGGATATCCCTGCAGTGACTTGAATGCAGGCTCGTCTTGCATCTCCCAAGACGAAAGGATGTCTGAATCCCCTGTGGAGACCACAGAGAATGACCTAGTTCCCCACCTCATCGCGACCGGAGGCCTCACATCCTTTGAAAACTCTAGACGTACGCGGAGATCAGTGCCTCCAAAGGAGACGATGCCTGACTCCTCGTGAAACTTGATAGGAGTCCCAGGATTCCTGTGGCACGTGGAAAGGGACACTTGGTCTCCCGCCTCAGCTGGAGAGGTGTCCCAATTGCCCTGCCAAGCCTCGAGGAGAATCCCGAGTTGTCCCTCGCAACTAGGCAGGAGTCCTGACGTCGCTGAACAAACACGTGGGTGGAAGGGCCATCCCCGTCGTAACTCGGGAATATACCCCAGGTTCCCGCCGCAACTCGAGAAAAACCATGAGACTTCCCCCTCGCCGCGAGATGAGGCCCGATTCCCCTGCACTGCGTGCAGAGCAATTCCGTGTTGCACATCACACATGAAAGGAGCCTTGATTTCCTTGATGGCACTCCAGAGAAAACCCAAGAACACTGTTTCAAGGCTGGAGGGATCCTGAGGTCCCTGTAGCAGCACGAAAGAGCTCCGTGGACCATGAATCAACTCGAGATGAGAGGTTAGTCCCTGGCTTCGACTCCAGAGGAATACCACCTTACCACAAGCACCTCAAGAGGAGGCTTCTCTCAGCTCTAGGTATGTGACATGGACCCTGAGTTTGCGGCCTCAAGTGGAATGGAGACCGCGATGCCCTGACTCGAAATAAGGCCGGATATCCCTGCAGTGACTTGAATGCAGGCTCGTCTTGCATCTCCCAAGACGAAAGGATGTCTGAATCCTCTGTGGAGACCACAGAGAAAGACCTAGTTCCCCACCTCATCGCGACCGGAGGCCTCACATCCTTTGAAAACTCCAGAGGTACGCGGAGATCAGTACCTCCAAAGGAGACGATGCCTGACTCCTCGTGAAACTTGATAGGAGTCCCAGGATTCCTGTGGCACGTGGAAAGGGACCCTGGGTCTCCCGCCTCAGCAGGAGAGGCGTCGCAATTGCCCTGCCAAGCCTCGAGGAGAATCCCGAGTTGTCCCTCGCAACTAGGCAGGAGTCCTGACGTCGCTGAACAAACACGTGGGTGGAAGGGCCATCCCCGTCGTAACTCGAGAATATACCCCAGGTTCCCGCCGCAACTCGAGAAAAACCATGAGACTTCCCCCTCGCCGCGAGATGAGGCCCGATTCCCCTGCACTGCGTGCAGAGCAATTCCGTGTTGCACATCACACATGAAAGGAGCCTTGATTTCCTTGATGGCACTCCAGAGAAAACCCAAGAACACTGTTTCAAGGCTGGAGGGATCCTGAGGTCCCTGAAGCAGCACGAAAGAGCTCCGTGGACCATGAATCAACTCGAGATGAGAGGTTAGTCCCTGGCTTCGACTCCAGAGGAATACCACCTTACCACAAGCACCTCAAGAGGAGGCTTCTCTCAGCTCTACGTATGTGAGAGGGAACCTGAGTTTGCGGCCTCAAGTGGAATGGAGACCGCGATGCCCTGACTCGAAATAAGGCCGGATATCCCTGCAGTGACTTGAATGCAGGCTCGTCTTGCATCTCCCAAGACGAAAGGATATCTGAATCCCCTGTGGAGACCAAAAAGAATGACCTAGTTCCCCACCTCATCGCGACCGGAGGCCTGACATCCTTTGAAAACTCCAGAGGTACGCGGAGATCAGTGCCTCCAAAGGAGACGATGCCTGACTCCTCGTGAAACTTGATAGGAGTCCCAGGATTCCTGTGGCACGTGGAAAGGGACACTTGGTCTCCCGCCTCAGCTGGAGAGGCGTCGCAATTGCCCTGCCAAGCCTCGAGGAGAATCCCGAGTTGTCCCTCGCAACTAGGCAGGAGTCCTGACGTCGCTGAACAAACACGTGGGTGGAAGGGCCATCCCCGTCGTAACTCGAGAATATACCCCAGGTTCCCGCCGCAACTCGAGAAAAACCAATAGACTTCCCGCTCGCCGCGAGATGAGGCCCGATTCCCCTGCACTGCGTGCAGAGCAATTCCGTGTTGCACATCACACATGAAAGGAGCCTTGATTTCCTTGATGGCACTCCAGAGAAACCCCAAGAACACTGTTTCAAGGCTGGAGGGATCCTGAGGTCCCTGTAGCAGCACGAAAGAGCTCCGTGGACCATGAATCAACTCGAGATGAGAGATTAGTCCCTGGCTTCGACTCCAGAGGAATACCACCTTACCACAAGCACCTCAAGAGGAGGCTTCTCTCAGCTCTAGGTATGTGAGAGGGACCCTGAGTTTGCGGCCTCAAGTGGAATGGAGACCGCGATGCCCTGACTCGAAATAAGGCCGGAAATCCCTGCAGTGACTTGAATGCAGGCTCGTCTTGCATCTCCCAAGACGAAAGGATGTCTGAATGCCCTGTGGAGACCACAGAGAAAGACCTAGTTCCCCACCTCATGGCGACCGGAGACCTCACATCCTTTGAAAACTCCAGAGGTACGCGGAGATCAGTGCCTCCAAAGGAGACGATGCCTGACTCCTCGTGAAACTTGATAGGAGTCCCAGGATTCCTGTGGCACGTGGAAAGGGACCCTGGGTCTCCCGCCTCAGCTGGAGAGGCGTCGCAATTGCCCTGCCAAGCCTCGAGGAGAATCCCGAGTTGTCCCTCGCAACTAGGCAGGAGTCCTGGCGTCGCTAAACAAACACGTGGGTGGAAGGGCCATCCCCGTCGTAACTCGAGAATATACCCCAGGTTCCCGCCGCAACTCGAGAAAAACCATGAGACTTCCCCCTCGCCGCGAGATGAGGCCTGATTCCCCTGCACTGCGTGCAGAGCAATTCCGTCTTGCACATCACACATGAAAGGAGCCTTGATTTCCTTGATGGCACTCCAGAGAAACCCCAAGAACACTGTTTCAAGGCTAGAGGGATCCTGAGGTCACTGTAGCAACACGAAAGAGCTCCGTGGACCAAAAATCAACTCGAGATGAGAGGTTAGTCCCTGGCTTCGACTCCAGAGGAATACCACCTTACCACAAGCACCTCAAGAGGAGGCTTCTCTCAGCTGTATGTATGTGAGAGGGACCCTGAGTTTGCGGCCTCAAGTGGAATGGAGACCGCGATGCCCTGACGCGAAATAAGGCCGGATATCCCTGCAGTGACTTGAATGCAGGCTCGTCTTGCATCTCCCAAGACGAAAGGATGTCTGAATCCCCTGTGGAGACCACAGAGAATGACCTAGTTCCCCACCTCATCGCGACCGGAGGCCTCACATCCTTTGAAAACTCCAGACGTACGCGGAGATCAGTGCCTCCAAAGGAGACGATGCCTGACTCCTCGTGAAACTTGATAGGAGTCCCAGGATTCCTGTGGCACGTGGAAAGGGACACTTGGTCTCCCGCCTCAGCTGAAGAGGTGTCCCAATTGCCCTGCCAAGCCTCGAGGAGAATCCCGAGTTGTCCCTCGCAACTAGGCAGGAGTCCTGACGTCGCTGAACAAACACGTGGGTGGAAGGGCCATCCCCGTCGTAACTCGAGAATATACCCCAGGTTCCCGCCGCAACTCGAGAAAAACCATGAGACTTCCCCCTCGCCGCGAGATGAGGCCCGATTCCCCTGCACTGCGTGCAGAGCAATTCCGTGTTGCACATCACACATGAAAGGAGCCTTGATTTCCTTGATGGAACTCCAGAGAAACCCCAAGAACACTGTTTCAAGGCTGGAGGGATCCTGAGGTCCCTGTAGCAGCACGAAAGAGCTCCGTGGACCATGAATCAACTCGAGATGAGAGGTTAGTCCCTGGCTTCGACTTCAGAGGAATACCACCTTACCACAAGCACCTCAAGAGGAGGCTTCTCTCAGCTCTAGGTATGTGAGAGGGACCCTGAGTTTGCGGCCTCAAGTGGAATGGAGACCGTGATGCCCTGACTCGAAATAAGGCCGGATATCCCTGCAGTGACTTGAATGCAGGCTCGTCTTGCATCTCCCAAGACGAAAGGATGTCTGAATCCCCTCTGGAGACCACAGAGAAAGACCTAGTTCCCCACCTCATCGCGACCGGAGGCCTCACATCCTTTGAAAACTCCAGAGGTACGCGGAGATAAGTGCCTCCAAAGGTGACGATGCCTGACTCCTCGTGAAACTTGATAGGAGTCCCAGGATTCCTGTGGCACGTGGAAAGGGACACTTGGTCTCCCGCCTCAGCTGGAGAGGCGTCCCAATTGCCCTGCCAAGCCTCGAGGAGAATCCCGAGTTGTCCATCGTAACTAGGCAGGAGTCCTGACGTCGCTGAACTAACACGTGTGTGGAAGGGCCATCCCCGTCGTAACTCGAGATTATACCGCAGGTTCCCGCCGCAACTCGAGATAAACCATGAGACTTCCCCCTCGCCGCGATATGAGGCCCGATTCCCCTGCACTGCGTGCAGAGCAATTCCGTGTTGCACATCACACATGAAAGGAGCCTTGATTTCCTTGATGGCACTCCAGAGAAACCCCAAGAACACTGTTTCAAGGTTGAGGGATCCTGAGGTCACTGTAGCAACACGAAAGAGCTAAGTGGACCAAAAATCAACTCGAGATGAGAGGTTAGTCCCTGGCTTCGACTCCAGAGGAATACCACCTTACCAAAAGCACCTCAAGAGGAGGCTTCTCTCAGCTCTAGCTATGTGAGAGGGACCCTGAGATTGCGGCCTCAAGTGGAATGGACACCGCGATGCGCTGACGCGAAATAAGGCTGGATATCCCTGCAGTGACTTGAATGCAGGCTCGTCTTGCATCTCCCAAGACGAAAGGATGTCTGAATCCCCTGTGGAGACCACAGAGAATGACCTAGTTCCCCACCTCATCGCGACCGGAGGCCTCACATCCTTTGAAAACTACAGAGGTACGCAGAGATCAGTGCCTCCAAAGGAGACGATGCCTGACTCCTCATGAAACTTGATAGGAGTCCCAGGATTCCTGTGGCACGTGGAAAGGGACCCTTGGTCTCCCGCCTCAGCTGGAGAGGCGTCGCAATTGCCCTCCCAAGCCTCGAGGTGAATCCCGAGTTGTCCCTCGCAACTAGGCAGAGGTCCTGACGTCGCTGAACAAACACGTGGGTGGAAGGGCCATCCCCGTCGTAACTCGAGAATATACCCCAGGTTCCGCCGCAACTCGAGAAAAACCATGAGACTTCCCCCTCGCCGCGAGATGAGGCCCGATTTCCCTGCACTGCGTGCAGAGCAATTCCCTGTTGCACATCACTCATGAAAGGAGCCTTGATTTCCATGATGGCACTCCAGAGAAACCCCAAGAACACTGTTTCAAGGTTGAGGGATCCTGAGGTCAATGTAGCAACACGAAAGAGCTCCGTGGACCAAAAATCAACTCGAGACGAGAGGTTAGTCCCTGCCTTCGACTCCAGAGGAATACCACCTTACCACAAGCACCTCAAGAGGAGGCTTCTCTCAGCTGTATGTATGTGAGAGGGACCCTGAGTTTGCGGCCTCAAGTGGAATGGAGACCGCGATGCCCTGACTCGAAATAAGGCCGGATATCCCTGCAGTGACTTGAATGCAGGCTCGTCTTGCATCTCCCAAGACGAAAGGATGTCTGAATCCCCTGTGGAGACCACAGAGAATGACCTAGTTCCCCACCTCATCGCGACCGGAGGCCTCACATCCTTTGAAAACTCCAGAGGTACACGGAGATCAGTGCCTCCAAAGGAGACGATGCCTGACTCCTCGTGAAACTTGATAGGAGTCACAGGATTCCTGTGGCACGTGGAAAGGGACACTTGGTCTCCCGCCTCAGCTGGAGAGGCGTCCCAATTGCCCTGCCAAGCCTCGAGGAGAATCCCGAGTTGTCCCTCGCAACTAGGCAGGAGTCCTGACGTCGCTGAACAAACACGTGGGTGGAAGGGCCATCCCCGTCGTAACTCGAGAATATACCCCAGGTTCCCGCCGCAACTCGAGAAAAACCATGAGACTTCCCCCTCGCCGCGAGATGAGGCCCGATTCCCCTGCACTGCGTGCAGAGCAATTCCGTGTTGCACATCACACATGAAAGGAGCCTTGATTTCCTTGATGGCACTCCAGCGAAACCCCAAGAACATTGTTTCAAGGCTGGAGGGATCCTGACGTCCCTGTAGCAGCACGAAAGAGCTCCGTGGACCATGAATCAACTCGAGATGAGAGGTTAGTCCCTGGCTTCGACTCCAGAGGAATACCACCTTACCACAAGCACCTCAAGAGGAGGCTTCTCTCAGCTCTAGGTATGTGAGAGGGACCCTGAGTTTGCGGCCTCAAGTGGAATGGAGACCGCGATGCCCTGACTCGAAATAAGGCCGGATATCCCTGCAGTGACTTGAATGCAGGCTCGTCTTGCATCTCCCAAGACGAAAGGATGTCTGAATCCCCTGTGGAGACCACAGAGAAAGACCTAGTTCCCCACCTCATCGCGACCGGAGGCCTCACATCCTTTGAAAACTCCAGAGGTACGCGGAGATCAGTGCCTCCAAAGGAGACGATGCCTGACTCCTCGTGAAACTTGATAGGAGTCCCAGGATTCCTGTGGCACGTGGAAAGGGACCCTGGGTCTCCCGCCTCAGCAGGAGAGGCGTCCCAATTGCCCTGCCAAGCCTCGAGGAGAATCCCGAGTTGTCCCTCGCAACTAGGCAGGAGTCCTGACGTCGCTGAACAAACACGTGGGTGGAAGGGCCATCCCCGTCGTAACTCGAGAATATACCCCAGGTTCCCGCCGCAACTCGAGAAAAACCATGAGACTTCCCCCTCGCCGCGAGATGAGGCACGATTCCCCTGCACTGCGTGCAGAGCAATTCCGTCTTGCACATCACACATGAAAGGAGCCTTGATTTCCTTGTTGGAACTCCAGAGAAACCCCAAGAACACTGTTTCAAGGCTGGAGGGATCCTGAGGTCCCTGTAGCAGCACGAAAGAGCTCCGTGGACCATGAAGCAACTCGAGATGAGAGGTTAGTCCCTGGCTTCGACTTCAGAGGAATACCACCTTACCACAAGCACCTCAAGAGGAGGCTTCTCTCAGCTCTAGGTATGTGAGAGGGACCCTGAGTTTGCGGCCTCAAGTGGAATGGAGACCGTGATGCCCTGACTCGAAATAAGGCCGGATATCCCTGCAGTGACTTGAATGCAGGCTCGTCTTGCATCTCCCAAGACGAAAGGATGTCTGAATCCCCTGTGGAGACCACAGAGAAAGACCTAGTTCCCCACCTCATCGCGACCGGAGGCCTCACATCCTTTGAAAACTCCAGAGGTACGCGGAGATCAGTGCTTCCAAAGGAGACGATGCCTGACTCCTCGTGAAACTTGATAGGAGTCCCAGGATTCCTGTGGCACGTGGAAAGGGACACTTGGTCTCCCGCCTCAGCTGGAGAGGCGTCCCAATTGCCCTGCCAAGCCTCGAGGAGAATCCCGAGTTGTCCCTCGCAACTAGGCAGGAGTCCTGACGTCGCTGAACTAACACGTGTGTGGAAGGGCCATCCCCGTCGTAACTCGAGATTATACGGCAGGTTCCCGCCGCAACTCGAGATAAACCATGAGACTTCCCCCTCGCCGCGATATGAGGCCCGATTCCCCTGCACTGCGTGCAGAGCAATTCCGTGTTGCACATCACACATGAAAGGAGCCTTGATTTCCTTGATGGCACTCCCGAGAAACCCCAAGAACACTGTTTCAAGGTTGAGGGATCCTGAGGTCACTGTAGCAACACGAAAGAGCTAAGTGGACCAAAAATCAACTCGAGATGAGAGGTTAGTCCCTGGCTTCGACTCCAGAGGAATACCACCTTACCACAAGCACCTCAAGAGGAGGCTTCTCTCAGCTGTATGTATGTGAGAAGGACCCTGAGTTTGCGGCATCAAGTGGAATGGAGACCGCGATGCCCTGACTCGAAATAAGGCCGGATATCCCTGCAGTGACTTGAATGCAGGCTCGTCTTGCATCTCCCAAGACGAAAGGATGTCTGAATCCCCTGTGGAGACCACAGCGAAAGACCTAGTTCCCCACCTCATCGCGACCGGAGGCCTCACATCCTTTGAAAACTCCAGAGGTACGCGGAGATCAGTGCCTCCAAAGGAGACGATGCCTGACTCCTCGTGAAACTTGATAGGAGTCCCAGGATTCCTGTGGCACGTGGAAAGGGACCCTTGGTCTCCCGCCTCAGCTGGAGAGGCGTCCCAAATGCCCTGCCAAGCCTCGAGGAGAATCCCGAGTTGTCCCTCGCAACTAGGCAGGAGTCCTGACGTCGCTGAACAAACACGTGGGTGGAAGGGCCATCCCCGTCGTAACTCGAGAATATACCCCAGGTTCCCGCCGCAACTCGAGAAAAACCATGAGACTTCCCCCTCGCCGCGAGATGAGGCCCGATTCCCCTGCACTGCGTGCAGAGCAATTCCGTGTTGCACATCACACATGAAAGGAGCCTTGATTTCCTTGATGGCACTCCAGAGAAAACCCAAGAACACTGTTTCAAGGCTGGAGGGATCCTGAGGTCCCTGTAGCAGCACGAAAGAGCTCCGTGGACCATGAATCAACTCGAGATGAGAGGTTAGTCCCTGGCTTCGACTCCAGAGGAATACCACCTTACCACAAGCACCTCAAGAGGAGGCTTCTCTCAGCTCTAGGTATGTGACATGGACCCTGAGTTTGCGGCCTCAAGTGGAATGGAGACCGCGATGCCCTGACTCGAAATAAGGCCGGATATCCCTGCAGTGACTTGAATGCAGGCTCGTCTTGCATCTCCCAAGACGAAAGGATGTCTGAATCCCCTGTGGAGACCACAGAGAAAGACCTAGTTCCCCACCTCATCGCGACCGGAGGCCTCACATCCTTTGAAAACTCCAGAGGTACGCGGAGATCAGTGCCTCCAAAGGAGACGATGCCTGACTCCTCGTGAAACTTGATAGGAGTCCCAGGATTCCTGTGGCACGTGGAAAGGGACCCTGGGTCTCCCGCCTCAGCTGGAGAGGCGTCCCAATTGCCCTGCTAAGCCTCGAGGAGAATCCCGAGTTGTCCCTCGCAACTAGGCAGGAGTCCTGACGTCGCTGAACAAACACGTGGGTGGAAGGGCCATCCCCGTCGTAACTCGAGAATATACCCCAGGTTCCCGCCGCAACTCAAGAAAAACCATGAGACTTCCCCCTCGCCGCGAGATGAGGCCCGATTCCCCTGCACTGCGTGCAGAGCAATTCCGTGTTGCACATCACACATGAAAGGAGCCTTGATTTCCTTGATGGCACTCCAGAGAAAACCCAAGAACACTGTTTCAAGGCTGGAGGGATCCTGAGGTCCCTGTAGCAGCACGAAAGAGCTCCGTGGACCATGAATCAACTCGAGATGAGAGGTTAGTCCCTGGCTTCGACTCCAGAGGAATACCACCTTACCACAAGCACCTCAAGAGGAGGCTTCTCTCAGCTGTATGTATGTGAGAGGGACCCTGAGTTTGCGGCCTCAAGTGGAATGGAGACCGCGATGCCCTGACGCGAAATAAGGCCGGATATCCCTGCAGTGACTTGAATGCAGGCTCGTCTTGCATCTCCCAAGACGAAAGGATGTCTGAATCCCCTGTGGAGACCACAGAGAATGACCTAGTTCCCCACCTCATCGCGACCGGAGGCCTCACATCCTTTGAAAACTCCAGACGTACGCGGAGATCAGTGCCTCCAAAGGAGACGATGCCTGACTCCTCGTGAAACTTGATAGGAGTCCCAGGATTCCTGTGGCACGTGGAAAGGGACACTTGGTCTCCCGCCTCAGCTGGAGAGGTGTCCCAATTGCCCTGCCAAGCCTCGAGGAGAATCCCGAGTTGTCCCTCGCAACTAGGCAGGAGTCCTGACGTCGCTGAACAAACACGTGGGTGGAAGGGCCATCCCCGTCGTAACTCGAGAATATACCCCAGGTTCCCGCCGCAACTCGAGAAAAACCATGAGACTTCCCCCTCGCCGCGAGATGAGGCCCGATTCCCCTGCACTGCGTGCAGAGCAATTCCGTGTTGCACATCACACATGAAAGGAGCCTTGATTTCCTTGATGGCACTCCAGAGAAAACCCAAGAACACTGTTTCAAGGCTGGAGGGATCCTGAGGTCCCTGTAGCAGCACGAAAGAGCTCCGTGGACCATGAATCAACTCGAGATGAGAGGTTAGTCCCTGGCTTCGACTCCAGAGGAATACCACCTTACCACAAGCACCTCAAGAGGAGGCTTCTCTCAGCTCTAGGTATGTGACATGGACCCTGAGTTTGCGGCCTCAAGTGGAATGGAGACCGCGATGCCCTGACTCGAAATAAGGCCGGATATCCCTGCAGTGACTTGAATGCAGGCTCGTCTTGCATCTCCCAAGACGAAAGGATGTCTGAATCCCCTGTGGAGACCACAGAGAAAGACCTAGTTCCCCACCTCATCGCGACCGGAGGCCTCACATCCTTTGAAAACTCCAGAGGTACGCGGAGATCAGTGCCTCCAAAGGAGACGATGCCTGACTCCTCGTGAAACTTGATAGGAGTCCCAGGATTCCTGTGGTACGTGGAAAGGGACACTTGGTCTCCCGCCTCAGCAGGAGAGTCGTCGCAATTGCCCTGCCAAGCCTCGAGGAGAATCCCGAGTTTTCCCTCGCAAATAGGCAGAAGTCCTGACGTCGCTGAACAAACACGTGGGTGGAAGGGCCATCCCCGTCGTAACTCGAGAATATACCCCAGGTTCCCGCCGCAACTCGAGAAAAACCATGAGACTTCCCCCTCGCCGCGAGATGAGGCCCGATTCCCCTGCACTGCGTGCAGAGCAATTCCGTGTTGCACATCACACATGAAAGGAGACTTGATTTCCTTGATGGCACTCCAGAGAAACCCCAAGAACACTGTTTCAAGGTTGAGGGATCCTGAGGTCACTGTAGCAACACGAAAGAGCTCCGTGGGCCAAAAATCAACTCGAGATGAGAGGTTAGTCCCTGGCTTCGACTCCAGAGGAATACCACCTTACCACAAGCACCTCAAGAGGAGGCTTCTCTCAGCTGTATGTATGTGAGAGGGACCCTGAGTTTGCGGCATCAAGTGGAATGGAGACCGCGATGCCCTGACTCGAAATAAGGCCGGATATCCCTGCAGTGACTTGAATGCAGGCTCGTCTTGCATCTCCCAAGACGAAAGGATATCTGAATCCCCTGTGGAGACCAAAAAGAATGACCTAGTTCCCCACCTCATCGCGACCGGAGGCCTCACATCCTTTGAAAACTCCAGAGGTACGCGGAGATCAGTGCCTCCAAAGGAGACGATGCCTGACTCCTCGTGAAACTTGATAGGAGTCCCAGGATTCCTGTGGCACGTGGAAAGGGACCCTTGGTCTCCCGCCTCAGCTGGAGAGGCGTCCCAATTGCCCTGCCAAGCCTCGAGGAGAATCCCGAGTTGTCCCTCGCAACTAGGCAGGAGTCCTGACGTGGCTGAAGAAGCACGTGGGTGGAAGGGCCATCCCCGTCGTAACTGGAGAATATACCCCAGGTTCCCGCCGCAACTCGAGAAAAACCATGAGACTTCCCCCTCGCCGCGAGATGAGGCACGATTCCCCTGCACTGCGTGCAGAGCAATTCCGTGTTGCACATCACACATGAAAGGAGCCTTGATTTCCTTGATGGCACTCCAGAGAAACCCCAAGAACACTGTTTCAAGGCTAGAGGGATCCTGAGGTCACTGTAGCAACACGAAAGAGCTGCGTGGACCAAAAATCAACTCGAGATGAGAGGTTAGTCCCTGGCTTCGACTCCAGAGGAATACCACCTTACCACAAGCACCTCAAGAGGAGGCTTCTCTCAGCTCTAGCTATGTGAGAGGGACCCTGAGTTTGCGGCCTCAAGTGGAATGGAGACCGCGATGCCCTGACTCGAAATAAGGCCGGATATCCCTGCAGTGACTTGAATGCAGGCTCGTCTTGCATCTCCCAAGACGAAAGGATATCTGAATCCCCTGTGGAGATCAAAAAGAATGACCTAGTTCCCCACCTCATCGCGACCGGAGGCCTCACATCCTTTGAAAACTCCAGAGGTACGCGGAGATCAGTGCCTCCAAAGGAGACGATGCCTGACTCCTCGTGAAACTTCATAGGAGTCCCAGGATTCCTGTGGCACATGGAATGGGACACTTGGTCTCCCGCCTCAGCTGGAGAGGCGTCGCAATTGCCCTGCCAAGCCTCGAGGAGAATCCCGAGTTGTCCCTCGCAACTAGGCAGGAGTCCTGACGTCGCTGAACAAGCACGTGGGTGGAAGGGCCATCCCCGTCGTAACTCGAGAATATACCCCAGGTTCCCGCCGCAACTCGAGAAAAACCAATAGACTTCCCCCTCGCCGCGAGATGAGGCCCGATTTCCCTGCACTGCGTGCAGTGCAATTCCGTGTTGCACATCACACATGAAAGGAGCCTTGATTTCCTTGATGGCACTCCAGAGAAACCCCAAGAACACTGTTTCAAGGCTGGAGGGATCCTGAGGTCCCTGTAGCAGCACGAAAGAGCTCCGTGGACCATGAATCAACTCGAGATTAGAGGTTAGTCCCTGGCTTCGACTCCAGAGGAATACCACCTTACCACAAGCACCTCAAGAGGAGGCTTCTCTCAGCTCTAGGTATGTGAGAGGTACCCTGAGTTTGCAGCCTCAAGTGGAATGGACACCGCGATGCCCTGATTCGAAATAAGGCCGGATATCCCTGCAGTGACTTGAATGCAGGCTCGTCTTGCATCTCCCAAGACGAAAGGATGTCTGAATCCCCTGTGGAGACCACAGAGAAAGACCTAGTTCCCCACCTCATGGCGACCGGAGGCCTCACATCCTTTGAAAACTCCAGAGGTACGCGGAGATCAGTGCCTCCAAAGGAGACGATGCCTGACTCCTCGTGAAACTTGATAGGAGTCCCAGGATTCCTGTGGCACGTGGAAAGGGACCCTGGGTCTCCCGCCTCAGCAGGAGAGGCGTCGCAATTGCCCTGCCAAGCCTCGAGGAGAATCCCGAGTTGTCCCTCGCAACTAGGCAGGAGTCCTGACGTCGCTGAACAAACACGTGGGTGGAAGGGCCATCCCCGTCGTAACTCGAGAATATACCCCAGGTTCCCGCCGCAACTCGAGAAAAACCAATAGACTTCCCCCTCGCCGCGAGATGAGGCCCGATTCCCCTGCACTGCGTGCAGAGCAATTCCGTGTTGCACATCACACATGAAAGGAGCCTTGATTTCCTTGATGGCACTCCAGAGAAACCCCGAGAACACTGTTTCAAGGCTGGAGGGATTCTGAGGTCCCTGTAGCAGCACGAAAGAGCTCCGTGGACCATGAATCAACTCGAGATGAGAGGTTAGTCCCTGGCTTCGACTCCAGAGGAATACCACCTTACCACAAGCACCTCAAGAGGAGGCTTCTCTCAGCTCTAGGTATGTGAGAGGTACCCTGAGTTTGCAGCCTCAAGTGGAATGGACACCGCGATGCCCTGATTCGAAATAAGGCCGGATATCCCTGCAGTGACTTGAATGCAGGCTCGTCTTGCATCTCCCAAGACGAAAGGATGTCTGAATCCCCTGTGGAGACCACAGAGAAAGACCTAGTTCCCCACCTCATGGCGACCGGAGGCCTCACATCCTTTGAAAACTCCAGAGGTACGCGGAGATCAGTGCCTCCAAAGGAGACGATGCCTGACTCCTCGTGAAACTTGATAGGAGTCACAGGATTCCTTTGGCACGTGGAAAGGGACACTTGGTCTCCCGCCTCAGCTGGAGAGGCGTCCCAATTGCCCTGCCAAGCCTCGAGGAGAATCCCGAGTTGTCCCTCGCAACTAGGCAGGAGTCCTGCCGTCGCTGAACTAACACGTGTGTGGAAGGGCCATCCCCGTCGTAACTCGAGATTATACCGCAGGTTCCCGCCGCAACTCGAGAAAAACCATGAGACTTCCCCCTCGCCGCGAGATGAGGCCCGATTCCCCTGCACTGCGTGCAGAGCAATTCGGTGTTGCACATCACACATGAAAGGAGCCTTGATTTCCTTGATGGCACTCCAGAGAAACCCCAAGAACACTGTTACAAGGTTGAGGGATCCTGAGGTCATTGTAGCAACACGAAAGAGCTCCGTGGACCAAAAATCAACTCGAGATGAGAGGTTAGTCCCTGGCTTCGACTCCAGAGGAATACCACCTTACCACAAGCACCTCAAGAGGAGGCTTCTCTCAGCTCTAGGTATGTGAGAGGGACCCTGAGTTTGCGTCCTCAAGTGGAATGGAGACCGCGATGCCCTGACTCGAAATAAGGCCGGATATCCCTGCAGTGACTTGAATGCAGGCTCGTCTTGCATCTCCCAAGACGAAAGGATGTCTGAATCCCCTGTGGAGACCACAGAGAAAGACCTAGTTCCCCACCTCATCGCGACCGGAGGCCTCACATCCTTTGAAAACTCCAGAGGTACGCGGAGATCAGTGCCTCCAAAGGAGACGATGCCTGACTCCTCGTGAAACTTGATAGGAGTCCCAGGATTCCTGTGGCACATGGAAAGGGACCTTTGGTATCCCGCCTCAGCTGGAGAGGCGTCCCAATTGCCCTGCCAAGCCTCGAGGAGAATCCCGAGTTGTCCCTCGCAACTAGGCAGGAGTCCTGATGTCGCTGAACAAACACGTGGGTGGAAGGGCCATCCCAGTCGTAACTCGAGAATATTCCCCAGGTTCCCGCCGCAACTCGAGAAAAACCATGAGACTTCCCCCTCGCCGCGAGATGAGGCCCGATTCCCCTGCACTGCGTGCAGAGCAATTCCGTCTTGCACATCACACATGAAAGGAGCCTTGATTTCCTTGATGGCACTCCAGAGAAACACCAAGAACACTGTTTGAAGGCTAGAGGGATCCTGAGGTCACTCTAGCAAACGAAAGAGCTCCGTGGACCACAAATCAACTCGAGATGAGAGGTTAGTCCCTGGCTTCGACTCCAGAGGAATACCACCTTACCACAAGCACCTCAAAAGGAGGCTTCTCTCAGCTGTATGTATGTGAGAGGGACCCTGAGTTTGCGGCCTCAAGTGGAATGGACACCGCGATGCCCTGACTCGAAATAAGGCTGGATATCCCTGCAGTGACTTGAATGCAGGCTCGTCTTGCATCTCCCAAGACGAAAGGATGTCTGAATCCCCTGTGGAGACCACAGAGAATGACCTAGTTCCCCACCTCATCGCGACTGGAGGCCTCACATCCTTTGAAAACTCCAGAGGTACGCAGAGATCAGTGCCTCCAAAGGAGACGATGCCTGACTCCTCGTGAAACTTGATAGGAGTCCCAGGATTCCTGTGGCACGTGGAAAGGGACACTTGGTCTGCCGCCTCAGCTGGAGAGGCGTCCCAATTGCCCTGCCAAGCCTCGAGGAGAATCCCGAGTTGTCCCTCGCAACTAGGCAGGAGTCCTGACGTCGATGAACAAACACGTGGGTGGAAGGGCCATCCCCGTCGTAACTCGAGAATATACCCCAGGTTCCCGCCGCAACTCGAGAAAAACCAAGAGACTTCCCCCTCGCCGTGAGATGAGGCCTGATTCCCCTGCACTGCGTGCAGAGCAATTCCGTCTTGCACATCACACATGAAAGGAGCCTTGATTTCCTTGATGGCACTCCAGAGAAAACCCAAGAACACTGTTTCAAGGCTAGAGGGATCCTGAGGTAACTGTAGCAACACGAAAGAGC
Organism: Cervus elaphus; assembly: GCF_910594005.1. Lineage (NCBI taxonomy): Eukaryota > Metazoa > Chordata > Mammalia > Artiodactyla > Cervidae > Cervus > Cervus elaphus. Next base: position 5,531,040 of record NC_057824.1, on the reverse strand, counting down.
TCCGTGGACCACAAATCAACTCGAGATGAGAGGTTAGTCCCTGGCTTCGACTCCAGAGGAATACCACCTTACCACAAGCACCTCAAGAGGAGGCTTCTCTCAGCTCTAGGTATGTGAGAGGGACCCTGAGTTTGCGGCCTCAAGTGGAATGGAGACCGCGATGCCCTGACTCGAAATAAGGCCGGATATCCCTGCAGTGACTTGAATGCAGGCTCGTCTTGCATCTCCCAAGACGAAAGGATGTCTGAATCCCCTGTGGAGACCACAGAGAAAGACCTAGTTCCCCACCTCATCGCGACCGGAGGCCTCACATCCTTTGAAAACTCCAGAGGTACGCGGAGATCAGTGCCTCCAAAGGAGACGATGCCTGACTCCTCGTGAAACTTGATAGGAGTCCCAGGATTCCTGTGGCACGTGGAAAGGGACCTTTGGTCTCCCGCCTCAGCTGGAGAGGCGTCCCAATTGCCCTGCCAAGCCTCGAGGAGAATCCCGAGTTGTCCCTCGCAACTAGGCAGGAGTCCTGACGTCGCTGAAGAAGCACGTGGGTGGAAGGGCCATCCCCGTCGTAATTGGAGAATATACCCCAGGTTCCCGCCGCAACTCGAGAAAAACCATGAGACTTCCCCCTCGCCGCGAGATGAGGCCCGATTCCCCTGCACTGCGTGCAGAGCAATTCCGTGTTGCACATCACACATGAAAGGAGCCTTGAGTTCCTTGATGGCACTCCAGAGAAACCCCAAGAACACTGTTTCAAGGATAGAGGGATCCTGAGGTCACTGTAGCAACACGAAAGAGCTCCGTGGACCAAAAATCAACTCGAGATGAGAGGTTAGTCCCTGGCTTCGACTCCAGAGGAATACCACCTTACCACAAGCACCTCAAGAGGAGGCTTCTCTCAGCTCTAGGTATGTGAGAGGGACCCTGAGTTTGCGGCCTCAAGTGGAATGGAGACCGCGATGCCCTGACTCGAAATAAGGCCGGATATCCCTGCAGTGACTTGAATGCAGGCTCGTCTTGCATCTCCCAAGACGAAAGGATGTCTGAATCCCCTGTGGAGACCACAGAGAAAGACCTAGTTCCCCACCTCATCGCGACCGGAGGCCTCACATCCTTTGAAAACTCCAGAGGTACGCGGAGATCAGTGCCTCCAAAGGAGACGATGCCTGACTCCTCGTGAAACTTAATAGGAGTCCCAGGATTCCTGTGGCACATGGAAAGGGACCCTTGGTCTCCCGCCTCAGCTGGAGAGGCGTCCCAATTGCCCTGCCAAGCCTCGAGGAGAATCCCGAGTTGTCCCTCGCAACTAGGCAGGAGTCCTGATGTCGCTGAACAAACACGTGGTTGGAAGGGCCATCCCAGTCGTAACTCGAGAATATTCCCCAGGTTTCCGCCGCAACTCGAGAAAAACCATGAGACTTCCCCCTCGCCGCGAGATGAGGCCCGATTCCCCTGCACTGCGTGCAGAGCAATTCCGTGTTGCACATCACACATGAAAGGAGCCTTGATTTCCTTGATGGCACTCCAGAGAAACCCCAAGAACACTGTTTCAAGGTTGAAGGATCCTGAGGTCACTGTAGCAACACGAAAGAGCTCCGTGGACCAAAAATCAACTCGAGATGAGAGGTTAGTCCCTGGCTTCGACTCCAGAGGAATACCACCTTACCACAAGCACCTCAAGAGGAGGCTTCTCTCAGCTCTAGCTATGTGAGAGGGACCCTGAGTTTGCGGCCTCAAGTGGAATGGACACCGCGATGCTCTGACGCGAAATAAGGCCGGATATCCCTGCAGTGACTTGAATGCAGGCTCGTCTTGCATCTCCCAAGATGAAAGGATATCTGAATCCCCTGTGGAGACCACAGAGAATGACCTAGTTCCCCACCTCATCACGACCGGAGGCCTCACATCCTTTGAAAACTCCAGAGGTACGCGGAGATCAGTGCCTCCAAAGGAGACGATGCCTGACTCCTTGTGAAACTTGATAGGAGTCCCAGGATTCCTGTGGCACATGGAATGGGACACTTGGTCTCCCGCCTCAGCAGGAGAGGCGTCGCAATTGCCCTGCCAAGCCTCGAGGAGAATCCCGAGTTGTCCCTCGCAAATAGGCAGGAGTCCTGACGTCGCTGAACAAACACGTGGGTGGAAGGGCCATCCCCGTCGTAACTCGAGAATATACCCCAGGTTCCCGCCGCAACTCGAGAAAAACCATGAGACTTCCCCCTCGCCGCGAGATGAGGCCCGATTCCCCTGCACTGCGTGCAGAGCAATTCGGTGTTGCACATCACACATGAAAGGAGCCTTGATTTCCTTGATGGCACTCCAGAGAAACACCAAGAACACTGTTTCAAGGTTGAGGGATCCTGAGGTCACTGTAGCAACACGAAAGAGCTCCGTGGACCAAAAATCAACTCGAGATGAGAGGTTAGTCCCTGGCTTCGACTCCAGAGGAATACCACCTTACCACAAGCACCTCAAGAGGAGGCTTCTCTCAGCTCTAGGTATGTGAGAGGGACCCTGAGTTTGCGGCCTCAAGTGGAATGGAGACCGCGATGCCCTGACTCGAAATAAGGCCGGATATCCCTGCAGTGACTTGAATGCAGGCTCGTCTTGCATCTCCCAAGACGAAAGGATGTCTGAATCCCCTGTGGAGACCACAGAGAAAGACCTAGTTCCCCACCTCATCGCGACCGGAGGCCTCACATCCTTTGAAAACTCCAGAGGTACGCGGAGATCAGTGCCTCCAAAGGAGACGATGCCTGACTCCTCGTGAAACTTGATAGGAGTCCCAGGATTCCTGTGGCACATGGAAAGGGACCCTTGGTCTCCCGCCTCAGCTGGAGAGGCGTCCCAATTGCCCTGCCAAGCCTCGAGGAGAATCCCGAGTTGTCCCTCGCAACTAGCCAGGAGTCCTGACGTCGTTGAACAAACACGTGGTTGGAAGGGCCATCCCAGTCGTAACTCGAGAATATTCCCCAGGTTCCCGCCGCAACTCGAGAAAAACCATGAGACTTCCCCCTCGCCGCGAGATGAGGCCCGATTCCCCTGCACTGCGTGCAGAGCAATTCTGTGTTGCACATCACACATGAAAGGAGCCTTGATTTCCTTGATGGCACTCCAGAGAAAACCCAAGAACACTCTTTCAAGGCTAGAGAGATCCTGAGGTCACTCTACCAACACGAAAGAGCTCCGTGGACCACAAATCAACTCGAGATGAGAGGTTAGTCCCTGGCTTCGACTCCAGAGGAATACCACCTTACCACAAGCACCTCAAAAGGAGGCTTCTCTCAGCTGTATGTATGTGAGAGGGACCCTGAGTTTGCGGCCTCAAGTGGAATGGAGACCGCGATGCCCTGACTCGAAATAAGGCTGGATATCCCTGCAGTGACTTGAATGCAGGCTCGCCTTGCATCTCTCAAGACGAAAGGATGTCTGAATCCCCTGTGGAGACCACAGAGAAAGACCTAGTTCCCCACCTCATCGCGACTGGAGGCTTCACATCCTTTGAAAACTCCAGAGGTACGCGGAGATCAGTGCCTCCAAAGGAGACGATGCCTGACTCCTCGTGAAACTTCATAGGAGTCCCAGGATTCCTGTGGCACGTGGAAAGGGACACTTGGTCTCCCGCCTCAGCTGGAGAGGCGTCCCAATTGCCCTGCCAAGCCTCGAGGAGAATCCCGAGTTGTCCCTCGCAACTAGGCAGGAGTCCTGACGTCGATGAACAAACACGTGGGTGGAAGGGCCATCCCCGTCGTAACTCGAGAATATACCCCAGGTTCCCGCCGCAACTCGAGGAAAACCATGAGACTTCCCCCTCGCCGCGAGATGAGGCCCGATTCCCCTGCACTGCGTGCAGAGCAATTCCGTGTTGCACATCACACATGAAAGGAGCCTTGATTTCCTTGATGGCACTCCAGAGAAACACCAAGAACACTGTTTCAAGGCTAGAGGGATCCTGAGGTCACTCTAGAAACACGAAATAGCTCCGTGGACCACAAATCAACTCGAGATGAGAGGTTATTCCCTGGCTTCGACTCCAGAGGAATACCACCTTACCACAAGCACCTCAAGAGGAGGCTTCTCTCAGCTCTAGCTATGTGAGACGGACCCTGAGTTTGCGGCCTCAAGTGGAATGGACACCGCGATTCCCTGACGCGAAATAAGGCCGGATATCCCTGCAGTGACTTGAATGCAGGCTCGTCTTGCATCTCCCAAGACGAAAGGATGTCTGAATCCCCTGTGGAGACCACAGAGAATAACCTAGTTCCCCACCTCATCGCGACCGTAGGCCTCACATCCTTTGAAAACTCCAGAGGTACGCGGAAATCAGTGCCTCCAAAGGAGACGATGCCTGACTCCTCGTGAAACTTGATAGGAGATCCAGGATTCCTGTGGCACGTGGAAAGGGACCCTTGGTCTCCCACCTCAGCTGGAGAGGCGTCCCAATTGCCCTGCCAAGCCTCGAGGAGAATCCCGAGTTGTCCCTCGCAACTAGGCAGGAGTCCTGACGTCGCTGAACAAACACGTGGGTGGAAGGGCCATCCCAGTCGTAACTCGAGAATATACCCCAGGTTCCCGCTGCAACTCGAGAAAAACCAAGAGACTTCCCCCTCGCCGCGAGATGAGGCCTGATTCCCCTGCACTGCGTGCAGAGCAATTCCGTCTTGCACATCACACATGAAAGGAGCCTTGATTTCCTTGATGGCACTTCAGAGAAAACCCAAGAACACTGTTTCAAGGCTAGAGGGATCCTGAGGTCACTGTAGCAACACGAAAGAGCTCCGTGGACGAAAAATCAACTCGAGATGAGAGGTTAGTCCCTGGCTTCTACTCCAGAGGAATACCACCTTACCACAAGCACCTCAAGAGGAGGCTTCTCTCAGCTGTATGTATGTGAGAGGGACCCTGAGTTTGCGGCCTCAAGTGGAATGGAGACCGCGATGCCCTGACTCGAAATAAGGCCGGATATCCCTGCAGTGACTTGAATGCAGGCTCGTCTTGCATCTCCCAAGACGAAAGGATGTCTGAATCCCCTGTGGAGACCACAGAGAATGACCTAGTTCCCCACCTCATCGCGACCGGAGGCCTCACATCCTTTGAAAACTCCAGAGGTACGCGGAGATCAGTGCCTCCAAAGGAGACGATGCCTGACTCCTCGTGAAACTTGATAGGAGTCCCAGGATTCCTGTGGCACGTGGAAAGGGACACTTGGTCTCCCGCCTCAGCTGGAGAGGTGTCCCAATTGCCCTGCCAAGCCTCGAGGAGAATCCCGAGTTGTCCCTCGCAACTAGGCAGGAGTCCTGACGTCGCTGAACAAACACGTGGGTGGAAGGGCCATCCCCGTCGTAACTCGAGAATATAACCCAGGTTCCCGCCGCAACTCGAGAAAAACCATGAGACTTCCCCCTCGCCGCGAGATGAGGCCCGATTCCCCTGCACTGCGTGCAGAGCAATTCCGTGTTGCACGTCACACATGAAAGGAGCCTTGATTTCCTTGATGGCACTCCAGAGAAACCCCAAGAACACTGTTTCAAGGTTGAGGGATCCTGAGGTCACTGTAGCAACACGAAAGAGCTCCGTGGACCAAAAATCAACTCGAGATGAGAGGTTAGTCCCTGGCTTCGACTCCAGAGGAATACCACCTTACCACAAGCACCTCAAGAGGAGGCTTCTCTCAGCTCTAGGTATGTGAGAGGGACCCTGAGTTTGCGGCCTCAAGTGGAATGGAGACCGCGATGCCCTGACTGGAAATAAGGCCGGATATCCCTGCAGTGACTTGAATGCAGGCTCGTCTTGCATCTCCCAAGACGAAAGGATGTCTGAATCCCCTGTGGAGACCACAGAGAAAGACCTAGTTCCCCACCTCATCGCGACCGGAGGCCTCACATCCTTTGAAAACTCCAGAGGTACGCGGAGATCAGTGCCTCCAAAGGAGACGATGCCTGACTCCTCGTGAAACTTGATAGGAGTCCCAGGATTCCTGTGGCACATGGAAAGGGACCCTTGGTCTCCCGCCTCAGCTGGAGAGGCGTCCCAATTGCCCTGCCAAGCCTCGAGGAGAATCCCGAGTTGTCCCTCGCAACTAGGCAGGAGTCCTGACGTCGCTGAACAAACACGTGGGTGGAAGGGCCATCCCAGTCGTAACTCGAGAATATTCCCCTGGTTCCCGCCGCAACTCGAGAAAAACCATGAGACTTCCCCCTCGCCGCGAGATGAGGCCCGATTCCCCTGCACTGCGTACAGAGCAATTCCGTGTTGCACATCACACATGAAAGGAGCCTTGATTTCCTTGATGGCACTCCAGAGAAACACCAAGAACACTGTTTCAAGGCTAGAGGGATCCTGAGGTCACTCTAGCAACACGAAAGAGCTCCGTGGACCAAAAATCAACTCGAGATGAGAGGTTAGTCCCTGGCTTCGACTCCAGAGGAATACCACCTTACCACAAGCACCTCAAGAGGAGGCTTCTCTCAGCTCTAGCTATGTGAGAGGGACCCTGAGTTTGCGGCCTCAAGTGGAATGGACACCGCGATTCCCTGACGCGAAATAAGGCCGGATATCCCTGCAGTGACTTGAATGCAGGCTCGTCTTGCATCTCCCAAGACGAAAGGATGTCTGAATCCCCTGTGGAGACCACAGAGAATGACCTAGTTGCCCACCTCATCGCGACCGGAGGCCTCACATCCTTTGAAAACTCCAGAGGTAGGCGGAGATCAGTGCCTCCAAAGGAGACGATGCCTGACTCCTCGTGAAACTTGATAGGAGTCCCAGGATTCCTGTGGCACGTGGAAAGGGACACTTGGTCTCCCGCCTCAGCTGGAGAGGCGTCCCAATTGCCCTGCCAAGCCTCGAGGAGAATCCCGAGATGTCCCTCGCAACTAGGCAGGAGTCCTGACGTCGCTGAACAAACACGTGGGTGGAAGGGCCATCCCCGTCGTAACTCGAGAATATACCCCAGGTTCCCGCCGCAACTCGAGAAAAACCATGAGACTTCCCCCTCGCCGCGAGATGAGGCCCGATTCCCCTGCACTGCGTGCAGAGCAATTCCGTGTTGCACATCACACATGAAAGGAGCCTTGATTTCCTTGATGGCACTCCAGAGAAACCCCAAGAACACTGTTTCAAGGCTGGAGGGATACTGAGGTCCCTGTAGCAGCATGAAAGAGCTTCGTGGACCATGAATCAACTCGAGATGAGAGGTTAGTCCCTGGCTTCGACTCCAGATGAATACCACCTTACCACAAGCACCTCAAGAGGAGGCTTCTCTCAGCTCTAGGTATGTGAGAGGGACACTGAGTTTGCGGCCTCAAGCGGAATGGAGACCGCGATGCCCTGACTCGAAATAAGGCCGGATATCCCTGCAGTGACTTGAATGCAGGCTCGTCTTGCATCTCCCAAGACGAAAGGATGTCTGAATCCCCTGTGGAGACCACAGAGAAAGACCTAGTTCCCCACCTCATCGCGACCGGAGGCCTCACATCCTTTGAAAACTCCAGAGGTACGCGGAGATCAGTGCCTCCAAAGGAGACGATGCCTGACTCCTCGTGAAACTTGATAGGAGTCCCAGGATTCCTGTGGCACGTGGAAAGGGACCCTTGGTCTCCCACCTCAGCTGGAGAGGCGTCCCAATTGCCCTGCCAAGCCTCGAGGAGAATCCCGAGTTGTCCCTCGCAACTAGGCAGGAGTCCTGGCGTCGCTAAACAAACACGTGGGTGGAAGGGCCATCCCCGTCGTAACTCGAGAATATACCCCAGGTTCCCGCCGCAACTCGAGAAAAACCATGAGACTTCCCCCTCGCCGCGAGATGAGGCCCGATTCCCCTGCACTGCGTGCAGAGCAATTCCGTCTTGCACATCACACATGAAAGGAGCCTTGATTTCCTTGATGGCACTCCAGAGAAAACCCAAGAACACTGTTTCAAGGCTAGAGGGATCCTGAGGTCACTGTAGCAACACGAAAGAGCTCCGTGGACCAAAAATCAACTCGAGATGAGAGGTTAGTCCCTGGCTTCGACTCCAGAGGAATACCACCTTACCACAAGCACCTCAAGAGGAGGCTTCTCTCAGCTCTAGGTATGTGAGAGGGACCCTGAGTTTGCGGCCTCAAATGGAATGGAGACCGCGATGCCCTGACTCGAAATAAGGCCGGATATCCCTGCAGTGACTTGAATGCAGGCTCGTCTTGCATCTCCCAAGACGAAAGGATGTCTGAATCCCCTGTGGAGACCACAGAGAAAGACCTAGTTCCCCACCTCATCGCGACCGGAGGCCTCACATCCTTTGAAAACTCCAGCGGTACGCGGAGATCAGTGCCTCCAAAGGAGACGATGCCTGACTCCTCGTGAAACTTGATAGGAGTCCCAGGATTCCTGTGGCACGTGGAAAGGGACCCTTGGTCTCCCGCCTCAGCTGGAGAGGCGTCCCAATTGCCCTGCCAAGCCTCGAGGAGAATCCCGAGTTGTCCCTCGCAACTAGGCAGGAGTCCTGACGTCGCTGAAGAAGCACGTGGGTGGAAGGGCCATCCCCGTTGTAACTCGAGAATATACCCCAGGTTCCCGCCGCAACTCGAGAAAAACCATGAGACTTCCCCCTCGCCGCGAGATGAGGCACGATTCCCCTGCACTGCGTGCAGAGCAATTCCGTCTTGCACATCACACATGAAAGGAGCCTTGATTTCCTTGATGGCACTCCAGAGAAACCCCAAGAACACTGTTTCAAGGCTAGAGGGATCCTGAGGTCACTGTAGCAACACGAAAGAGCTCCGTGGACCAAAAATCAACTAGAGATGAGAGGTTAGTCCCTGGCTTCGACTCCAGAGGAATACCATCTTACCACAAGCACCACAAGAGGAGGCTTCTCTCAGCTCTAGGTATGTGAGAGGGACCCTGAGTTTGCGGCCTCAAGTGGAATGGAGACCGCGATGCCCTGACTCGAAATAAGGCCGGATATCCCTGCAGTGACTTGAATGCAGGCTCGTCTTGCATCTCCCAAGACGAAAGGATGTCTGAATCCCCTGTGGAGACCACAGAGAAAGACCTAGTTCCCCACCTCATCGCGACCGGAGGCCTCACATCCTTTGAAAACTCCAGAGGTACGCGGAGATCAGTGCCTCCAAAGGAGACGATGCCTGACTCCTCGTGAAACTTGATAGGAGTCCCAGGATTCCTGTGGCACATGGAAAGGGACCCTTGGTCTCCCGCCTCAGCTGGAGAGGCGTCCCAATTGCCCTGCCAAGCCTCGAGGAGAATCCCGAGTTGTCCCTCGCAACTAGGCAGGAGTCCTGACGTCGCTGAACAAACACGTGGGTGTAAGGGCCATCCCAGTCGTAACTCGAGAATATTCCCCAGGTTCCCGCCGCAACTCGAGAAAAACCATGAGACTTCCCCCTCGCCGCGAGATGAGGCCCGATTCCCCTGCACTGCGTGCAGAGCAATTCCGTGTTGCACATCACACATGAAAGGAGCCTTGATTTCCTTGATGGCACTCCAGAGAAACACCAAGAACACTGTTTCAAGGCTAGAGGGATCCTGAGGTCACTCTAGCAACACGAAAGAGCTCCGTGGACCACAAATCAACTCGAGATGAGAGGTTAGTCCCTGGCTTCGACTCCAGAGGAATACCACCTTACCACAAGCACCTCAAGAGGAGGCTTCTCTCAGCTCTAGCTATGTGAGAGGGACCCTGAGTTTGCGGCCTCAAGTGGAATGGACACCGCGATTCCCTGACTCGAAATAAGGCCGGATATCCCTGCAGTGACTTGAATGCAGGCTCGTCTTGCATCTCCCAAGACGAAAGGATGTCTGAATCCCCTGTGGAGACCACAGAGAAAGACCTAGTTCCCCACCTCATCACGACCGGAGGCCTCACATCCTTTGAAAACTCCAGAGGTACGCGGAGATCAGTGCCTCCAAAGGAGACGATGCCTGACTCCTCGTGAAACTTGATAGGAGTCCCAGGATTCCTGTGGCACGTGGAAAGGGACCCTTGGTCTCCCACCTCAGCTGGAGAGGCGTCCCAATTGCCCTGCCAAGCCTCGAGGAGAATCCCGAGTTGTCCCTCGCAACTAGGCAGGAGTCCTGACGTCGATGAACAAACACGTGGGTGGAAGGGCCATCCACGTCGTAACTCGAGAATATACCCCAGGTTCCCGCCGCAACTCGAGAAAAACCATGAGACTTCCCCCTCGCCGCGAGATGAGGCCCGATTCCCCTGCACTTCGTGCAGAGCAATTCCGTGTTGCACATCACACATGAAAGGAGCCTTGATTTCCTTGATGGCACTCCAGAGAAACCCCAAGAACACTGTTTCAAGGCTAGAGGGATCCTGAGGTCACTCTAGAAACACGAAATAGCTCCGTGGACCACAAATCAACTCGAGATGAGAGGTTAGTCCCTGGCTTCGACTCCAGAGGAATACCACCTTACCACAAGCACCTCAAGAGGAGGCTTCTCTCAGCTCTAGCTATGTGAGAGGGACCCTGAGTTTGCGGCCTCAAGTGGAATGGAGACCGCGATGCCCTGACTCGAAATAAGGCCGGATATCCCTGCAGTGACTTGAATGCAGGCTCGTCTTGCATCTCCCACGACGAAAGGATGTCTGAATCCCCTGTGGAGACCACAGAGAAAGACCTAGTTCCCCACCTCATCGCGACCGGAGGCCTCACATCCTTTGAAAACTCCAGAGGTACGCGGAGATCAGTGCCTCCAAAGGAGACGATGCCTGACTCCTCGTGAAACTTGATAGGAGTCCCAGGATTCCTGTGGCACGTGGAAAGGGACCCTTGGTCTCCCGCCTCAGCTGGAGAGGCGTCCCAATTGCCCTGCCAAGCCTCGAGGAGAATCCCGAGTTGTCCCTCGCAACTAGGCAGGAGTCCTGACGTCGCTGAAGAAGCACGTGGGTGGAAGGGCCATCCCCGTTGTAACTCGAGAATATACCCCAGGTTCCCGCCGCAACTCGAGAAAAACCATGAGACTTCCCCCTCGCCGCGAGATGAGGCCCGATTCCCCTGCACTGCGTGCAGAGCAATTCCGTCTTGCACATCACACATGAAAGGAGCCTTGATTTCCTTGATGGCACTCCAGAGAAACCCCAAGAACACTGTTTCAAGGCTAGAGGGATCCTGAGGTCACTGTAGCAACACGAAAGAGCTCCGTGGACCAAAAATCAACTAGAGATGAGAGGTTAGTCCCTGGCTTCGACTCCAGAGGAATACCATCTTACCACAAGCACCTCAAGAGGAGGCTTCTCTCAGCTCTAGCTAGGTGAGAGGGACCCTGAGTTTGCCGCCTCAAGTGAAATGGACACCGCGATTCCCTGATCCGAAATAAGGCCGGATATCCCTGCAGTGACTTGAATGCAGGCTCGTCTTGCATCTCCCAAGACGAAAGGATATCTGAATCCCCTGTGGAGACCACAGAGAATGACCTAGTTCCCCACCTCATTGCGACCGGAGGCCTCACATCCTTTGAAAACTCCAGAGGTAGGCGTAGATCAGTGCCTCCAAAGGAGACGATGCCTGACTCCTCGTGAAACTTGATAGGAGTCCCAGGATTACTGTGGCACGTGGAATGGGACACTTGGTCTCCCGCCTCAGCTGGAGAGGCGTCGCAATTGCCCTGCCAAGCCTCGAGAAGAATCCCGAGTTGTCCCTCGCAACTAGGCAGGAGTCCTGACGTCGCTGAACAAACACGTGGGTGGAAGGGCCATCCCCGTCGTAACTCGAGAATATACCCCAGGTTCCCGCCTCAACTCGAGAAAAACCAATAGACTTCCCCCTCGCCGCGAGATGAGGCCCGATTCCCCTGCACTGCGTGCAGAGCAATTCCGTGTTGCACGTCACACATGAAAGGAGCCTTGATTTCCTTGATGGCACTCCAGAGAAACCCCAAGAACACTGTTTCAAGGTTGAGGGATCCTGAGGTCACTGTAGCAACACGAAAGAGCTCCGTGGACCAAAAATCAACTCGAGATGAGAGGTTAGTCCCTGGCTTCGACTCCAGAGGAATACCACCTTACCACAAGCACCTCAAGAGGAGGCTTCTCTCAGCTCTAGGTATGTGAGAGGGACCCTGAGTTTGCGGCCTCAAGTGGAATGGAGACCGCGATGCCCTGACTCGAAATAAGGCCGGATATCCCTGCAGTGACTTGAATGCAGGCTCGTCTTGCATCTCCCAAGACGAAAGGATGTCTGAATCCCCTGTGGAGACCACAGAGAAAGACCTAGTTCCCCACCTCATCGCGACCGGAGGCCTCACATCCTTTGAAAACTCCAGAGGTACGCGGAGATCAGTGCCTCCAAAGGAGACGATGCCTGACTCCTCGTGAAAATTGATAGGAGTCCCAGGATTCCTGTGGCACATGGAAAGGGACCCTTGGTCTCCCGCCTCAGCTGGAGAGGCGTCCCAATTGCCCTGCCAAGCCTCGAGGAGAATCCCGAGTTGTCCCTCGCAACTAGGCAGGAGTCCTGACGTCGCTGAACAAACACGTGGGTGGAAGGGCCATCCCAGTCGTAACTCGAGAATATTCCCCAGGTTCCCGCCGCAACTCGAGAAAAACCATGAGACTTCCCCCTCGCCGCGAGATGAGGCCCGATTCCCCTGCACTGCGTGCAGAGCAATTCCGTGTTGCACATCACACATGAAAGGAGCCTTGATTTCCTTGATGGCACTCCAGAGAAACACCAAGAACACTGTTTCAAGGCTAGAGGGATCCTGAGGTCACTCTAGCAACACGAAAGAGCTCCGTGGACCACAAATCAACTCGAGATGAGAGGTTAGTCCCTGGCTTCGACTCCAGAGGAATACCACCTTACCACAAGCACCTCAAGAGGAGGCTTCTCTCAGCTCTAGCTATGTGAGAGGGACCCTGAGTTTGCGGCCTCAAGTGGAATGGACACCGCGATTCCCTGACGCGAAATAAGGCCGGATATCCCTGCAGTGACTTGAATGCAGGCTCGTCTTGCATCTCCCAAGACGAAAGGATGTCTGAATCCCCTGTGGAGACCACAGAGAAAGACCTAGTTCCCCACCTCATCACGACCGGAGGCCTCACATCCTTTGAAAACTCCAGAGGTACGCGGAGATCAGTGCCTCCAAAGGAGACGATGCCTGACTCCTCGTGAAACTTGATAGGAGTCCCAGGATTCCTGTGGCACGTGGAAAGGGACCCTTGGTCTCCCACCTCAGCTGGAGAGGCGTCCCAATTGCCCTGCCAAGCCTCGAGGAGAATCCCGAGTTGTCCCTCGCAACTAGGCAGGAGTCCTGACGTCGATGAACAAACACGTGGGTGGAAGGGCCATCCACGTCGTAACTCGAGAATATACCCCAGGTTCCCGCCGCAACTCGAGAAAAACCATGAGACTTCCCCCTCGCCGCGAGATGAGGCCCGATTCCCCTGCACTTCGTGCAGAGCAATTCCGTGTTGCACATCACACATGAAAGGAGCCTTGATTTCCTTGATGGCACTCCAGAGAAACCCCAAGAACACTGTTTCAAGGCTAGAGGGATCCTGAGGTCACTCTAGAAACACGAAATAGCTCCGTGGACCACAAATCAACTCGAGATGAGAGGTTAGTCCCTGGCTTCGACTCCAGAGGAATACCACCTTACCACAAGCACCTCAAGAGGAGGCTTCTCTCAGCTCTAGCTATGTGAGAGGGACCCTGAGTTTGCGGCCTCAAGTGGAATGGAGACCGCGATGCCCTGACTCGAAATAAGGCCGGATATCCCTGCAGTGACTTGAATGCAGGCTCGTCTTGCATCTCCCACGACGAAAGGATGTCTGAATCCCCTGTGGAGACCACAGAGAAAGACCTAGTTCCCCACCTCATCGCGACCGGAGGCCTCACATCCTTTGAAAACTCCAGAGGTACGCGGAGATCAGTGCCTCCAAAGGAGACGATGCCTGACTCCTCGTGAAACTTGATAGGAGTCCCAGGATTCCTGTGGCACGTGGAAAGGGACCCTTGGTCTCCCGCCTCAGCTGGAGAGGCGTCCCAATTGCCCTGCCAAGCCTCGAGGAGAATCCCGAGTTGTCCCTCGCAACTAGGCAGGAGTCCTGACGTCGCTGAAGAAGCACGTGGGTGGAAGGGCCATCCCCGTTGTAACTCGAGAATATACCCCAGGTTCCCGCCGCAACTCGAGAAAAACCATGAGACTTCCCCCTCGCCGCGAGATGAGGCCCGATTCCCCTGCACTGCGTGCAGAGCAATTCCGTCTTGCACATCACACATGAAAGGAGCCTTGATTTCCTTGATGGCACTCCAGAGAAACCCCAAGAACACTGTTTCAAGGCTAGAGGGATCCTGAGGTCACTGTAGCAACACGAAAGAGCTCCGTGGACCAAAAATCAACTAGAGATGAGAGGTTAGTCCCTGGCTTCGACTCCAGAGGAATACCATCTTACCACAAGCACCTCAAGAGGAGGCTTCTCTCAGCTCTAGCTAGGTGAGAGGGACCCTGAGTTTGCCGCCTCAAGTGAAATGGACACCGCGATTCCCTGATCCGAAATAAGGCCGGATATCCCTGCAGTGACTTGAATGCAGGCTCGTCTTGCATCTCCCAAGACGAAAGGATATCTGAATCCCCTGTGGAGACCACAGAGAATGACCTAGTTCCCCACCTCATTGCGACCGGAGGCCTCACATCCTTTGAAAACTCCAGAGGTAGGCGTAGATCAGTGCCTCCAAAGGAGACGATGCCTGACTCCTCGTGAAACTTGATAGGAGTCCCAGGATTACTGTGGCACGTGGAATGGGACACTTGGTCTCCCGCCTCAGCTGGAGAGGCGTCGCAATTGCCCTGCCAAGCCTCGAGAAGAATCCCGAGTTGTCCCTCGCAACTAGGCAGGAGTCCTGACGTCGCTGAACAAACACGTGGGTGGAAGGGCCATCCCCGTCGTAACTCGAGAATATACCCCAGGTTCCCGCCTCAACTCGAGAAAAACCAATAGACTTCCCCCTCGCCGCGAGATGAGGCCCGATTCCCCTGCACTGCGTGCAGAGCAATTCCGTGTTGCACGTCACACATGAAAGGAGCCTTGATTTCCTTGATGGCACTCCAGAGAAACCCCAAGAACACTGTTTCAAGGTTGAGGGATCCTGAGGTCACTGTAGCAACACGAAAGAGCTCCGTGGACCAAAAATCAACTCGAGATGAGAGGTTAGTCCCTGGCTTCGACTCCAGAGGAATACCACCTTACCACAAGCACCTCAAGAGGAGGCTTCTCTCAGCTCTAGGTATGTGAGAGGGACCCTGAGTTTGCGGCCTCAAGTGGAATGGAGACCGCGATGCCCTGACTCGAAATAAGGCCGGATATCCCTGCAGTGACTTGAATGCAGGCTCGTCTTGCATCTCCCAAGACGAAAGGATGTCTGAATCCCCTGTGGAGACCACAGAGAAAGACCTAGTTCCCCACCTCATCGCGACCGGAGGCCTCACATCCTTTGAAAACTCCAGAGGTACGCGGAGATCAGTGCCTCCAAAGGAGACGATGCCTGACTCCTCGTGAAAATTGATAGGAGTCCCAGGATTCCTGTGGCACATGGAAAGGGACCCTTGGTCTCCCGCCTCAGCTGGAGAGGCGTCCCAATTGCCCTGCCAAGCCTCGAGGAGAATCCCGAGTTGTCCCTCGCAACTAGGCAGGAGTCCTGACGTCGCTGAACAAACACGTGGGTGGAAGGGCCATCCCAGTCGTAACTCGAGAATATTCCCCAGGTTCCCGCCGCAACTCGAGAAAAACCATGAGACTTCCCCCTCGCCGCGAGATGAGGCCCGATTCCCCTGCACTGCGTGCAGAGCAATTCCGTGTTGCACATCACACATGAAAGGAGCCTTGATTTCCTTGATGGCACTCCAGAGAAACACCAAGAACACTGTTTCAAGGCTAGAGGGATCCTGAGGTCACTCTAGCAACACGAAAGAGCTCCGTGGACCACAAATCAACTCGAGATGAGAGGTTAGTCCCTGGCTTCGACTCCAGAGGAATACCACCTTACCACAAGCACCTCAAGAGGAGGCTTCTCTCAGCTCTAGCTATGTGAGAGGGACCCTGAGTTTGCGGCCTCAAGTGGAATGGACACCGCGATTCCCTGACGCGAAATAAGGCCGGATGTCCCTGCAGTGACTTGAATGCAGGCTCGTCTTGCATCTCCCAAGACGAAAGGATGTCTGAATCCCCTGTGGAGACCACAGAGAATGACCTAGTTCCCCACCTCATCGCGACCGGAGGCCTCACATCCTTTGAAAACTCCAGAGGTAGGCGGAGATCAGTGCCTCCAAAGGAGACGATGCCTGACTCCTCGTGAAACTTGATAGGAGTCCCAGGATTCCTGTGGCACGTGGAAAGGGACCCTTGGTCTCCCGCCTCAGCTGGAGAGGCGTCCCAATTGCCCTGCCAAGCCTCGAGGAGAATCCCGAGATGTCCCTCGCAACTAGGCAGGAGTCCTGACGTCGCTGAACAAACACGTGGGTGGAAGGGCCATCCCCGTCGTAACTCGAGAATATACCCCAGGTTCCCGCCGCAACTCGAGAAAAACCATGAGACTTCCCCCTCGCCGCGAGATGAGGCCCGATTCCCCTGCACTGCGTGCAGAGCAATTCCGTGTTGCACATCACACATGAAAGGAGCCTTGATTTCCTTGATGGCACTCCAGAGAAACCCCAAGAACACTGTTTCAAGGCTGGAGGGATACTGAGGTCCCTGTAGCAGCATGAAAGAGCTCCGTGGACCATGAATCAACTCGAGATGAGAGGTTAGTCCCTGGCTTCGACTCCAGATGAATACCACCTTACCACAAGCACCTCAAGAGGAGGCTTCTCTCAGCTCTAGGTATGTGAGAGGGACACTGAGTTTGCGGCCTCAAGTGGAATGGAGACCGCGATGCCCTGACTCGAAATAAGGCCGGATATCCCTGCAGTGACTTGAATGCAGGCTCGTCTTGCATCTCCCAAGACGAAAGGATGTCTGAATCCCCTGTGGAGACCACAGAGAAAGACCTAGTTCCCCACCTCATCGCGACCGGAGGCCTCACATCCTTTGAAAACTCCAGAGGTATGCGGAGATCAGTGCCTCCAAAGGAGACGATGCCTGACTCCTCGTGAAACTTGATAGGAGTCCCAGGATTCCTGTGGCACGTGGAAAGGGACCCTTGGTCTCCCGCCTCAGCTGGAGAGGCGTCCCAATTGCCCTGCCAAGCCTCGAGGAGAATCCCGAGTTGTCCCTCGCAACTAGGCAGGAGTCCTGACGTCGCTGAAGAAGCACGTGGTTGGAAGGGCCATCCCCGTCGTAACTCGAGAATATACCCCAGGTTCTCGCCGCAACTCGAGAAAAACCATGAGACTTCCCCCTCGCCGCGAGATGAGGCACGATTCCCCTGCTCTGCGTGCAGAGCAATTCTGTCTTGCACATCACACATGAAAGGAGCCTTGATTTCCTTGATGGCACTCCAGAGAAACCCCAAGAACACTGTTTCAAGGTTGAGGGATCCTGAGGTCCCTGTAGCAACACGAAAGAGCTCCGTGGGCCAAAAATCAACTCGAGATGAGAGGTTAGTCCCTGGCTTCGACTCCAGAGGAATACCACCTTACCACAAGCACCTCAAGAGGAGGCTTCTCTCAGCTGTATGTATGTGTGAGGGACCCTGAGTTTGCGACCTCAAGTGGAATGGAGACCGCGATGCCCTGACTCGAAATAAGGCCGGATATCCCTGCAGTGACTTGAATGCAGGCTCGTCTTGCATCTCCCAAGACGAAAGGATGTCTGAATCCCCTGTCGAGACCACAGAGAAAGACCTAGTTCCCCACCTCATCGCGACCGGAGGCCTCACATCCTTTGAAAACTCCAGAGGTACGCGGAGATCAGTGCCTCCAAAGGAGACGATGCCTGACTCCTCGTGAAACTTGATAGGAGTCCCAGGATTCCTGTGGCACGTGGAAAGGGACCCTTGGTCTCCCGGCTCAGCTGGAGAGGCGTCCCAATTGCCCTGCCAAGCCTCGAGGAGAATCCCGAGTTGTCCCTCACAACTAGGCAGGAGTCCTGACGTCGCTGAAGAAGCACGTGGGTGGAAGGGCCATCCCCGTTGTAACTCGAGAATATACCCCAGGTTCCCGCCGCAACTCGAGAAAAACCATGAGACTTCCCCCTCGCCGCGAGATGAGGCACGATTCCCCTGCACTGCGTGCAGAGCAATTCCGTCTTGCACATCACACATGAAAGGAGCCTTGATTTCCTTGATGGCACTCCAGAGAAACCCCAAGAACACTGTTTCAAGGCTAGAGGGATCCTGAGGTCACTGTAGCAACACGAAAGAGCTCCGTGGACCAAAAATCAACTAGAGATGAGAGGTTAGTCCCTGGCTTCGACTCCAGAGGAATACCATCTTACCACAAGCACCTGAAGAGGAGGCTTCTCTCAGCTCTAGCTATGTGAGAGGGACCCTGAGTTTGCCGCCTCAAGTGAAATGGACACCGCGATTCCCTGATCCGAAATAAGGCCGGATATCCCTGCAGTGACTTGAATGCAGGCTCGTCTTGCATCTCCCAAGACGAAAGGATATCTGAATCCCCTGTGGAGACCACAGAGAATAACCTAGTTCCCCACCTCATTGCGACCGGAGGCCTCACATCCTTTGAAAACTCCAGAGGTAGGCGGAGATCAGTGCCTCCAAAGGAGACGATGCCTGACTCCTCGTGAAACTTGATAGGAGTCCCAGGATTCCTGTGGCACGTGGAATGGGACACTTGGTCTCCCGCCTCAGCTGAAGAGGTGTCCCAATTGCCCTGCCAAGCCTCGAGGAGAATCCCGAGTTGTCCCTCGCAACTAAGCAGGAGTCCTGACGTCGCTGAACAAACACGTGGGTGGAAGGGCCATCCCCGTCGTAACTCGAGAATATAACCCAGGTTCCCGCCGCAACTCGAGAAAAACCATGAGACTTCCCCCTCGCCGCGAGATGAGGCCCGATTCCCCTGCACTGCGTGCAGAGCAATTCCGTGTTGCACGTCACACATGAAAGGAGCCTTGATTTCCTTGATGGCACTCCAGAGAAACCCCAAGAACACTGTTTCAAGGTTGAGGGATCCTGAGGTCACTGTAGCAACACGAAAGAGCTCCGTGGACCAAAAATCAACTCGAGATGAGAGGTTAGTCCCTGGCTTCGACTCCAGAGGAATACCACCTTACCACAAGCACCTCAAGAGGAGGCTTCTCTCAGCTCTAGGTATGTGAGAGGGACCCTGAGTTTGCGGCCTCAAGTGGAATGGAGACCGCGATGCCATGACTGGAAATAAGGCCGGATATCCCTGCAGTGACTTGAATGCAGGCTCGTCTTGCATCTCCCAAGACGAAAGGATGTCTGAATCCCCTGTGGAGACCACAGAGAAAGACCTAGTTCCCCACCTCATCGCGACCGGAGGCCTCACATCCTTTGAAAACTCCAGAGGTACGCGGAGATCAGTGCCTCCAAAGGAGACGATGCCTGACTCCTCGTGAAACTTGATAGGAGTCCCAGGATTCCTGTGGCACATGGAAAGGGACCCTTGGTCTCCCGCCTCAGCTGGAGAGGCGTCCCAATTGCCCTGCCAAGCCTCGAGGAGAATCCCGAGTTGTCCCTCGCAACTAGGCAGGAGTCCTGACGTCGCTGAACAAACACGTGGGTGGAAGGGCCATCCCAGTCGTAACTCGAGAATATTCCCCTGGTTCCCGCCGCAACTCGAGAAAAACCATGAGACTTCCCCCTCGCCGCGAGATGAGGCCCGATTCCCCTGCACTGCGTGCAGAGCAATTCCGTGTTGCACATCACACATGAAAGGAGCCTTGATTTCCTTGATGGCACTCCAGAGAAACACCAAGAACACTGTTTCAAGGCTAGAGGGATCCTGAGGTCACTCTAGCAACACGAAAGAGCTCCGTGGACCAAAAATCAACTCGAGATGAGAGGTTAGTCCCTGGCTTCGACTCCAGAGGAATACCACCTTACCACAAGCACCTCAAGAGGAGGCTTCTCTCAGCTCTAGCTATGTGAGAGGGACCCTGAGTTTGCGGCCTCAAGTGGAATGGACACCGCGATTCCCTGACGCGAAATAAGGCCGGATATCCCTGCAGTGACTTGAATGCAGGCTCGTCTTGCATCTCCCAAGACGAAAGGATGTCTGAATCCCCTGTGGAGACCACAGAGAATGACCTAGTTGCCCACCTCATCGCGACCGGAGGCCTCACATCCTTTGAAAACTCCAGAGGTAGGCGGAGATCAGTGCCTCCAAAGGAGACGATGCCTGACTCCTCGTGAAACTTGATAGGAGTCCCAGGATTCCTGTGGCACGTGGAAAGGGACACTTGGTCTCCCGCCTCAGCTGGAGAGGCGTCCCAATTGCCCTGCCAAGCCTCGAGGAGAATCCCGAGATGTCCCTCGCAACTAGGCAGGAGTCCTGACGTCGCTGAACAAACACGTGGGTGGAAGGGCCATCCCCGTCGTAACTCGAGAATATACCCCAGGTTCCCGCCGCAACTCGAGAAAAACCATGAGACTTCCCCCTCGCCGCGAGATGAGGCCCGATTCCCCTGCACTGCGTGCAGAGCAATTCCGTGTTGCACATCACACATGAAAGGAGCCTTGATTTCCTTGATGGCACTCCAGAGAAACCCCAAGAACACTGTTTCAAGGCTGGAGGGATACTGAGGTCCCTGTAGCAGCATGAAAGAGCTTCGTGGACCATGAATCAACTCGAGATGAGAGGTTAGTCCCTGGCTTCGACTCCAGATGAATACCACCTTACCACAAGCACCTCAAGAGGAGGCTTCTCTCAGCTCTAGGTATGTGAGAGGGACACTGAGTTTGCGGCCTCAAGCGGAATGGAGACCGCGATGCCCTGACTCGAAATAAGGCCGGATATCCCTGCAGTGACTTGAATGCAGGCTCGTCTTGCATCTCCCAAGACGAAAGGATGTCTGAATCCCCTGTGGAGACCACAGAGAAAGACCTAGTTCCCCACCTCATCGCGACCGGAGGCCTCACATCCTTTGAAAACTCCAGAGGTACGCGGAGATCAGTGCCTCCAAAGGAGACGATGCCTGACTCCTCGTGAAACTTGATAGGAGTCCCAGGATTCCTGTGGCACGTGGAAAGGGACCCTTGGTCTCCCACCTCAGCTGGAGAGGCGTCCCAATTGCCCTGCCAAGCCTCGAGGAGAATCCCGAGTTGTCCCTCGCAACTAGGCAGGAGTCCTGGCGTCGCTAAACAAACACGTGGGTGGAAGGGCCATCCCCGTCGTAACTCGAGAATATACCCCAGGTTCCCGCCGCAACTCGAGAAAAACCATGAGACTTCCCCCTCGCCGCGACATGAGGCCCGATTCCCCTGCACTGCGTGCAGAGCAATTCCGTCTTGCACATCACACATGAAAGGAGCCTTGATTTCCTTGATGGCACTCCAGAGAAAACCCAAGAACACTGTTTCAAGGCTAGAGGGATCCTGAGGTCACTGTAGCAACACGAAAGAGCTCCGTGGACCAAAAATCAACTCGAGATGAGAGGTTAGTCCCTGGCTTCGACTCCAGAGGAATACCACCTTACCACAAGCACCTCAAGAGGAGGCTTCTCTCAGCTCTAGGTATGTGAGAGGGACCCTGAGTTTGCGGCCTCAAATGGAATGGAGACCGCGATGCCCTGACTCGAAATAAGGCCGGATATCCCTGCAGTGACTTGAATGCAGGCTCGTCTTGCATCTCCCAAGACGAAAGGATGTCTGAATCCCCTGTGGAGACCACAGAGAAAGACCTAGTTCCCCACCTCATCGCGACCGGAGGCCTCACATCCTTTGAAAACTCCAGAGGTACGCGGAGATCAGTGCCTCCAAAGGAGACGATGCCTGACTCCTCGTGAAACTTGATAGGAGTCCCAGGATTCCTGTGGCACGTGGAAAGGGACCCTTGGTCTCCCGCCTCAGCTGGAGAGGCGTCCCAATTGCCCTGCCAAGCCTCGAGGAGAATCCCGAGTTGTCCCTCGCAACTAGGCAGGAGTCCTGACGTCGCTGAAGAAGCACGTGGGTGGAAGGGCCATCCCCGTTGTAACTCGAGAATATACCCCAGGTTCCCGCCGCAACTCGAGAAAAACCATGAGACTTCCCCCTCGCCGCGAGATGAGGCACGATTCCCCTGCACTGCGTGCAGAGCAATTCCGTCTTGCACATCACACATGAAAGGAGCCTTGATTTCCTTGATGGCACTCCAGAGAAACCCCAAGAACACTGTTTCAAGGCTAGAGGGATCCTGAGGTCACTGTAGCAACACGAAAGAGCTCCGTGGACCAAAAATCAACTAGAGATGAGAGGTTAGTCCCTGGCTTCGACTCCAGAGGAATACCATCTTACCACAAGCACCACAAGAGGAGGCTTCTCTCAGCTCTAGGTATGTGAGAGGGACCCTGAGTTTGCGGCCTCAAGTGGAATGGAGACCGCGATGCCCTGACTCGAAATAAGGCCGGATATCCCTGCAGTGACTTGAATGCAGGCTCGTCTTGCATCTCCCAAGACGAAAGGATGTCTGAATCCCCTGTGGAGACCACAGAGAAAGACCTAGTTCCCCACCTCATCGCGACCGGAGGCCTCACATCCTTTGAAAACTCCAGAGGTACGCGGAGATCAGTGCCTCCAAAGGAGACGATGCCTGACTCCTCGTGAAACTTGATAGGAGTCCCAGGATTCCTGTGGCACATGGAAAGGGACCCTTGGTCTCCCGCCTCAGCTGGAGAGGCGTCCCAATTGCCCTGCCAAGCCTCGAGGAGAATCCCGAGTTGTCCCTCGCAACTAGGCAGGAGTCCTGACGTCGCTGAACAAACACGTGGGTGTAAGGGCCATCCCAGTCGTAACTCGAGAATATTCCCCAGGTTCCCGCCGCAACTCGAGAAAAACCATGAGACTTCCCCCTCGCCGCGAGATGAGGCCCGATTCCCCTGCACTGCGTGCAGAGCAATTCCGTGTTGCACATCACACATGAAAGGAGCCTTGATTTCCTTGATGGCACTCCAGAGAAACACCAAGAACACTGTTTCAAGGCTAGAGGGATCCTGAGGTCACTCTAGCAACACGAAAGAGCTCCGTGGACCACAAATCAACTAGAGATGAGAGGTTAGTCCCTGGCTTCGACTCCAGAGGAATACCACCTTACCACAAGCACCTCAAGAGGAGGCTTCTCTCAGCTCTAGCTATGTGAGAGGGACCCTGAGTTTGCGGCCTCAAGTGGAATGGACACCGCGATTCCCTGACTCGAAATAAGGCCGGATATCCCTGCAGTGACTTGAATGCAGGCTCGTCTTGCATCTCCCAAGACGAAAGGATGTCTGAATCCCCTGTGGAGACCACAGAGAAAGACCTAGTTCCCCACCTCATCACGACCGGAGGCCTCACATCCTTTGAAAACTCCAGAGGTACGCGGAGATCAGTGCCTCCAAAGGAGACGATGCCTGACTCCTCGTGAAACTTGATAGGAGTCCCAGGATTCCTGTGGCACGTGGAAAGGGACCCTTGGTCTCCCACCTCAGCTGGAGAGGCGTCCCAATTGCCCTGCCAAGCCTCGAGGAGAATCCCGAGTTGTCCCTCGCAACTAGGCAGGAGTCCTGACGTCGATGAACAAACACGTGGGTGGAAGGGCCATCCACGTCGTAACTCGAGAATATACCCCAGGTTCCCGCCGCAACTCGAGAAAAACCATGAGACTTCCCCCTCGCCGCGAGATGAGGCCCGATTCCCCTGCACTTCGTGCAGAGCAATTCCGTGTTGCACATCACACATGAAAGGAGCCTTGATTTCCTTGATGGCACTCCAGAGAAACCCCAAGAACACTGTTTCAAGGCTAGAGGGATCCTGAGGTCACTCTAGAAACACGAAATAGCTCCGTGGACCACAAATCAACTCGAGATGAGAGGTTAGTCCCTGGCTTCGACTCCAGAGGAATACCACCTTACCACAAGCAGCTCAAGAGGAGGCTTCTCTCAGCTCTAGCTATGTGAGAGGGACCCTGAGTTTGCGGCCTCAAGTGGAATGGAGACCGCGATGCCCTGACTCGAAATAAGGCCGGATATCCCTGCAGTGACTTGAATGCAGGCTCGTCTTGCATCTCCCACGACGAAAGGATGTCTGAATCCCCTGTGGAGACCACAGAGAAAGACCTAGTTCCCCACCTCATCGCGACCGGAGGCCTCACATCCTTTGAAAACTCCAGAGGTACGCGGAGATCAGTGCCTCCAAAGGAGACGATGCCTGACTCCTCGTGAAACTTGATAGGAGTCCCAGGATTCCTGTGGCACGTGGAAAGGGACCCTTGGTCTCCCGCCTCAGCTGGAGAGGCGTCCCAATTGCCCTGCCAAGCCTCGAGGAGAATCCCGAGTTGTCCCTCGCAACTAGGCAGGAGTCCTGACGTCGCTGAAGAAGCACGTGGGTGGAAGGGCCATCCCCGTTGTAACTCGAGAATATACCCCAGGTTCCCGCCGCAACTCGAGAAAAACCATGAGACTTCCCCCTCGCCGCGAGATGAGGCCCGATTCCCCTGCACTGCGTGCAGAGCAATTCCGTCTTGCACATCACACATGAAAGGAGCCTTGATTTCCTTGATGGCACTCCAGAGAAACCCCAAGAACACTGTTTCAAGGCTAGAGGGATCCTGAGGTCACTGTAGCAACACGAAAGAGCTCCGTGGACCAAAAATCAACTAGAGATGAGAGGTTAGTCCCTGGCTTCGACTCCAGAGGAATACCATCTTACCACAAGCACCTCAAGAGGAGGCTTCTCTCAGCTCTAGCTAGGTGAGAGGGACCCTGAGTTTGCCGCCTCAAGTGAAATGGACACCGCGATTCCCTGATCCGAAATAAGGCCGGATATCCCTGCAGTGACTTGAATGCAGGCTCGTCTTGCATCTCCCAAGACGAAAGGATATCTGAATCCCCTGTGGAGACCACAGAGAATGACCTAGTTCCCCACCTCATTGCGACCGGAGGCCTCACATCCTTTGAAAACTCCAGAGGTAGGCGTAGATCAGTGCCTCCAAAGGAGACGATGCCTGACTCCTCGTGAAACTTGATAGGAGTCCCAGGATTACTGTGGCACGTGGAATGGGACACTTGGTCTCCCGCCTCAGCTGGAGAGGCGTCGCAATTGCCCTGCCAAGCCTCGAGAAGAATCCCGAGTTGTCCCTCGCAACTAGGCAGGAGTCCTGACGTCGCTGAACAAACACGTGGGTGGAAGGGCCATCCCCGTCGTAACTCGAGAATATACCCCAGGTTCCCGCCTCAACTCGAGAAAAACCAATAGACTTCCCCCTCGCCGCGAGATGAGGCCCGATTCCCCTGCACTGCGTGCAGAGCAATTCCGTGTTGCACGTCACACATGAAAGGAGCCTTGATTTCCTTGATGGCACTCCAGAGAAACCCCAAGAACACTGTTTCAAGGTTGAGGGATCCTGAGGTCACTGTAGCAACACGAAAGAGCTCCGTGGACCAAAAATCAACTCGAGATGAGAGGTTAGTCCCTGGCTTCGACTCCAGAGGAATACCACCTTACCACAAGCACCTCAAGAGGAGGCTTCTCTCAGCTCTAGGTATGTGAGAGGGACCCTGAGTTTGCGGCCTCAAGTGGAATGGAGACCGCGATGCCCTGACTCGAAATAAGGCCGGATATCCCTGCAGTGACTTGAATGCAGGCTCGTCTTGCATCTCCCAAGACGAAAGGATGTCTGAATCCCCTGTGGAGACCACAGAGAAAGACCTAGTTCCCCACCTCATCGCGACCGGAGGCCTCACATCCTTTGAAAACTCCAGAGGTACGCGGAGATCAGTGCCTCCAAAGGAGACGATGCCTGACTCCTCGTGAAAATTGATAGGAGTCCCAGGATTCCTGTGGCACATGGAAAGGGACCCTTGGTCTCCCGCCTCAGCTGGAGAGGCGTCCCAATTGCCCTGCCAAGCCTCGAGGAGAATCCCGAGTTGTCCCTCGCAACTAGGCAGGAGTCCTGACGTCGCTGAACAAACACGTGGGTGGAAGGGCCATCCCAGTCGTAACTCGAGAATATTCCCCAGGTTCCCGCCGCAACTCGAGAAAAACCATGAGACTTCCCCCTCGCCGCGAGATGAGGCCCGATTCCCCTGCACTGCGTGCAGAGCAATTCCGTGTTGCACATCACACATGAAAGGAGCCTTGATTTCCTTGATGGCACTCCAGAGAAACACCAAGAACACTGTTTCAAGGCTAGAGGGATCCTGAGGTCACTCTAGCAACACGAAAGAGCTCCGTGGACCACAAATCAACTCGAGATGAGAGGTTAGTCCCTGGCTTCGACTCCAGAGGAATACCACCTTACCACAAGCACCTCAAGAGGAGGCTTCTCTCAGCTCTAGCTATGTGAGAGGGACCCTGAGTTTGCGGCCTCAAGTGGAATGGACACCGCGATTCCCTGACGCGAAATAAGGCCGGATATCCCTGCAGTGACTTGAATGCAGGCTCGTCTTGCATCTCCCAAGACGAAAGGATGTCTGAATCCCCTGTGGAGACCACAGAGAAAGACCTAGTTCCCCACCTCATCACGACCGGAGGCCTCACATCCTTTGAAAACTCCAGAGGTACGCGGAGATCAGTGCCTCCAAAGGAGACGATGCCTGACTCCTCGTGAAACTTGATAGGAGTCCCAGGATTCCTGTGGCACGTGGAAAGGGACCCTTGGTCTCCCACCTCAGCTGGAGAGGCGTCCCAATTGCCCTGCCAAGCCTCGAGGAGAATCCCGAGTTGTCCCTCGCAACTAGGCAGGAGTCCTGACGTCGATGAACAAACACGTGGGTGGAAGGGCCATCCACGTCGTAACTCGAGAATATACACCAGGTTCCCGCCGCAACTCGAGAAAAACCATGAGACTTCCCCCTCGCCGCGAGATGAGGCCCGATTCCCCTGCACTTCGTGCAGAGCAATTCCGTGTTGCACATCACACATGAAAGGAGCCTTGATTTCCTTGATGGCACTCCAGAGAAACCCCAAGAACACTGTTTCAAGGCTAGAGGGATCCTGAGGTCACTCTAGAAACACGAAATAGCTCCGTGGACCACAAATCAACTCGAGATGAGAGGTTAGTCCCTGGCTTCGACTCCAGAGGAATACCACCTTACCACAAGCACCTCAAGAGGAGGCTTCTCTCAGCTCTAGCTATGTGAGAGGGACCCTGAGTTTGCGGCCTCAAGTGGAATGGAGACCGCGATGCCCTGACTCGAAATAAGGCCGGATATCCCTGCAGTGACTTGAATGCAGGCTCGTCTTGCATCTCCCACGACGAAAGGATGTCTGAATCCCCTGTGGAGAGAACAGAGAAAGACCTAGTTCCCCACCTCATCGCGACCGGAGGCCTCACATCCTTTGAAAACTCCAGAGGTACGCGGAGATCAGTGCCTCCAAAGGAGACGATGCCTGACTCCTCGTGAAACTTGATAGGAGTCCCAGGATTCCTGTGGCACGTGGAAAGGGACCCTTGGTCTCCCGCCTCAGCTGGAGAGGCGTCCCAATTGCCCTGCCAAGCCTCGAGGAGAATCCCGAGTTGTCCCTCGCAACTAGGCAGGAGTCCTGACGTCGCTGAAGAAGCACGTGGGTGGAAGGGCCATCCCCGTTGTAACTCGAGAATATACCCCAGGTTCCCGCCGCAACTCGAGAAAAACCATGAGACTTCCCCCTCGCCGCGAGATGAGGCCCGATTCCCCTGCACTGCGTGCAGAGCAATTCCGTCTTGCACATCACACATGAAAGGAGCCTTGATTTCCTTGATGGCACTCCAGAGAAACCCCAAGAACACTGTTTCAAGGCTAGAGGGATCCTGAGGTCACTGTAGCAACACGAAAGAGCTCCGTGGACCAAAAATCAACTAGAGATGAGAGGTTAGTCCCTGGCTTCGACTCCAGAGGAATACCATCTTACCACAAGCACCTCAAGAGGAGGCTTCTCTCAGCTCTAGCTAGGTGAGAGGGACCCTGAGTTTGCCGCCTCAAGTGAAATGGACACCGCGATTCCCTGATCCGAAATAAGGCCGGATATCCCTGCAGTGACTTGAATGCAGGCTCGTCTTGCATCTCCCAAGACGAAAGGATATCTGAATCCCCTGTGGAGACCACAGAGAATGACCTAGTTCCCCACCTCATTGCGACCGGAGGCCTCACATCCTTTGAAAACTCCAGAGGTAGGCGTAGATCAGTGCCTCCAAAGGAGACGATGCCTGACTCCTCGTGAAACTTGATAGGAGTCCCAGGATTACTGTGGCACGTGGAATGGGACACTTGGTCTCCCGCCTCAGCTGGAGAGGCGTCGCAATTGCCCTGCCAAGCCTCGAGAAGAATCCCGAGTTGTCCCTCGCAACTAGGCAGGAGTCCTGACGTCGCTGAACAAACACGTGGGTGGAAGGGCCATCCCCGTCGTAACTCGAGAATATACCCCAGGTTCCCGCCTCAACTCGAGAAAAACCAATAGACTTCCCCCTCGCCGCGAGATGAGGCCCGATTCCCCTGCACTGCGTGCAGAGCAATTCCGTGTTGCACGTCACACATGAAAGGAGCCTTGATTTCCTTGATGGCACTCCAGAGAAACCCCAAGAACACTGTTTCAAGGTTGAGGGATCCTGAGGTCACTGTAGCAACACGAAAGAGCTCCGTGGACCAAAAATCAACTCGAGATGAGAGGTTAGTCCCTGGCTTCGACTCCAGAGGAATACCACCTTACCACAAGCACCTCAAGAGGAGGCTTCTCTCAGCTCTAGGTATGTGAGAGGGACCCTGAGTTTGCGGCCTCAAGTGGAATGGAGACCGCGATGCCCTGACTCGAAATAAGGCCGGATATCCCTGCAGTGACTTGAATGCAGGCTCGTCTTGCATCTCCCAAGACGAAAGGATGTCTGAATCCCCTGTGGAGACCACAGAGAAAGACCTAGTTCCCCACCTCATCGCGACCGGAGGCCTCACATCCTTTGAAAACTCCAGAGGTACGCGGAGATCAGTGCCTCCAAAGGAGACGATGCCTGACTCCTCGTGAAAATTGATAGGAGTCCCAGGATTCCTGTGGCACATGGAAAGGGACCCTTGGTCTCCCGCCTCAGCTGGAGAGGCGTCCCAATTGCCCTGCCAAGCCTCGAGGAGAATCCCGAGTTGTCCCTCGCAACTAGGCAGGAGTCCTGACGTCGCTGAACAAACACGTGGGTGGAAGGGCCATCCCAGTCGTAACTCGAGAATATTCCCCAGGTTCCCGCCGCAACTCGAGAAAAACCATGAGACTTCCCCCTCGCCGCGAGATGAGGCCCGATTCCCCTGCACTGCGTGCAGAGCAATTCCGTGTTGCACATCACACATGAAAGGAGCCTTGATTTCCTTGATGGCACTCCAGAGAAACACCAAGAACACTGTTTCAAGGCTAGAGGGATCCTGAGGTCACTCTAGCAACACGAAAGAGCTCCGTGGACCACAAATCAACTCGAGATGAGAGGTTAGTCCCTGGCTTCGACTCCAGAGGAATACCACCTTACCACAAGCACCTCAAGAGGAGGCTTCTCTCAGCTCTAGCTATGTGAGAGGGACCCTGAGTTTGCGGCCTCAAGTGGAATGGACACCGCGATTCCCTGACGCGAAATAAGGCCGGATGTCCCTGCAGTGACTTGAATGCAGGCTCGTCTTGCATCTCCCAAGACGAAAGGATGTCTGAATCCCCTGTGGAGACCACAGAGAATGACCTAGTTCCCCACCTAATCGCGACCGGAGGCCTCACATCCTTTGAAAACTCCAGAGGTAGGCGGAGATCAGTGCCTCCAAAGGAGACGATGCCTGACTCCTCGTGAAACTTGATAGGAGTCCCAGGATTCCTGTGGCACGTGGAAAGGGACACTTGGTCTCCCGCCTCAGCTGGAGAGGCGTCCCAATTGCCCTGCCAAGCCTCGAGGAGAATCCCGAGATGTCCCTCGCAACTAGGCAGGAGTCCTGACGTCGCTGAACAAACACGTGGGTGGAAGGGCCATCCCCGTCGTAACTCGAGAATATACCCCAGGTTCCCGCCGCAACTCGAGAAAAACCATGAGACTTCCCCCTCGCCGCGAGATGAGGCCCGATTCCCCTGCACTGCGTGCAGAGCAATTCCGTGTTGCACATCACACATGAAAGGAGCCTTGATTTCCTTGATGGCACTCCAGAGAAACCCCAAGAACACTGTTTCAAGGCTGGAGGGATACTGAGGTCCCTGTAGCAGCATGAAAGAGCTCCGTGGACCATGAATCAACTCGAGATGAGAGGTTAGTCCCTGGCTTCGACTCCAGATGAATACCACCTTACCACAAGCACCTCAAGAGGAGGCTTCTCTCAGCTCTAGGTATGTGAGAGGGACACTGAGTTTGCGGCCTCAAGTGGAATGGAGACCGCGATGCCCTGACTCGAAATAAGGCCGGATATCCCTGCAGTGACTTGAATGCAGGCTCGTCTTGCATCTCCCAAGACGAAAGGATGTCTGAATCCCCTGTGGAGACCACAGAGAAAGACCTAGTTCCCCACCTCATCGCGACCGGAGGCCTCACATCCTTTGAAAACTCCAGAGGTATGCGGAGATCAGTGCCTCCAAAGGAGACGATGCCTGACTCCTCGTGAAACTTGATAGGAGTCCCAGGATTCCTGTGGCACGTGGAAAGGGACCCTTGGTCTCCCACCTCAGCTGGAGAGGCGTCCCAATTGCCCTGCCAAGCCTCGAGGAGAATCCCGAGTTGTCCCTCGCAACTAGGCAGGAGTCCTGGCGTCGCTAAACAAACACGTGGGTGGAAGGGCCATCCCCGTCGTAACTCGAGAATATACCCCAGGTTCCCGCCGCAACTCGAGAAAAACCATGAGACTTCCCCCTCGCCGCGAGATGAGGCCCGATTCCCCTGCACTGCGTGCAGAGCAATTCCGTGTTGCACATCACACATGAAAGGAGCCTTGATTTCCTTGATGGCACTCCAGAGAAACCCCAAGAACACTGTTTCAAGGCTAGAGGGATCCTGAGGTCACTGTAGCAACACGAAAGAGCTCCGTGGACCAAAAATCAACTAGAGATGAGAGGTTAGTCCCTGGCTTCGACTCCAGAGGAATACCATCTTACCACAAGCACCTCAAGAGGAGGCTTCTCTCAGCTCTATGTATGTGAGAGGGACCCTGAGTTTGCGGCCTCAAGTGGAATGGAGACCGCGATGCCCTGACTCGAAATTAGGCCGGATATCCCTGCAGTGACTTGAATGCAGGCTCGTCTTGCATCTCCCAAGACGAAAGGATGTCTGAATCCCCTGTGGAGACCACAGAGAAAGACCTAGTTCCCCACCTCATCGCGACCGGAGGCCTCACATCCTTTGAAAACTCCAGAGGTACGCGGAGATCAGTGCCTTCAAAGGAGACGATGCCTGACTCCTCGTGAAACTTGATAGGAGTCCCAGGATTCCTGTGGCACATGGAAAGGGACCCTTGGTCTCCCGCCTCAGCTGGAGAGGCGTCCCAATTGCCCTGCCAAGCCTCGAGGAGAATCCCGAGTTGTCCCTCGCAACTAGGCAGGAGTCCTGACGTCGCTGAACAAACACGTGGGTGGAAGGGCCATCCCAGTCGTAACTCGAGAATATTCCCCAGGTTCCCGCCGCAACTCGAGAAAAACCATGAGACTTCCCCCTCGCCGCGAGATGAGGCCCGATTCCCCTGCACTGCGTGCAGAGCAATTCCGTGTTGCACATCACACATGAAAGGAGCCTTGATTTCCTTGATGGCACTCCAGAGAAACACCAAGAACACTGTTTCAAGGCTAGGGGGATCCTGAGGTCACTGTAGCAACACGAAAGAGCTCCGTGGACCACAAATCAACTCGAGATGAGAGGTTAGTCCCTGGCTTCGACTCCAGAGGAATACCACCTTACCACAAGCACCTCAAGAGGAGGCTTCTCTCAGCTCTAGCTATGTGAGAGGGACCCTGAGTTTGCGGCCTCAAGTGGAATGGACACCGCGATTCCCTGACTCGAAATAAGGCCGGATATCCCTGCAGTGACTTGAATGCAGGCTCGTCTTGCATCTCCCAAGACGAAAGGATGTCTGAATCCCCTGTGGAGACCACAGAGAAAGACCTAGTTCCCCACCTCATCACGACTGGAGGCCTCACATCCTTTGAAAACTCCAGAGGTACGCGGAGATCAGTGCCTCCAAAGGAGACGATGCCTGACTCCTCGTGAAACTTGATAGGAGTCCCAGGATTCCTGTGGCACGTGGAAAGGGACCCTTGGTCTCCCACCTCAGCTGGAGAGGCGTCCCAATTGCCCTGCCAAGCCTCGAGGAGAATCCCGAGTTGTCCCTCGCAACTAGGCAGGAGTCCTGACGTCGATGAACAAACACGTGGGTGGAAGGGCCATCCACCTCGTAACTCGAGAATATACCCCAGGTTCCCGCCGCAACTCGAGAAAAACCATGAGACTTCCCCCTCGCCGCGAGATGAGGCCCGATTCCCCTGCACTGCGTGCAGAGCAATTCCGTGTTGCACATCACACATGAAAGGAGCCTTGATTTCCTTGATGGCACTCCAGAGAAACCCCAAGAACACTGTTTCAAGGCTAGAGGGATCCTGAGGTCACTCTAGAAACACGAAATAGCTCCGTGGACCACAAATCAACTCGAGATGAGAGGTTAGTCCCTGGCTTCGACTCCAGAGGAATACCACCTTACCACAAGCACCTCAAGAGGAGGCTTCTCTCAGCTGTATGTATGTGAGAGGGACCCTGAGTTTGCGGCCTCAAGTGGAATGGAGACCGCGATGCCCTGACTCGAAATAAGGCCGGATATCCCTGCAGTGACTTGAATGCAGGCTCGTCTTGCATCTCCCAAGACGAAAGGATGTCTGAATCCCCTTTCGAGACCACAGAGAAAGACCTAGTTCCCCACCTCATCGCGACCGGAGGCCTCACATCCTTTGAAAACTCCAGAGGTACGCGGAGATCAGTGCCTCCAAAGGAGACGATGCCTGACTCCTCGTGAAAATTGATAGGAGTCCCAGGATTCCTGTGGCACATGGAAAGGGACCCTTGGTCTCCCGCCTCAGCTGGAGAGGCGTCCCAATTGCCCTGCCAAGCCTCGAGGAGAATCCCGAGTTGTCCCTCGCAACTAGGCAGGAGTCCTGACGTCGCTGAACAAACACGTGGGTGGAAGGGCCATCCCAGTCGTAACTCGAGAATATTCCCCAGGTTCCCGCCGCAACTCGAGAAAAACCATGAGACTTCCCCCTCGCCGCGAGATGAGGCCCGATTCCCCTGCACTGCGTGCAGAGCAATTCCGTGTTGCACATCACACATGAAAGGAGCCTTGATTTCCTTGATGGCACTCCAGAGAAACACCAAGAACACTGTTTCAAGGCTAGAGGGATCCTGAGGTCACTCTAGCAACACGAAAGAGCTCCGTGGACCACAAATCAACTCGAGATGAGAGGTTAGTCCCTGGCTTCGACTCCAGAGGAATACCACCTTACCACAAGCACCTCAAGAGGAGGCTTCTCTCAGCTCTAGCTATGTGAGAGGGACCCTGAGTTTGCGGCCTCAAGTGGAATGGACACCGCGATTCCCTGACGCGAAATAAGGCCGGATATCCCTGCAGTGACTTGAATGCAGGCTCGTCTTGCATCTCCCAAGACGAAAGGATGTCTGAATCCCCTGTGGAGACCACAGAGAAAGACCTAGTTCCCCACCTCATCGCGACCGGAGGCCTCACATCCTTTGAAAACTCCAGAGGTACGCGGAGATCAGTGCCTCCAAAGGAGACGATGCCTGACTCCTCGTGAAACTTGATAGGAGTCCCAGGATTCCTGTGGCACGTGGAAAGGGACCCTGGGTCTCCCACCTCAGCTGGAGAGGCGTCCCAATTGCCCTGCCAAGCCTCGAGGAGAATCCCGAGTTGTCCCTCGCAACTAGGCAGGAGTCCTGGCGTCGCTAAACAAACACGTGTGTGGAAGGGCCATCCCCGTCGTAACTCGAGAATATACCCCAGGTTCCCGCCGCAACTCGAGAAAAACCATGAGACTTCCCCCTCGCCGCGAGATGAGGCCCGATTCCCCTGCACTGCGTGCAGAGCAATTCCGTGTTGCACATCACACATGAAAGGAGCCATGATTTCCTTGATGGCACTCCAGAGAAAACCCAAGAACACTGTTTCAAGGCTAGAGGGATCCTGAGGTCACTGTAGCAACACGAAAGAGTTCCGTGGACCAAAAATCAACTCGAGATGAGAGGTTAGTCCCTGGCTTCGACTCCAGAGGAATACCACCTTACCACAAGCACCTCAAGAGGAGGCTTCTCTCAGCTCTAGGTATGTGAGAGGGACCCTGAGTTTGCGGCCTCAAGTGGAATGGAGACCGCGATGCCCTGACTCGAAATAAGGCCGGATATCCCTGCAGTGACTTGAATGCAGGCTCGTCTTGCATCTCCCAAGACGAAAGGATGTCTGAATCCCCTGTGGAGACCACAGAGAAAGACCTAGTTCCCCACCTCATCGCGACCGGAGGCCTCACATCCTTTGAAAACTCCAGAGGTACGCGGAGATCAGTGCCTCCAAAGGAGACGATGCCTGACTCCTCGTGAAACTTGATAGGAGTCCCAGGATTCCTGTGGCACGTGGAAAGGGACCCTTGGTCTCCCGCCTCAGCTGGAGAGGCGTCCCAATTGCCCTGCCAAGCCTCGAGGAGAATCCCGAGTTGTCCCTCGCAACTAGGCAGGAGTCCTGACGTCGCTGAAGAAGCACGTGGGTGGAAGGGCCATCCCCGTTGTAACTCGAGAATATACCCCAGGTTCCCGCCGCAACTCGAGAAAAACCATGAGACTTCCCCCTCGCCGCGAGATGAGGCCCGATTCCCCTGCACTGCGTGCAGAGCAATTCCGTGTTGCACATCACACATGAAAGGAGCCTTGATTTCCTTGATGGCACTCCAGAGAAACACCAAGAACACTGTTTCAAGGCTAGAGGGATCCTGAGGTCACTCTAGCAACACGAAAGAGCTCCGTGGACCACAAATCAACTCGAGATGAGAGGTTAGTCCCTGGCTTCGACTCCAGAGGAATACCACCTTACCACAAGCACCTCAAGAGGAGGCTTCTCTCAGCTCTAGCTATGTGAGAGGGACCCTGAGTTTGCGGCCTCAAGTGGAATGGACACCGCGATTCCCTGACTCGAAATAAGGCCGGATATCCCTGCAGTGACTTGAATGCAGGCTCGTCTTGCATCTCCCAAGACGAAAGGATGTCTGAATCCCCTGTGGAGACCACAGAGAAAGACCTAGTTCCCCACCTCATCACGACTGGAGGCCTCACATCCTTTGAAAACTCCAGAGGTATGCGGAGATCAGTGCCTCCAAAGGAGACGATGCCTGACTCCTCGTGAAACTTGATAGGAGTCCCAGGATTCCTGTGGCACGTGGAAAGGGACCCTTGGTCTCCCACCTCAGCTGGAGAGGCGTCCCAATTGCCCTGCCAAGCCTCGAGGAGAATCCCGAGTTGTCCCTCGCAACTAGGCAGGAGTCTTGACGTCGATGAACAAACACGTGGGTGGAAGGGCCATCCACGTCGTAACTCGAGAATATACCCCAGGTTCCCGCCGCAACTCGAGAAAAACCATGAGACTTCCCCCTCGCCGCGAGATGAGGCCCGATTCCCCTGCACTGCGTGCAGAGCAATTCCGTGTTGCACATCACACATGAAAGGAGCCTTGATTTCCTTGATGGCACTCCAGAGAAACCCCAAGAACACTGTTTCAAGGCTAGAGGGATCCTGAGGTCACTCTAGAAACACGAAATAGCTCCGTGGACCACAAATCAACTCGAGATGAGAGGTTAGTCCCTGGCTTCGACTCCAGAGGAATACCACCTTACCACAAGCACCTCAAGAGGAGGCTTCTCTCAGCTCTAGCTATGTGAGAGGGACCCTGAGTTTGCGGCCTCAAGTGGAATGGAGACCGCGATGCCCTGACTCGAAATAAGGCCGGATATCCCTGCAGTGACTTGAATGCAGGCTCGTCTTGCATCTCCCAAGACGAAAGGATGTCTGAATCCCCTTTGAAGACCACAGAGAAAGACCTAGTTCCCCACCTCATCGCGACCGGAGGCCTCACATCCTTTGAAAACTCCAGAGGTACGCGGAGATCAGTGCCTCCAAAGGAGACGATGCCTGACTCCTCGTGAAACTTGATAGGAGTCCCAGGATTCCTGTGGCACGTGGAAAGGGACCCTTGGTCTACCGCCTCAGCTGGAGAGGCGTCCCAATTGCCCTGCCAAGCCTCGAGGAGAATCCCGAGTTGTCCCTCGCAACTAGGCAGGAGTCCTGACGTCGCTGAAGAAGCACGTGGGTGGAAGGGCCATCCCCGTTGTAACTCGAGAATATACCCCAGGTTCCCGCCGCAACTCGAGAAAAACCATGAGACTTCCCCCTCGCCGCGAGATGAGGCACGATTCCCCTGCACTGCGTGCAGAGCAATTCCGTCTTGCACATCACACATGAAAGGAGCCTTGATTTCCTTGATGGCACTCCAGAGAAACCCCAAGAACACTGTTTCAAGGCTAGAGGGATCCTGAGGTCACTGTAGCAACACGAAAGAGCTCCGTGGACCAAAAATCAACTAGAGATGAGAGGTTAGTCCCTGGCTTCGACTCCAGAGGAATACCATCTTACCACAAGCACCTCAAGAGGAGGCTTCTCTCAGCTCTAGCTAGGTGAGAGGGACCCTGAGTTTGCCGCCTCAAGTGAAATGGACACCGCGATTCCCTGATCCGAAATAAGGCCGGATATCCCTGCAGTGACTTGAATGCAGGCTCGTCTTGCATCTCCCAAGACGAAAGGATATCTGAATCCCCTGTGGAGACCACAGAGAATGACCTAGTTCCCCACCTCATTGCGACCGGAGGCCTCACATCCTTTGAAAACTCCAGAGGTAGGCGTAGATCAGTGCCTCCAAAGGAGACGATGCCTGACTCCTCGTGAAACTTGATAGCAGTCCCAGGATTCCTGTGGCACGTGGAATGGGACACTTGGTCTCCCGCCTCAGCTGGAGAGGCGTCGCAATTGCCCTGCCAAGCCTCGAGGAGAATCCCGAGTTGTCCCTCGCAACTAGGCAGGAGTCCTGACGTCGCTGAACAAACACGTGGGTGGAAGGGCCATCCCCGTCGTAACTCGAGAATATACCCCAGGTTCCCGCCTCAACTCGAGAAAAACCAATAGACTTCCCCCTCGCCGCGAGATGAGGCCCGATTCCCCTGCACTGCGTGCAGAGCAATTCCGTGTTGCACGTCACACATGAAAGGAGCCTTGATTTCCTTGATGGCACTCCAGAGAAACCCCAAGAACACTGTTTCAAGGTTGAGGGATCCTGAGGTCACTGTAGCAACACGAAAGAGCTCCGTGGACCAAAAATCAACTCGAGATGAGAGGTTAGTCCCTGGCTTCGACTCCAGAGGAATACCACCTTACCACAAGCACCTCAAGAGGAGGCTTCTCTCAGCTGTATGTATGTGAGAGGGACCCTGAGTTTGCGGCCTCAGGTGGAATGGAGACCGCGATGCCCTGACTCGAAATAAGGCCGGATATCCCTGCAGTGACTTGAATGCAGGCTCGTCTTGCATCTCCCAAGACGAAAGGATGTCTGAATCCCCTGTGGAGACCACAGAGAAAGACCTAGTTCCCCACCTCATCGCGACCGGAGGCCTCACATCCTTTGAAAACTCCAGAGGTACGCGGAGATCAGTGCCTCCAAAGGAGACGATGCCTGACTCCTCGTGAAAATTGATAGGAGTCCCAGGATTCCTGTGGCACATGGAAAGGGACCCTTGGTCTCCCGCCTCAGCTGGAGAGGCGTCCCAATTGCCCTGCCAAGCCTCGAGGAGAATCCCGAGTTGTCCCTCGCAACTAGGCAGGAATCCTGACGTCGCTGAACAAACACGTGGGTGGAAGGGCCATCCCAGTCGTAACTTGAGAATATTCCCCAGGTTCCCGCCGCAACTCGAGAAAAACCATGAGACTTCCCCCTCGCCGCGAGATGAGGCCCGATTCCCCTGCACTGCGTGCAGAGCAATTCCGTGTTGCACATCACACATGAAAGGAGCCTTGATTTCCTTGATGGCACTCCAGAGAAACACCAAGAACACTGTTTCAAGGCTAGAGGGATCCTGAGGTCACTCTAGCAACACGAAAGAGCTCCGTGGACCACAAATCAACTCGAGATGAGAGGTTAGTCCCTGGCTTCGACTCCAGAGGAATACCACCTTACCACAAGCACCTCAAGAGGAGGCTTCTCTCAGCTCTAGCTATGTGAGAGGGACCCTGAGTTTGCGGCCTCAAGTGGAATGGACACCGCGATTCCCTGACTCGAAATAAGGCCGGATATCCCTGCAGTGACTTGAATGCAGGCTCGTCTTGCATCTCCCAAGACGAAAGGATGTCTGAATCCCCTGTGGAGACCACAGAGAAAGACCTAGTTCCCCACCTCATCGCGACCGGAGGCCTCACATCCTTTGAAAACTCCAGAGGTACGCGGAGATCAGTGCCTCCAAAGGAGACGATGCCTGACTCCTCGTGAAACTTGATAGGAGTCCCAGGATTCCTGTGGCACGTGGAAAGGGACCCTGGGTCTCCCACCTCAGCTGGAGAGGCGTCCCAATTGCCCTGCCAAGCCTCGAGGAGAATCCCGAGTTGTCCCTCGCAACTAGGCAGGAGTCCTGGCGTCGCTAAACAAACACGTGTGTGGAAGGGCCATCCCCGTCGTAACTCGAGAATATACCCCAGGTTCCCGCCGCAACTCGAGAAAAACCATGAGACTTCCCCCTCGCCGCGAGATGAGGCCCGATTCCCCTGCACTGCGTGCAGAGCAATTCCGTGTTGCACATCACACATGAAAGGAGCCATGATTTCCTTGATGGCACTCCAGAGAAAACCCAAGAACACTGTTTCAAGGCTAGAGGGATCCTGAGGTCACTGTAGCAACACGAAAGAGCTCCGTGGACCAAAAATCAACTCGAGATGAGAGGTTAGTCCCTGGCTTCGACTCCAGAGGAATACCACCTTACCACAAGCACCTCAAGAGGAGGCTTCTCTCAGCTCTAGGTATGTGAGAGGGACCCTGAGTTTGCGGCCTCAAGTGGAATGGAGACCGCGATGCCCTGACTCGAAATAAGGCCGGATATCCCTGCAGTGACTTGAATGCAGGCTCGTCTTGCATCTCCCAAGACGAAAGGATGTCTGAATCCCCTGTGGAGACCACAGAGAATGACCTAGTTCCCCACCTCATCGCGACCGGAGGCCTCACATCCTTTGAAAACTCCAGAGGTACGCGGAGATCAGTGCCTCCAAAGGAGACGATGCCTGACTCCTCGTGAAACTTGATAGGAGTCCCAGGATTCCTGTGGCACGTGGAAAGGGACCCTTGGTCTCCCGCCTCAGCTGGAGAGGCGTCCCAATTGCCCTGCCAAGCCTCGAGGAGAATCCCGAGTTGTCCCTCGCAACTAGGCAGGAGTCCTGACGTCGCTGAAGAAGCACGTGGGTGGAAGGGCCATCCCCGTTGTAACTCGAGAATATACCCCAGGTTCCCGCCGCAACTCGAGAAAAACCATGAGACTTCCCCCTCGCCGCGAGATGAGGCACGATTCCCCTGCACTGCGTGCAGAGCAATTTCGTGTTGCACATCACACATGAAAGGAGCCTTGATTTCCTTGATGGCACTCCAGAGAAACCCCAAGAACACTGTTTCAAGGCTAGAGGGATCCTGAGGTCACTGTAGCAACACGAAAGAGCTCCGTGGACCAAAAATCAACTCGAGATGAGAGGTTAGTCCCTGGCTTCGACTCCAGAGGAATACCACCTTACCACAAGCACCTCAAGAGGAGGCTTCTCTCAGCTGTATGTATGTGAGAGGGACCCTGAGTTTGCGGCCTCAAGTGGAATGGAGACCGCGATGCCCTGAAGCGAAATAAGGCCGGATATCCCTGCAGTGACTTGAATGCAGGCTCGTCTTGCATCTCCCAAGACGAAAGGATGTCTGAATCCCCTGTGGAGACCACAGAGAATGACCTAGTTCCCCACCTCATCGCGACCGGAGGCCTCACATCCTTTGAAAACTCCAGAGGTACGCGGAGATCAGTGCCTCCAAGGAGACGATGCCTGACTCCTCGTGAAACTTGATAGGAGTCCCAGGATTCCTGTGGCACGTGGAAAGGGACCCTTGGTCTCCCGCCTCAGCTGGAGAGGCGTCCCAATTGCCCTGCCAAGCCTCGAGGAGAATCCCGAGTTGTCCCTTGCAACTAGGCAGGAGTCCTGACGTCGCTGAACAAACACGTGGGTGGAAGGGCCATCCCCGTCGTAACTCGAGAATATACCCCAGGTTCCCGCCGCAACTCGAGAAAAACCATGAGACTTCCCCCTCGCCGCGAGATGAGGCACGATTCCCCTGCACTGCGTGCAGAGCAATTCCGTGTTGCACATCACACATGAAAGGAGCCTTGATTTCCTTGATGGCACTCCAGAGAAAACCCAAGAACACTGTTTCAAGGCTGGAGGGATCCTGAGGTCCCTGTAGCAGCACGAAAGAGCTCCGTGGGCCAAAAATCAACTCGAGATGAGAGGTTAGTCCCTGGCTTCGACTCCAGAGGAATACCACCTTACCACAAGCACCTCAAGAGGAGGCTTCTCTCAGCTGTATGTATGTGAGAGGGACCCTGAGTTTGCGGCCTCAAGTGGAATGGAGACCGCGATGCCCTGACTCGAAATAAGGCCGGATATCCCTGCAGTGACTTGAATGCAGGCTCGTCTTGCATCTCCCAAGACGAAAGGATGTCTGAATCCCCTGTGGAGACCACAGAGAAAGACCTAGTTCCCCACCTCATCGCGACCGGAGGCCTCACATCCTTTGAAAACTCCAGAGGTACGCGGAGATCAGTGCCTCCAAAGGAGACGATGCCTGACTCCTCGTGAAACTTGATAGGAGTCCCAGGATTCCTGTGGCACGTGGAAAGGGACCCTTGGTCTCCCGCCTCAGCTGGAGAGGCGTCCCAATTGCCCTGCCAAGCCTCGAGGAGAATCCCGAGTTGTCCCTAGCAACTAGGCAGGAGTCCTGACGTCGCTGAAGAAACACGTGGGTGGAAGGGCCATCCCCGTCGTAACTCGAGAATATACCCCAGGTTCCCGCCGCAACTCGAGAAAAACCATGAGACTTCCCCCTCGCCGCGAGATGAGGCACGATTCCCCTGCACTGCGTGCAGAGCAATTCCGTGTTGCACATCACACATGAAAGGAGGCTTGATTTTCTTGATGGCACTCCAGAGAAACCCCAAGAACACTGTTTCAAGGCTGGAGGGATCCTGAGGTCCCTGTAGCAGCACGAAAGAGCTCCGTGGACCATGAATCAACTCGAGATGAGAGGTTAGTCCCTGGCTTCGACTCCAGAGGAATACCACCTTACCACAAGCACCTCAAGAGGAGGCTTCTCTCAGCTCTAGGTATGTGAGAGGTACCCTGAGTTTGCGGCCTCAAGTGGAATCGACACCGCATTGCCCTGACTCGAAATAAGGCCGGATATCCCTGCAGTGACTAGAATGCAGGCTCGTCTTGCATCTCCCAAGACGAAAGGATGTCTGAATCCCCTGTGGAGACCACAGAGAAAGACCTAGTTCCCCACCTCATCGCGACCGGAGGCCTCACATCCTTTGAAAACTCCAGAGGTACGCGGAGATCAGTGCCTCCAAAGGAGACGATGCCTGACTCCTCGTGAAACTTGATAGGAGTCCCAGGATTCCTGTGGCACGTGGAAAGGGACCCTTGGTCTCCCGCCTCAGCTGGAGAGGCGTCCCAATTGCCCTGCCAAGCCTCGAGGAGAATCCCGAGTTGTCCCTCGCAACTAGGCAGGAGTCCTGACGTCGCTGAAGAAGCACGTGGGTGGAAGGGCCATCCCCGTTGTAACTCGAGAATATACCCCAGGTTCCCGCCGCAACTCGAGAAAAACCATGAGACTTCCCCCTCGCCGCGAGATGAGGCACGATTCCCCTGCACTGCGTGCAGAGCAATTCCGTGTTGCACATCACACATGAAAGGAGCCTTGATTTCCTTGATGGCACTCCAGAGAAAACCCAAGAACACTGTTTCAAGGCTAGAGGGATCCTGAGGTCACTCTAGCAACACGAAAGAGCTCCGTGGACCAAAAATCAACTCGAGATGAGAGGTTAGTCCCTGGCTTCGACTCCAGAGGAATACCACCTTACCACAAGCACCTCAAGAGGAGGCTTCTCTCAGCTGTATGTATGTGAGAGGGACCCTGAGTTTGCGGCCTCAAGTGGAATGGAGACCGCGATGCCCTGACGCGAAATAAGGCCGGATATCCCTGCAGTGACTTGAATGCAGGCTCGTCTTGCATCTCCCAAGACGAAAGGATGTCTGAATCCCCTGTGGAGACCACAGAGAATGACCTAGTTCCCCACCTCATCGCGACCGGAGGCCTCACATCCTTTGAAAACTCCAGAGGTACGCGGAGATCAGTGCCTCCAAAGGAGACGATGCCTGACTCCTCGTGAAACTTGATAGGAGTCCCAGGATTCCTGTGGCACGTGGAAAGGGACCCTTGGTCTCCCGCCTCAGCTGGAGAGGCGTCCCAATTGCCCTGCCAAGCCTCGAGGAGAATCCCGAGTTGTCCCTCGCAACTAGGCAGGAGTCCTGACGTCGCTGAACAAACACGTGGGTGGAAGGGCCATCCCCGTCGTAACTCGAGAATATACCCCAGGTTCCCGCCGCAACTCGAGAAAAACCATGAGACTTCCCCCTCGCCGCGAGATGAGGCCCGATTCCCCTGCACTGCGTGCAGAGCAATTCCGTGTTGCACATCACACATGAAAGGAGCCTTGATTTCCTTGATGGCACTCCAGAGAAAACCCAAGAACACTGTTTCAAGGCTGGAGGGATCCTGAGGTCCCTGTAGCAGCACGAAAGAGCTCCGTGGACCATGAATCAACTCGAGATGAGAGGTTAGTCCCTGCCTTCGACTCCAGAGGAATACCACCTTACCACAAGCACCTCAAGAGGAGGCTTCTCTCAGCTCTAGGTATGTGAGAGGGACCCTGAGTTTGCGGCCTCAAGTGGAATGGAGACCGCGATTCCCTGACTCGAAATAAGGCCGGATATCCCTGCAGTGACTTGAATGCAGGCTCGTCTTGCATCTCCCAAGACGAAAGGATGTCTGAATCCCCTGTGGAGACCAATGAGAAAGACCTAGTTCCCCACCTCATCGCGACCGGAGGCCTCACATCCTTTGAAAACTCCAGAGGTACACGGAGATCAGTGCCTCCAAAGGAGACGATGCCTGACTCCTCGTGAAACTTGATAGGAGTCCCAGGATTCCTGTGGCACGTGGAAAGGGACACTTGGTCTCCCGCCTCAGCTGGAGAGGCGTCCCAATTGCCCTGCCAAGCCTCGAGGAGAATCCAGAATTGTCCCTCGCAACTAGGCAGGAGTCCTGCCGTCGCTGAACTAACACGTGTGTGGAAGGGCCATCCCCGTCGTAACTCGAGATTATACCGCAGGTTCCCGCCGCAACTCGAGAAAAACCATGAGACTTCCCCCTCGCCGCGAGATGAGGCCCGATTCCCCTGCACTGCGTGCAGAGCAATTCCGTGTTGCACATCACACATGAAAGAAGCCTTGATTTCCTTGATGGCACTCCAGAGAAACCCCAAGAACACTGTTTCAAGGTTGAGGGATCCTGAGGTCACTGTAGCAACACGAAAGAGCTCCGTGGACCAAAAATCAACTCGAGATGAGAGGTTAGTCCCTGGCTTCGACTCCAGAGGAATACCACCTTACCACAAGCACCTCAAGAGG
Organism: Cervus elaphus; assembly: GCF_910594005.1. NCBI lineage: Eukaryota > Metazoa > Chordata > Mammalia > Artiodactyla > Cervidae > Cervus > Cervus elaphus. The sequence goes on along the minus strand of NC_057824.1, from coordinate 5,487,182 downwards.
AGGCTTCTCTCAGCTCTAGGTATGTGAGAGGGACCCTGAGTTTGCGGCCTCAAGTGGAATGGAGACCGCGATGCCCTGACTCGAAATAAGGCCGGATATCCCTGCAGTGACTTGAATGCAGGCTCGTCTTGCATCTCCCAAGACGAAAGGATGTCTGAATCCCCTGTGGAGACCACAGAGAAAGACCTAGTTCCCCACCTCATCGCGACCGGAGGCCTCACATCCTTTGAAAACTCCAGAGGTACGCGGAGATCAGTGCCTCCAAAGGAGACGATGCCTGACTCCTCGTGAAACTTGATAGGAGTCCCAGGATTCCTGTGGCACGTGGAATGGGACACTTGGTCTCCCGCCTCAGCTGGAGAGGCGTCCCAATTGCCCTGCCAAGCCTCGAGGAGAATCCCGACTTGTCCCTCGCAACTAGGCAGGAGTCCTGACGTCGCTGAACAAACACGTGGGTGGAAGGGCCATCCCCGTCGTAACTCGAGAATATACCCCAGGTTCCCGCCGCAACTCGAGAAAAACCATGAGACTTCCCCCTCGCCGCGAGATGAGGCCCGATTCCCCTGCACTGCGTGCAGAGCAATTCCGTGTTGCACATCACACATGAAAGGAGCCTTGATTTCCTTGATGGCACTCCAGAGAAAACCCAAGAACACTGTTTCAAGGCTGGAGGGATCCTGAGGTCCCTGTAGCAGCACGAAAGAGCTCCGTGGACCATGAATCAACTCGAGATGAGAGGTTAGTCCCTGGCTTCGACTCCAGAGGAATACCACCTTACCACAAGCACCTCAAGAGGAGGCTTCTCTCAGCTGTATGTATGTGAGAGGGACCCTGAGTTTGCGGCCTCAAGTGGAATGGAGACCGCGATGCCCTGACGCGAAATAAGGCCGGATATCCCTGCAGTGACTTGAATGCAGGCTCGTCTTGCATCTCCCAAGACGAAAGGATGTCTGAATCCCCTGTGGAGACCACAGAGAATGACCTAGTTCCCCACCTCATCGCGACCGGAGGCCTCACATCCTTTGAAAACTCCAGACGTACGCGGAGATCAGTGCCTCCAAAGGAGACGATGCCTGACTCCTCGTGAAACTTGATAGGAGTCTCAGGATTCCTGTGGCACGTGGAAAGGGACACGTGGTCTCCCGCCTCAGCTGGAGAGGCGTTCCAATTACCCTGCCAAGCCTCGAGGAGAATGCCGAGTTGTCCCTCGCAACTAGGCAGGAGTCCTGACGTCGCTGAACAAACACGTGGGTGGAAGGGCCATCCCCGTCGTAACTCGAGAATATACCCCAGGTTCCTGCCGCAACTCGAGAAAAACCATGAGACTTCCCCCTCGCCGCGAGATGAGGCCCGATTCCCCTGCACTGCGTGCAGAGCAATTCCGTGTTGCACATCACACATGAAAGGAGCCTTGATTTCCTTGATGGCACTCCAGAGAAAACCCAAGAACACTGTTTCAAGGCTAGAGGGATCCTGAGGTCACTGTAGCAACACGAAAGAGCTCCATGGACCAAAAATCAACTCGAGATGAGAGGTTAGTCCCTGGCTTCGACTCCAGAGGAATACCACCTTACCACAAGCACCTCAAGAGGAGGCTTCTCTCAGCTGTATGTATGTGAGAGGGACCCTGAGTTTGCGGCCTCAAGTGGAATGGAGACCGCGATGCCCTGACGCGAAATAAGGCCGGATATCCCTGCAGTGACTTGAATGCAGGCTCGTCTTGCATCTCCCAAGACGAAAGGATGTCTGAATCCCCTGTGGAGACCACAGAGAATGACCTAGTTCCCCACCTCATCGCGACCGGAGGCCTCACATCCTTTGAAAACTCCAGAGGTAGGCGGAGATCAGTGCCTCCAAAGGAGACGATGCCTGACTCCTTGTGAAACTTGATAGGAGTCCCAGGATTCCTGTGGCACGTGGAAAGGGACCCTTGGTCTCCCGCCTCAGCTGGAGAGGCGTCGCAATTTCCCTGCCAAGCCTCGTGGAGAATCCCGAGTTGTCCCTCGCAACTAGGCAGGAGTCCTGACGTCGCTGAACAAACACGTGTGTGGAAGGGCCATCCCCGTCGTAACTCGAGATTATACCGCAGGTTCCCGCCGCAACTCGAGAAAAACCATGAGACTTCCCCCTCGCCGCGAGATGAGGCCCGATTCCCCTGCACTGCGTGCAGAGCAATTCCGTGTTGCACATCACACATGAAAGAAGCCTTGATTTCCTTGATGGCACTCCAGAGAAACCCCAAGAACACTGTTTCAAGGTTGAGGGATCCTGAGGTCACTGTAGCAACACGAAAGAGCTCCGTGGACCAAAAATCAACTCGAGATGAGAGGTTAGTCCCTGGCTTCGACTCCAGAGGAATACCACCTTACCACAAGCACCTCAAGAGGAGGCTTCTCTCAGCTCTAGGTATGTGAGAGGGACCCTGAGTTTGCGGCCTCAAGTGGAATGGAGACCGCGATGCCCTGACTCGAAATAAGGCCGGATATCCCTGCAGTGACTTGAATGCAGGCTCGTCTTGCATCTCCCAAGACGAAAGGATGTCTGAATCCCCTGTGGAGACCACAGAGAAAGACCTAGTTCCCCACCTCATCGCGACCGGAGGCCTCACATCCTTTGAAAACTCCAGAGGTACGCGGAGATCAGTGCCTCCAAAGGAGACGATGCCTGACTCTTCGTGAAACTTGATAGGAGTCCCAGGATTCCTGTGGCACGTGGAATGGGACACTTGGTCTCCCGCCTCAGCTGGAGAGGCGTCGCAATTGCCCTGCCAAGCCTCGAGGAGAATCCCGAGTTGTCCCTCGCAACTAGGCAGGAGTCCTGACGTCGCTGAACAAACACGTGGGTGGAAGGGCCATCCCCGTCGTAACTCGAGAATATACCCCAGGTTCCCGCCGCAACTCGAGAAAAACCATGAGACTTCCCCCTCGCCGCGAGATGAGGCCCGATTCCCCTGCACTGCGTGCAGTGCAATTCCGTGTTGCACATCACACATGAAAGGAGCCTTGATTTCCTTGATGGCACTCCAGAGAAAACCCAAGAACACTGTTTCAAGGCTGGAGCGATCCTGAGGTCCCTGTAGCAGCACGAAAGAGCTCCGTGGACCATTAATCAACTCGAGATGAGAGGTTAGTCCCTGGCTTCGAATCCAGAGGAATACCACCTTACCACAAGCACCTCAAGAGGAGGCTTCTCTCAGCTGTATGTATGTGAGAGGGACCCTGAGTTTGCGGCCTCAAGTGAAATGGAGACCGCGATGCCCTGACGCGAAATAAGGCCGGATATCCCTGCAGTGACTTGAATGCAGGCTCGTCTTGCATCTCCCAAGACGAAAGGATGTCTGAATCCCCTGTGGAGACCACAGAGAATGACCTAGTTCCCCACCTCATCGCGACCAGAGGCCTCACATCCTTTGAAAACTCCAGAGGTACGCGGAGATCAGTGCCTCCAAAGGAGACGATGCCTGACTCCTCGTGAAACTTGATAGGAGTCCCAGGATTCCTGTGGCACGTGGAAAGGGACCCTTGGTCTCCCGCCTCAGCTGGAGAGGCGTCCCAATTGCCCTGCCAAGCCTCGAGGAGAATCCCGAGTTGTCCCTCGCAACTAGGCAGGAGTCCTGACATCGCTGAACAAACACGTGGGTGGAAGGGCCATCCCCGTCGTAACTCGAGAATATACCCCAGGTTCCCGCCGCAACTCGAGAAAAACCATGAGACTTCCCCCTCGCCGCGAGATGAGGCCCGATTCCCCTGCACTGCGTGCAGAGCAATTCCGTGTTGCACATCACACATGAAAGGAGCCTTGATTTCCTTGATGGCACTCCAGAGAAAACCCAAGAACACTGTTTCAAGGCTGGAGGGATCCTGAGGTCCCTGTAGCAGCACGAAAGAGCTCCGTAGACCATGAATCAACTCGAGATGAGAGGTTAGTCCCTGCCTTCGACTCCAGAGGAATACCACCTTACCACAAGCACCTCAAGAGGAGGCTTCTCTCAGCTCTAGGTATGTGAAAGGGACCCTGAGTTTGCGGCCTCAAGTGGAATGGAGACCGCGAATCCCTGACTCGAAATAAGGCCGGATATCCCTGCAGTGACTTGAATGCAGGCTCGTCTTGCATCTCCCAAGACGAAAGGATGTCTGAATCCCCTGTGGAGACCACAGAGAAAGACCTAGTTCCCCACCTCATCGCGACCGGAGGCCTCACATCCTTTGAAAACTCCAGAGGTACGCGGAGATCAGTGCCTCCAAAGGAGACGATGCCTGACTCCTCGTGAAACTTGATAGGAGTCCCAGGATTCCTGTGGCACGTGGAAAGGGACACTTGGTCTCCCGCCTCAGCTGGAGAGGCGTCCCAATTGCCCTGCCAAGCCTCGAGGAGAATCCCGAGTTGTCCCTCGCAACTAGGCAGGAGTCCTGCCGTCGCTGAACTAACACGTGTGTGGAAGGGCCATCCCCGTCGTAACTCGAGATTATACCGCAGGTTCCCGCCGCAACTCGAGAAAAACCATGAGACTTCCCCCTCGCCGCGAGATGAGGCCCGATTCCCCTGCACTGCGTGCAGAGCAATTCCGTGTTGCACATCACACATGAAAGAAGCCTTGATTTCCTTGATGGCACTCCAGAGAAACCCCAAGAACACTGTTTCAAGGTTGAGGGATCCTGAGGTCACTGTAGCAACACGAAAGAGCTCCGTGGACCAAAAATCAACTCGAGATGAGAGGTTAGTCCCTGGCTTCGACTCCAGAGGAATACCACCTTACCACAAGCACCTCAAGAGGAGGCTTCTCTCAGCTGTATGTATGTGAGAGGGACCCTGAGTTTGCGGCCTCAAGTGGAATGGAGACCGCGATGCCCTGACTCGAAATAAGGCCGGATATCCCTGCAGTGACTTGAATGCAGGCTCGTCTTGCATCTCCCAAGACGAAAGGATGTCTGAATCCCCTGTGGAGACCACAGAGAAAGACCTAGTTCCCCACCTCATCGCGACCGGAGGCCTCACATCCTTTGAAAACTCCAGAGGTACGCGGAGATCAGTGCCTCCAAAGGAGACGATGCCTGACTCCTCGTGAAACTTGATAGGAGTCCCAGGATTCCTGTGGCACGTGGAATGGGACACTTGGTCTCCCGCCTCAGCTGGAGAGGCGTCGCAATTTCCCTGCCAAGCCTCGTGGAGAATCCCGAGTTGTCCCTCGCAACTAGGCAGGAGTCCTGACGTCGCTGAACAAACACGTGGGTGGAAGGGCCATCCCCGTCGTAACTCGAGAATATACCGCAGGTTCCCGCCGCAACTCGAGAAAAACCATGAGACTTCCCCCTCGCCGCGAGATGAGGCCCGATTCCCCTGCACTGCGTGCAGAGCAATTCCGTGTTGCACATCACACATGAAAGGAGCCTTGATTTCCTTGATGGCACTCCAGAGAAAACCCAAGAACACTGTTTCAAGGCTGGAGCGATCCTGAGGTCCCTGTAGCAGCACGAAAGAGCTCCGTGGACCATTAATCAACTCGAGATGAGAGGTTAGTCCCTGGCTTCGACTCCAGAGGAATACCACCTTACCACAAGCACCTCAAGAGGAGGCTTCTCTCAGCTGTATGTATGTGAGAGGGACCCTGAGTTTGCGGCCTCAAGTGGAATGGAGACCGCGATGCCCTGACGCGAAATAAGGCCGGATATCCCTGCAGTGACTTGAATGCAGGCTCGTCTTGCATCTCCCAAGACGAAAGGATGTCTGAATCCCCTGTGGAGACCACAGAGAATGACCTAGTTCCCCACCTCATGTCGACCGGAGGCCTCACATCCTTTGAAAACTCCAGACGTACGCGGAGATCAGTGCCTCCAAAGGAGACGATGCCTGACTCCTCGTGAAACTTGATAGGAGTCCCAGGATTCCTGTGGCACGTGGAAAGGGACCCTTGGTCTCCCGCCTCAGCTGGAGAGGCGTCCCAATTGCCCTGCCAAGCCTCGAGGAGAATCCCGAGTTGTCCCTCGCAACTAGGCAGGAGTCCTGACGTCGCTGAACAAACACGTGGGTGGAAGGGCCATCCCCGTCGTAACTCGAGAATATACCCCAGGTTCCCGCCGCAACTCGAGAAAAACCATGAGACTTCCCCCTCGCCGCGAGATGAGGCCCGATTCCCCTGCACTGCGTGCAGAGCAATTCCGTGTTGCACATCACACATGAAAGGAGCCTTGATTTCCTTGATGGCACTCCAGAGAAAACCCAAGAACACTGTTTCAAGGCTGGAGGGATCCTGAGGTCCCTGTAGCAGCACGAAAGAGCTCCGTGGACCATGAATCAACTCGAGATGAGAGGTTAGTCCCTGCCTTCGACTCCAGAGGAATACCACCTTACCACAAGCACCTCAAGAGGAGGCTTCTCTCAGCTCTAGGTATGTGAGAGGGACCCTGAGTTTGCGGCCTCAAGTGGAATGGAGACCGCGAATCCCTGACTCGAAATAAGGCCGGATATCCCTGCAGTGACTTGAATGCAGGCTCGTCTTGCATCTCCCAAGACGAAAGGATGTCTGAATCCCCTGTGGAGACCACTGAGAAAGACCTAGTTCCCCACCTCATCGCGACCGGAGGCCTCACATCCTTTGAAAACTCCAGAGGTACGCGGAGATCAGTGCCTCCAAAGGAGACGACGCCTGACTCCTCGTGAAACTTGATAGGAGTCCCAGGATTCCTGTGGCACGTGGAAAGGGACCCTGGGTCTCCCGCCTCAGCAGGAGAGGCGTCCCAATTGCCCTGCCAAGCCTCGAGGAGAATCCCGAGTTGTCCCTCGCAAATAGGCAGGAGTCCTGACGTCGCTGAACAAACACGTGGGTGGAAGGGCCATCCCCGTCGTAACTCGAGAATATACCCCAGGTTCCCGCCGCAACTCGAGAAAAACCATGAGACTTCCCCCTCGCCGCGAGATGAGGCCCGATTCCCCTGCACTGCGTGCAGAGCAATTCCGTGTTGCACATCACACATGAAAGGAGCCTTGATTTCCTTGATGGCACTCCAGAGAAAACCCAAGAACACTGTTTCAAGGCTGGAGCGATCCTGAGGTCCCTGTATCAGCACGAAAGAGCTCCGTGGACCATTAATCAACTCGAGATGAGAGGTTAGTCCCTGGCTTCGACTCCAGAGGAATACCACCTTACCACAAGCACCTCAAGAGGAGGCTTCTCTCAGCTGTATGTATGTGAGAGGGACCCTGAGTTTGCGGCCTCAAGTGGAATGGAGACCGCGATGCCCTGACGCGAAATAAGGCCGGATATCCCTGCAGTGACTTGAATGCAGGCTCGTCTTGCATCTCCCAAGACGAAAGGATGTCTGAATCCCCTGTGGAGACCACAGAGAATGACCTAGTTCCCCACCTCATGTCGACCGGAGGCCTCACATCCTTTGAAAACTCCAGACGTACGCGGAGATCAGTGCCTCCAAAGGAGACGATGCCTGACTCCTCGTGAAACTTGATAGGAGTCCCAGGATTCCTGTGGCACGTGGAAAGGGACCCTTGGTCTCCCGCCTCAGCTGGAGAGGCGTCCCAATTGCCCTGCCAAGCCTCGAGGAGAATCCCGAGTTGTCCCTCGCAACTAGGCAGGAGTCCTGACGTCGCTGAACAAACACGTGGGTGGAAGGGCCATCCCCGTCGTAACTCGAGAATATACCCCAGGTTCCCGCCGCAACTCGAGAAAAACCATGAGACTTCCCCCTCGCCGCGAGATGAGGCCCGATTCCCCTGCACTGCGTGCAGAGCAATTCCGTGTTGCACATCACACATGAAAGGAGCCTTGATTTCCTTGATGGCACTCCAGAGAAAACCCAAGAACACTGTTTCAAGGCTGGAGGGATCCTGAGGTCCCTGTAGCAGCACGAAAGAGCTCCGTGGACCATGAATCAACTCGAGATGAGAGGTTAGTCCCTGCCTTCGACTCCAGAGGAATACCACCTTACCACAAGCACCTCAAGAGGAGGCTTCTCTCAGCTCTAGGTATGTGAGAGGGACCCTGAGTTTGCGGCCTCAAGTGGAATGGAGACCGCGAATCCCTGACTCGAAATAAGGCCGGATATCCCTGCAGTGACTTGAATGCAGGCTCGTCTTGCATCTCCCAAGACGAAAGGATGTCTGAATCCCCTGTGGAGACCACTGAGAAAGACCTAGTTCCCCACCTCATCGCGACCGGAGGCCTCACATCCTTTGAAAACTCTAGAGGTACGCGGAGATCAGTGCCTCCAAAGGAGACGACGCCTGACTCCTCGTGAAACTTGATAGGAGTCCCAGGATTCCTGTGGCACGTGGAAAGGGACCCTGGGTCTCCCGCCTCAGCAGGAGAGGCGTCCCAATTGCCCTGCCAAGCCTCGAGGAGAATCCCGAGTTGTCCCTCGCAACTAGGCAGGAGTCCTGCCGTCGCTGAACTAACACGTGTGTGGAAGGGCCATCCCCGTCGTAACTCGAGATTATACCGCAGGTTCCCGCCGCAACTCGAGAAAAACCATGAGACTTCCCCCTCGCCGCGAGATGAGGCCCGATTCCCCTGCACTGCGTGCAGAGCAATTCCGTGTTGCACATCACACATGAAAGAAGCCTTGATTTCCTTGATGGCACTCCAGAGAAACCCCAAGAACACTGTTTCAAGGTTGAGGGATCCTGAGGTCCCTGTAGCAACACGAAAGAGCTCCGTGGACCAAAAATCAACTCGAGATGAGAGGTTAGTCCCTGGCTTCGACTCCAGAGGAATACCACCTTACCACAAGCACCTCAAGAGGAGGCTTCTCTCAGCTGTATGTATGTGAGAGGGACCCTGAGTTTGCGGCCTCAAGTGGAATGGAGACCGCGATGCCCTGACTCGAAATAAGGCCGGATATCCCTGCAGTGACTTGAATGCAGGCTCGTCTTGCATCTCCCAAGACGAAAGGATGTCTGAATCCCCTGTGGAGACCACAGAGAAAGACCTAGTTCCCCACCTCATCGCGACCGGAGGCCTCACATCCTTTGAAAACTCCAGAGGTACGCGGAGATCAGTGCCTCCAAAGGAGACGATGCCTGACTCCTCGTGAAACTTGATAGGAGTCCCAGGATTCCTGTGGCACATGGAAAGGGACCCTTGGTCTCCCGCCTCAGCTGGAGAGGCGTCCCAATTGCCCTGCCAAGCCTCGAGGAGAATCCCGAGTTGTCCCTCGCAACTAGGCAGGAGTCCTGACGTCGCTGAACAAACACGTGGTTGGAAGGGCCATCCCAGTCGAAACTCGAGAATATTCCCCAGGTTCCCGCCGCAACTCGAGAAAAACCATGAGACTTCCCCCTCGCCGCGAGATGAGGCCTGATTCCCCTGCACTGCGTGCAGAGCAATGCCGTGTTGCACATCACACATGAAAGGAGCCTTGATTTCCTTGATGGCACTCCAGAGAAACACCAAGAACACTGTTTCAAGGCTAGAGGGATCCTGAGGTCACTCTAGCAACACGAAAGAGCTCCGTGGACCACAAATCAACTCGAGATGAGAGGTTAGTCCCTGGCTTCGACTCCAGAGGAATACCACCTTACCACAAGCACCTCAAGAGGAGGCTTCTCTCAGCTCTAGCTATGTGAGAGGGACCCTGAGTTTGCGGCCTCAAGTGGAATGGACACCGCGATTCCCTGACGCGAAATAAGGCCGGATATCCCTGCAGTGACTTGAATGCAGGCTCGTCTTGCATCTCCCAAGACGAAAGGATGTCTGAATCCCCTGTGGAGACCACAGAGAATGACCTAGTTGCCCACCTCATCGAGATCGGAGGCCTCACATCCTTTGAAAACTCCAGAGGTAGGCGGAGATCAGTGCCTCCAAAGGAGACAATGCCTGACTCCTCGTGAAACTTGATAGGAGTCCCAGGATTCCTGTGGCACGTGAAAAGGGACACTTGGTCTCCCGCCTCAGCTGGAGAGGCGTCCCAATTGCCCTGCCAAGCCTCGAGGAGAATCCCGAGTTGTCCCTCGCAACTAGGCAGGAGTCCTGACGTCGCTGAACAAACACGTGGGTGGAAGGGCCATCCCCGTTGTAACTCGAGAATATACCCCAGGTTCCCGCCGCAACTCGAGAAAAACCATGAGACTTCCCCCTCGCCGCGAGATGAGGCCCGATTCCCCTGCACTGCGTGCAGAGCAATTCCGTGTTGCACATCACACATGAAAGGAGCCTTGATTTCCTTGATGGCACTCCAGAAAAAACCCAAGAACACTGTTTCAAGGCTGGAGGGATCCTGAGGTCCCTGTAGCAGCACGAAAGAGCTCCGTGGACCATGAATCAACTCGAGATGAGAGGTTAGTCCCTGCCTTCGACTCCAGAGGAATACCACCTTACCACAAGCACCTCAAGAGGAGGCTTCTCTCAGCTCTAGGTATGTGAGAGGGACCCTGAGTTTGCGGCCTCAAGTGGAATGGAGACCGCGATGCCCTGACTCGAAATAAGGCCGGATATCCCTGCAGTGACTTGAATGCAGGCTCGTCTTGCATCTCCCAAGACGAAAGGATGTCTGAATCCCCTGTGGAGACCACAGAGAAAGACCTAGTTCCCCACCTCATCGCGACCGGAGGCCTCACATCCTTTGAAAACTCCAGAGGTACGCGGAGATCAGTGCCTCCAAAGGAGACGATGCCTGACTCCTCGTGAAACTTGATAGGAGTCCCAGGATTCCTGTGGCACGTGGAAAGGGACCCTGGGTCTCCCGCCTCAGCAGGAGAGGCGTCGCAATTGCCCTGCCAAGCCTCGAGGAGAATCCCGAGTTTTCCCTCGCAAATAGGCAGGAGTCCTGACGTCGCTGAACAAACACGTGGGTGGAAGGGCCATCCCCGTCGTAACTCGAGAATATACCCCAGGTTCCCGCCGCAACTCGAGAAAAACCATGAGACTTCCCCCTCGCCGCGAGATGAGGCCCGATTCCCCTGCACTGCGTGCAGAGCAATTCCGTGTTGCACATCAAACATGAAAGGAGCCTTGATTTCCTTGATGGCACTCCAGAGAAACCCCAAGAACACTGTTTCAAGGCTGGAGGGATACTGAGGTCCCTGTAGCAGCATGAAAGAGCTCCGTGGACCATGAATCAACTCGAGATGAGAGGTTAGTCCCTGGCTTCGACTCCAGATGAATACCACCTTACCACAAGCACCTCAAGAGGAGGCTTCTCTCAGCTCTAGGTATGTGAGAGGAACCCTGAGTTTGCGGCCTCAAGTGGAATGGAGACCGCGATGCCCTGACTCGAAATAAGGCCGGATATCCCTGCAGTGACTTGAATGCAGGCTCGTCTTGCATCTCCCAAGACGAAAGGATGTCTGAATCCCCTGTGGAGACCACAGAGAAAGACCTAGTTCCCCACCTCATCGCGACCGGAGGCCTCACATCCTTTGAAAACTCCAGAGGTACGCGGAGATCAGTGCCTCCAAAGTAGACGATGCCTGACTCCTCGTGAAACTTGATAGGAGTCCCAGGATTCCTGTGGCACGTGGAAAGGGACCCTTGGTCTCCCACCTCAGCTGGAGAGGCGTCCCAATTGCCCTGCCAAGCCTCGAGGAGAATCCCGAGTTGTCCCTCGCAACTAGGCAGGAGTCCTGACGTCGCTGAACAAACACGTGGGTGGAAGGGCCATCCCAGTCGAAACTCGAGAATATTCCCCAGGTTCCCGCCGCAACTCGAGAAAAACCATGAGACTTCCCCCTCGCCGCGAGATGAGGCCTGATTCCCCTGCACTGCGTGCAGAGCAATGCCGTGTTGCACATCACACATGAAAGGAGCCTTGATTTCCTTGATGGCACTCCAGAGAAACACCAAGAACACTGTTTCAAGGCTAGAGGGATCCTGAGGTCACTCTAGCAACACGAAAGAGCTCCGTGGACCACAAATCAACTCGAGATGAGAGGTTAGTCCCTGGCTTCGACTCCAGAGGAATACCACCTTACCACAAGCACCTCAAGAGGAGGCTTCTCTCAGCTCTAGCTATGTGAGAGGGACCCTGAGTTTGCGGCCTCAAGTGGAATGGACACCGCGATTCCCTGACGCGAAATAAGGCCGGATATCCCTGCAGTGACTTGAATGCAGGCTCGTCTTGCATCTCCCAAGACGAAAGGATGTCTGAATCCCCTGTGGAGACCACAGAGAATGACCTAGTTGCCCACCTCATCGAGACCGGAGGCCTCACATCCTTTGAAAACTCCAGAGGTAGGCGGAGATCAGTGCCTCCAAAGGAGACAATGCCTGACTCCTCGTGAAACTTGATAGGAGTCCCAGGATTCCTGTGGCACGTGAAAAGGGACACTTGGTCTCCCGCCTCAGCTGGAGAGGCGTCCCAATTGCCCTGCCAAGCCTCGAGGAGAATCCCGAGTTGTCCCTCGCAACTAGGCAGGAGTCCTGACGTCGCTGAACAAACACGTGGGTGGAAGGGCCATCCCCGTTGTAACTCGAGAATATACCCCAGGTTCCCGCCGCAACTCGAGAAAAACCATGAGACTTCCCCCTCGCCGCGAGATGAGGCCCGATTCCCCTGCACTGCGTGCAGAGCAATTCCGTGTTGCACATCACACATGAAAGGAGCCTTGATTTCCTTGATGGCACTCCAGAAAAAACCCAAGAACACTGTTTCAAGGCTGGAGGGATCCTGAGGTCCCTGTAGCAGCACGAAAGAGCTCCGTGGACCATGAATCAACTCGAGATGAGAGGTTAGTCCCTGCCTTCGACTCCAGAGGAATACCACCTTACCACAAGCACCTCAAGAGGAGGCTTCTCTCAGCTCTAGGTATGTGAGAGGGACCCTGAGTTTGCGGCCTCAAGTGGAATGGAGACCGCGATGCCCTGACTCGAAATAAGGCCGGATATCCCTGCAGTGACTTGAATGCAGGCTCGTCTTGCATCTCCCAAGACGAAAGGATGTCTGAATCCCCTGTGGAGACCACAGAGAAAGACCTAGTTCCCCACCTCATCGCGACCGGAGGCCTCACATCCTTTGAAAACTCCAGAGGTACGCGGAGATCAGTGCCTCCAAAGGAGACGATGCCTGACTCCTCGTGAAACTTGATAGGAGTCCCAGGATTCCTGTGGCACGTGGAAAGGGACCCTGGGTCTCCCGCCTCAGCAGGAGAGGCGTCGCAATTGCCCTGCCAAGCCTCGAGGAGAATCCCGAGTTTTCCCTCGCAAATAGGCAGGAGTCCTGACGTCGCTGAACAAACACGTGGGTGGAAGGGCCATCCCCGTCGTAACTCGAGAATATACCCCAGGTTCCCGCCGCAACTCGAGAAAAACCATGAGACTTCCCCCTCGCCGCGAGATGAGGCCCGATTCCCCTGCACTGCGTGCAGAGCAATTCCGTGTTGCACATCACACATGAAAGGAGCCTTGATTTCCTTGATGGCACTCCAGAGAAACCCCAAGAACACTGTTTCAAGGCTGGAGGGATACTGAGGTCCCTGTAGCAGCATGAAAGAGCTCCGTGGACCATGAATCAACTCGAGATGAGAGGTTAGTCCCTGGCTTCGACTCCAGATGAATACCACCTTACCACAAGCACCTCAAGAGGAGGCTTCTCTCAGCTCTAGGTATGTGAGAGGAACCCTGAGTTTGCGGCCTCAAGTGGAATGGAGACCGCGATGCCCTGACTCGAAATAAGGCCGGATATCCCTGCAGTGACTTGAATGCAGGCTCGTCTTGCATCTCCCAAGACGAAAGGATGTCTGAATCCCCTGTGGAGACCACAGAGAAAGACCTAGTTCCCCACCTCATCGCGACCGGAGGCCTCACATCCTTTGAAAACTCCAGAGGTACGCGGAGATCAGTGCCTCCAAAGTAGACGATGCCTGACTCCTCGTGAAACTTGATAGGAGTCCCAGGATTCCTGTGGCACGTGGAAAGGGACCCTTGGTCTCCCACCTCAGCTGGAGAGGCGTCCCAATTGCCCTGCCAAGCCTCGAGGAGAATCCCGAGTTGTCCCTCGCAACTAGGCAGGAGTCCTGGCGTCGCTAAACAAACACGTGGGTGGAAGGGCCATCCCCGTCGTAACTCTAGAATATACCCCAGGTTCCCGCCGCAACTCGAGAAAAACCATGAGACTTCCCCCTCGCCGCGAGATGAGGCCCGATTCCCCTGCACTGCGTGCAGAGCAATTCCGTCTTGCACATCACACATGAAAGGAGCCTTGATTTCCTTGATGGCACTCCAGAGAAACCCCAAGAACACTGTTTCAAGGCTAGAGTGATCCTGAGGTCACTGTAGCAACACGAAAGAGCTCCGTGGACCAAAAATCAACTAGAGATGAGAGGTTAGTCCCTGGCTTCGACTCCAGAGGAATACCATCTTACCACAAGCACCTCAAGAGGAGGCTTCTCTCAGCTCTAGCTAGGTGAGAGGGACCCTGAGTTTGCCGCCTCAAGTGAAATGGACACCGCGATTCCCTGATCCGAAATAAGGCCGGATATCCCTGCAGTGACTTGAATGCAGGCTCGTCTTGCATCTCCCAAGACGAAAGGATATCTGAATCCCCTGTGGAGACCACAGAGAATGACCTAGTTCCCCACCTCATTGCGACCGGAGGCCTCACATCCTTTGAAAACTCCAGAGGTAGGCGTAGATCAGTGCCTCCAAAGGAGACGATGCCTGACTCCTCGTGAAACTTGATAGGAGTCCCAGGATTCCTGTGGCACGTGGAATGGGACACTTGGTCTCCCGCCTCAGCTGGAGAGGCGTCGCAATTGCCCTGCCAAACCTCGAGGAGAATCCCGAGTTGTCCCTCGCAACTAGGCAGGAGTCCTGACGTCGCTGAACAAACACGTGGGTGGAAGGGCCATCCCCGTCGTAACTCGAGAATATACCCCAGGTTCCCGCCTCAACTCGAGAAAAACCAATAGACTTCCCCCTCGCCGCGAGATGAGGCCCGATTCCCCTGCACTGCGTGCAGAGCAATTCCGTGTTGCACGTCACACATGAAAGGAGCCTTGATTTCCTTGATGGCACTCCAGAGAAACCCCAAGAACACTGTTTCAAGGTTGAGGGATCCTGAGGTCACTGTAGCAACACGAAAGAGCTCCGTGGACCAAAAATCAACTCGAGATGAGAGGTTAGTCCCTGGCTTCGACTCCAGAGGAATACCACCTTACCACAAGCACCTCAAGAGGAGGCTTCTCTCAGCTCTAGGTATGTGAGAGGGACCCTGAGTTTGCGGCCTCAAGTGGAATGGAGACCGCGATGCCCTGACTCGAAATACGGCCGGATATCCCTGCAGTGACTTGAATGCAGGCTCGTCTTGCATCTCCCAAGACGAAAGGATGTCTGAATCCCCTGTGGAGACCACAGAGAAAGACCTAGTTCCCCACCTCATCGCGACCGGAGGCCTCACATCCTTTGAAAACTCCAGAGGTACGCGGAGATCAGTGCCTCCAAAGGAGACGATGCCTGACTCCTCGTGAAAATTGATAGGAGTCCCAGGATTCCTGTGGCACATGGAAAGGGACCCTTGGTCTCCCGCCTCAGCTGGAGAGGCGTCCCAATTGCCCTGCCAAGCCTCGAAGAGAATCCCGAGTTGTCCCTCGCAACTAGGCAGGAGTCCTGACGTCGCTGAACAAACACGTGGGTGGAAGGGCCATCCCAGTCGTAACTCGAGAATATACCCCAGGTTCCCGCCGCAACTCGAGAAAAACCATGAGACTTCCCCCTCGCCGCGAGATGAGGCCCGATTCCCCTGCACTGCGTGCAGAGCAATTCCGTGTTGCACATCACACATGAAAGGAGCCTTGATTTCCTTGATGGCACTCCAGAGAAACACCAAGAACACTGTTTCAAGGCTAGAGGGATCCTGAGGTCACTCTAGCAACACGAAAGAGCTCCGTGGACCACAAATCAACTCGAGATGAGAGGTTAGTCCCTGGCTTCGACTCCAGAGGAATACCACCTTACCACAAGCACCTCAAGAGGAGGCTTCTCTCAGCTCTAGCTATGTGAGAGGGACCCTGAGTTTGCGGCCTCAAGTGGAATGGACACCGCGATTCCCTGACGCGAAATAAGGCCGGATATCCCTGCAGTGACTTGAATGCAGGCTCGTCTTGCATCTCCCAAGACGAAAGGATGTCTGAATCCCCTGTGGAGACCACAGAGAAAGACCTAGTTCCCCACCTCATCGCGACCGGAGGCCTCACATCCTTTGAAAACTCCAGAGGTACGCGGAGATCAGTGCCTCCAAAGGAGACGATGCCTGACTCCTCGTGAAACTTGATAGGAGTCCCAGGATTCCTGTGGCACGTGGAAAGGGACCCTGGGTCTCCCACCTCAGCTGGAGAGGCGTCCCAATTGCCCTGCCAAGCCTCGAGGAGAATCCCGAGTTGTCCCTCGCAACTAGGCAGGAGTCCTGACGTCGCTAAACAAACACGTGTGTGGAAGGGCCATCCCCGTCGTAACTCGAGAATATACCCCAGGTTCCCGCCGCAACTCGAGAAAAACCATGAGACTTCCCCCTCGCCACGAGATGAGGCCCGATTCCCCTGCACTGCGTGCAGAGCAATTCCGTGTTGCACATCACACATGAAAGGAGCCTTGATTTCCTTGATGCCACTCCAGAGAAAACCCAAGAACACTGTTTCAAGGCTAGAGGGATCCTGAGGTCACTGTAGCAACACGAAAGAGCTCCGTGGACCAAAAATCAACTCGAGATGAGAGGTTAGTCCCTGGCTTCGACTCCAGAGGAATACCACCTTACCACAAGCACCTCAAGAGGAGGCTTCTCTCAGCTCTAGGTATGTGAGAGGGACCCTGAGTTTGCGGCCTCAAGTGGAATGGAGACCGCGATGCCCTGACTCGAAATAAGGCCGGATATCCCTGCAGTGACTTGAATGCAGGCTCGTCTTGCATCTCCCAAGACGAAAGGATGTCTGAATCCCCTGTGGAGATCACAGAGAAAGACCTAGTTCCCCACCTCATCGCGACCGGAGGCCTCACATCCTTTGAAAACTCCAGAGGTACGCGGAGATCAGTGCCTCCAAAGGAGACGATGCCTGACTCCTCGTGAAACTTGATAGGAGTCCCAGGATTCCTGTGGCACGTGGAAAGGGACCCTTGGTCTCCCGCCTCAGCTGGAGAGGCGTCCCAATTGCCCTGCCAAGCCTCGAGGAGAATCCCGAGTTGTCCCTCGCAACTAGGCAGGAGTCCTGACGTCGCTGAAGAAGCACGTGGGTGGAAGGGCCATCCCCGTTGTAACTCGAGAATATACCCCAGGTTCCCGCCGCAACTCGAGAAAAACCATGAGACTTCCCCCTCGCCGCGAGATGAGGCCCGATTCCCCTGCACTGCGTGCAGAGCAATTCCGTGTTGCACATCACACATGAAAGGAGCCTTGATTTCCTTGATGGCACTCCAGAGAAACACCAAGAACACTGTTTCAAGGCTAGAGGGATCCTGAGGTCACTCTAGCAACACGAAAGAGCTCCGTGGACCAAAAATCAACTCGAGATGAGAGGTTAGTCCCTGGCTTCGACTCCAGAGGAATACCACCTTACCACAAGCACCTCAAGAGGAGGCTTCTCTCAGCTCTAGCTATGTGAGAGGGACCCTGAGTTTGCGGCCTCAAGTGGAATGGACACCGCGATTCCCTGACTCGAAATAAGGCCGGATATCCCTGCAGTGACTTGAATGCAGGCTCGTCTTGCATCTCCCAAGACGAAAGGATGTCTGAATCCCCTGTGGAGACCACAGAGAAAGACCTAGTTCCCCACCTCATCACGACTGGAGGCCTCACATCCTTTGAAAACTCCAGAGGTACGCGGAGATCAGTGCCTCCAAAGGAGACGATGCCTGACTCCTCGTGAAACTTGATAGGAGTCCCAGGATTCCTGTGGCACGTGGAAAGGGACCCTTGGTCTCCCACCTCAGCTGGAGAGGCGTCCCAATTGCCCTGCCAAGCCTCGAGGAGAATCCCGAGTTGTCCCTCGCAACTAGGCAGGAGTCCTGACGTCGATGAACAAACACGTGGGTGGAAGGGCCATCCACGTCGTAACTCGAGAATATACCCCAGGTTCCCGCCGCAACTCGAGAAAAACCATGAGACTTCCCCCTCGCCGCGAGATGAGGCCCGATTCCCCTGCACTGCGTGCAGAGCAATTCCGTGTTGCACATCACACATGAAAGGAGCCTTGATTTCCTGGATGGCACTCCAGAGAAACCCCAAGAACACTGTTTCAAGGCTAGAGGGATCCTGAGGTCACTCTAGAAACACGAAATAGCTCCGTGGACCACAAATCAACTCGAGATGAGAGGTTAGTCCCTGGCTTCGACTCCAGAGGAATACCACCTTACCACAAGCACCTCAAGAGGAGGCTTCTCTCAGCTCTAGCTATGTGAGAGGGACCCTGAGTTTGCGGCCTCAAGTGGAATGGAGACCGCGATGCCCTGACTCGAAATAAGGCCGGATATCCCTGCAGTGACTTGAATGCAGGCTCGTCTTGCATCTCCCAAGACGAAAGGATGTCTGAATCCCCTGTGGAGACCACAGAGAAAGACCTAGTTCCCCACCTCATCGCGACCGGAGGCCTCACATCCTTTGAAAACTCCAGAGGTACGCGGAGATCAGTGCCTCCAAAGGAGACGATGCCTGACTCCTCGTGAAACTTGATAGGAGTCCCAGGATTCCTGTGGCACGTGGAAAGGGACCCTTGGTCTCCCGCCTCAGCTGGAGAGGCGTCCCAATTGCCCTGCCAAGCCTCGAGGAGAATCCCGAGTTGTCCCTCGCAACTAGGCAGGAGTCCTGACGTCGCTGAAGAAGCACGTGGGTGGAAGGGCCATCCCCGTTGTAACTCGAGAATATACCCCAGGTTCCCGCCGCAACTCGAGAAAAACCATGAGACTTCCCCCTAGCCGCGAGATGAGGCACGATTCCCCTGCACTGCGTGCAGAGCAATTCCGTCTTGCACATCACACATGAAAGGAGCCTTGATTTCCTTGATGGCACTCCAGAGAAACCCCAAGAACACTGTTTCAAGGCTAGAGGGATCCTGAGGTCACTGTAGCAACACGAAAGAGCTCCGTGGACCAAAAATCAACTAGAGATGAGAGGTTAGTCCCTGGCTTCGACTCCAGAGGAATACCATCTTACCACAAGCACCTCAAGAGGAGGCTTCTCTCAGCTCTAGCTAGGTGAGAGGGACCCTGAGTTTGCCGCCTCAAGTGAAATGGACACCGCGATTCCCTGATCCGAAATAAGGCCGGATATCCCTGCAGTGACTTGAATGCAGGCTCGTCTTGCATCTCCCAAGACGAAAGGATATCTGAATCCCCTGTGGAGACCACAGAGAATGACCTAGTTCCCCACCTCATTGCGACCGGAGGCCTCACATCCTTTGAAAACTCCAGAGGTAGGCGTAGATCAGTGCCTCCAAAGGAGACGATGCCTGACTCCTCGTGAAACTTGATAGGAGTCCCAGGATTCCTGTGGCACGTGGAATGGGACACTTGGTCTCCCGCCTCAGCTGGAGAGGCGTCGCAATTGCCCTGCCAAGCCTCGAGTAGAATCCCGAGTTGTCCCTCGCAAATAGGCAGGAGTCCTGACGTCGCTGAACAAACACGTGGGTGGAAGGGCCATCCCCGTCGTAACTCGAGAATATACCCCAGGTTCCCGCCTCAACTCGAGAAAAACCAATAGACTTCCCCCTCGCCGCGAGATGAGGCCCGATTCCCCTGCACTGCGTGCAGAGCAATTCCGTGTTGCACATCACACATGAAAGGAGCCTTGATTTCCTTGATGGCACTCCAGAGAAACCCCAAGAACACTGTTTCAAGGCTAGAGGGATCCTGAGGTCACTGTAGCAACACGAAAGAGCTCCGTGGACCAAAAATCAACTCGAGATGAGAGGTTAGTCCCTGGCTTCGACTCCAGAGGAATACCACCTTACCACAAGCACCTCAAGAGGAGGCTTCTCTCAGCTCTAGGTATGTGAGAAGGACCCTGAGTTTGCGGCCTCAAGTGGAATGGAGACCGCGATGCCCTGACTCGAAATAAGGCCGGATATCCCTGCAGTGACTTGAATGCAGGCTCGTCTTGCATCTCCCAAGACGAAAGGATGTCTGAATCCCCTGTGGAGACCACAGAGAAAGACCTAGTTCCCCACCTCATCGCGACCGGAGGCCTCACATCCTTTGAAAACTCCAGAGGTACGCGGAGATCAGTGCCTCCAAAGGAGACGATGCCTGACTCCTCGTGAAACTTGATAGGAGTCCCAGGATTCCTGTGGCACATGGAAAGGGACCCTTGGTCTCCCGCCTCAGCTGGAGAGGCGTCCCAATTGCCCTGCCAAGCCTCGAGGAGAATCCCGAGTTGTCCCTAGCAACTAGGCAGGAGTCCTGACGTCGCTGAAGAAACACGTGGGTGGAAGGGCCATCCCCGTCGTAACTCGAGAATATACCCCAGGTTCCCGCCGCAACTCGAGAAAAACCATGAGACTTCCCCCTCGCCGCGAGATGAGGCCCGATTCCCCTGCACTGCGTGCAGAGCAATTCCGTGTTGCACATCACACATGAAAGGAGCCTTGATTTCCTTGATGGCACTCCAGAGAAACACCAAGAACACTGTTTCAAGGCTAGAGGGATCCTGAGGTCACTCTAGCAACACGAAAGAGCTCCGTGGACCACAAATCAACTCGAGATGAGAGGTTAGTCCCTGGCTTCGACTCCAGAGGAATACCACCTTACCACAAGCACCTCAAGAGGAGGCTTCTCTCAGCTCTAGCTATGTGAGAGGGACCCTGAGTTTGCGGCCTCAAGTGGAATGGAGACCGCGATGCCCTGACTCGAAATAAGGCCGGATATCCCTGCAGTGACTTGAATGCAGGCTCGTCTTGCATCTCCCAAGACGAAAGGATGTCTGAATCCCCTGTGGAGACCACAGAGAAAGACCTAGTTCCCCACCTCATCGCGACCGGAGGCCTCACATCCTTTGAAAACTCCAGAGGTACGCGGAGATCAGTGCCTCCAAAGGAGACGATGCCTGACTCCTCGTGAAACTTGATAGGAGTCCCAGGATTCCTGTGGCACGTGGAAAGGGACCCTGGGTCTCCCACCTCAGCTGGAGAGGCGTCCCAATTGCCCTGCCAAGCCTCGAGGAGAATCCCGAGTTGTCCCTCGCAACTAGGCAGGAGTCCTGGCGTCGCTAAACAAACACGTGTGTGGAAGGGCCATCCCCGTCGTAACTCGAGAATATACCCCAGGTTCCCGCCGCAACTCGAGAAAAACCATGAGACATCCCCCTCGCCGCGAGATGAGGCCCGATTCCCCTGCACTGCGTGCAGAGCAATTCCGTGTTGCACATCACACATGAAAGGAGCCATGATTTCCTTGATGGCACTCCAGAGAAACCCCAAGAACACTGTTTCAAGGCTAGAGGGATCCTGAGGTCACTGTAGCAACACGAAAGAGCTCCGTGGACCAAAAATCAACTCGAGATGAGAGGTTAGTCCCTGGCTTCGACTCCAGAGGAATACCACCTTACCACAAGCACCTCAAGAGGAGGCTTCTCTCAGCTCTAGGTATGTGAGAGGGACCCTGAGTTTGCGGCCTCAAGTGGAATGGAGACCGCGATGCCCTGACTCGAAATAAGGCCGGATATCCCTGCAGTGACTTGAATGCAGGCTCGTCTTGCATCTCCCAAGACGAAAGGATGTCTGAATCCCCTGTGGAGACCACAGAGAAAGACCTAGTTCCCCACCTCATCGCGACCGGAGGCCTCACATCCTTTGAAAACTCCAGAGGTACGCGGAGATCAGTGCCTCCAAAGGAGACGATGCCTGACTCCTCGTGAAACTTGATAGGAGTCCCAGGATTCCTGTGGCACGTGGAAAGGGACCCTTGGTCTCCCGCCTCAGCTGGAGAGGCGTCCCAATTGCCCTGCCAAGCCTCGAGGAGAATCCCGAGTTGTCCCTCGCAACTAGGCAGAAGTCCTGACGTCGCTGAAGAAGCACGTGGGTGGAAGGGCCATCCCCGTTGTAACTCGAGAATATACCCCAGGTTCCCGCCGCAACTCGAGAAAAACCATGAGACTTCCCCCTCGCCGCGAGATGAGGCACGATTCCCCTGCACTGCGTGCAGAGCAATTTCGTGTTGCACATCACACATGAAAGGAGCCTTGATTTCCTTGATGGCACTCCAGAGAAACCCCAAGAACACTGTTTCAAGGCTAGAGGGATCCTGAGGTCACTCTAGCAACACGAAAGAGCTCCGTGGACCAAAAATCAACTCGAGATGAGAGGTTAGTCCCTGGCTTCGACTCCAGAGGAACACCACCTTACCACAAGCACCTCAAGAGGAGGCTTCTCTCAGCTGTATGTATGTGAGAGGGACCCTGAGTTTGCGGCCTCAAGTGGAATGGAGACCGCGATGCTCTGAAGCGAAATAAGGCCGGATATCCCTGCAGTGACTTGAATGCAGGCTCGTCTTGCATCTCCCAAGACGAAAGGATGTCTGAATCCCCTGTGGAGACCACAGAGAATGACCTAGTTCCCCACCTCATCGCGACCGGAGGCCTCACATCCTTTGAAAACTCCAGAGGTACGCGGAGATCAGTGCCTCCAAGGAGACGATGCCTGACTCCTCGTGAAACTTGATAGGAGTCCCAGGATTCCTGTGGCACGTGGAAAGGGACCCTTGGTCTCCCGCCTCAGCTGGAGAGGCGTCCCAATTGCCCTGCCAAGCCTCGAGGAGAATCCCGAGTTGTCCCTTGCAACTAGGCAGGAGTCCTGACGTCGCTGAACAAACACGTGGGTGGAAGGGCCATCCCCGTCGTAACTCGAGAATATACCCCAGGTTCCCGCCGCAACTCGAGAAAAACCATGAGACTTCCCCCTCGCCGCGAGATGAGGCACGATTCCCCTGCACTGCGTGCAGAGCAATTCCGTGTTGCACATCACACATGAAAGGAGCCTTGATTTCCTTGATGGCACTCCAGAGAAAACCCAAGAACACTGTTTCAAGGCTGGAGGGATCCTGAGGTCCCTGTAGCAGCACGAAAGAGCTCCGTGGGCCAAAAATCAACTCGAGATGAGAGGTTAGTCCCTGGCTTCGACTCCAGAGGAATACCACCTTACCACAAGCACCTCAAGAGGAGGCTTCTCTCAGCTGTATGTATGTGAGAGGGACCCTGAGTTTGCGGCCTCAAGTGGAATGGAGACCGCGATGCCCTGACTCGAAATAAGGCCGGATATCCCTGCAGTGACTTGAATGCAGGCTCGTCTTGCATCTCCCAAGACGAAAGGATGTCTGAATCCCCTGTGGAGACCACAGAGAAAGACCTAGTTCCCCACCTCATCGCGACCGGAGGCCTCACATCCTTTGAAAACTCCAGAGGTACGCGGAGATCAGTGCCTCCAAAGGAGACGATGCCTGACTCCTCGTGAAACTTGATAGGAGTCCCAGGATTCCTGTGGCACGTGGAAAGGGACCCTTGGTCTCCCGCCTCAGCTGGAGAGGCGTCCCAATTGCCCTGCCAAGCCTCGAGGAGAATCCCGAGTTGTCCCTAGCAACTAGGCAGGAGTCCTGACGTCGCTGAAGAAACACGTGGGTGGAAGGGCCATCCCCGTCGTAACTCGAGAATATACCCCAGGTTCCCGCCGCAACTCGAGAAAAACCATGAGACTTCCCCCTCGCCGCGAGATGAGGCACGATTCCCCTGCACTGCGTGCAGAGCAATTCCGTGTTGCACATCACACATGAAAGGAGCCTTGATTTTCTTGATGGCACTCCAGAGAAACCCCAAGAACACTGTTTCAAGGCTGGAGGGATCCTGAGGTCCCTGTAGCAGCACGAAAGAGCTCCGTGGACCATGAATCAACTCGAGATGAGAGGTTAGTCCCTGGCTTCGACTCCAGAGGAATACCACCTTACCACAAGCACCTCAAGAGGAGGCTTCTCTCAGCTCTAGGTATGTGAGAGGTACCCTGAGTTTGCGGCCTCAAGTGGAATCGACACCGCGATGCCCTGACTCGAAATAAGGCCGGATATCCCTGCAGTGACTAGAATGCAGGCTCGTCTTGCATCTCCCAAGACGAAAGGATGTCTGAATCCCCTGTGGAGACCACAGAGAAAGACCTAGTTCCCCACCTCATCGCGACCGGAGGCCTCACATCCTTTGAAAACTCCAGAGGTACGCGGAGATCAGTGCCTCCAAAGGAGACGATGCCTGACTCCTCGTGAAACTTGATAGGAGTCCCAGGATTCCTGTGGCACGTGGAAAGGGACCCTTGGTCTCCCGCCTCAGCTGGAGAGGCGTCCCAATTGCCCTGCCAAGCCTCGAGGAGAATCCCGAGTTGTCCCTCGCAACTAGGCAGGAGTCCTGACGTCGCTGAAGAAGCACGTGGGTGGAAGGGCCATCCCCGTTGTAACTCGAGAATATACCCCAGGTTCCCGCCGCAACTCGAGAAAAACCATGAGACTTCCCCCTCGCCGCGAGATGAGGCACGATTCCCCTGCACTGCGTGCAGAGCAATTCCGTGTTGCACATCACACATGAAAGGAGCCTTGATTTCCTTGATGGCACTCCAGAGAAACCCCAAGAACACTGTTTCAAGGCTAGAGGGATCCTGAGGTCACTCTAGCAACACGAAAGAGCTCCGTGGACCAAAAATCAACTCGAGATGAGAGGTTAGTCCCTGGCTTCGACTCCAGAGGAATACCACCTTACCACAAGCACCTCAAGAGGAGGCTTCTCTCAGCTGTATGTATGTGAGAGGGACCCTGAGTTTGCGGCCTCAAGTGGAATGGAGACCGCGATGCCCTGACGCGAAATAAGGCCGGATATCCCTGCAGTGACTTGAATGCAGGCTCGTCTTGCATCTCCCAAGACGAAAGGATGTCTGAATCCCCTGTGGAGACCACAGAGAATGACCTAGTTCCCCACCTCATCGCGACCGGAGGCCTCACATCCTTTGAAAACTCCAGAGGTACGCGGAGATCAGTGCCTCCAAAGGAGACGATGCCTGACTCCTCGTGAAACTTGATAGGAGTCCCAGGATTCCTGTGGCACGTGGAAAGGGACCCTTGGTCTCCCGCCTCAGCTGGAGAGGCGTCCCAATTGCCCTGCCAAGCCTCGAGGAGAATCCCGAGTTGTCCCTCGCAACTAGGCAGGAGTCCTGACGTCGCTGAACAAACACGTGGGTGGAAGGGCCATCCCCGTCGTAACTCGAGAATATACCCCAGGTTCCCGCCGCAACTCGAGAAAAACCATGAGACTTCCCCCTCGCCGCGAGATGAGGCCCGATTCCCCTGCACTGCGTGCAGAGCAATTCCGTGTTGCACATCACACATGAAAGGAGCCTTGATTTCCTTGATGGCACTCCAGAGAAAACCCAAGGACACTGTTTCAAGGCTGGAGGGATCCTGAGGTCCCTGTAGCAGCACGAAAGAGCTCCGTGGACCATGAATCAACTCGAGATGAGAGGTTAGTCCCTGCCTTCGACTCCAGAGGAATACCACCTTACCACAAGCACCTCAAGAGGAGGCTTCTCTCAGCTCTAGGTATGTGAGAGGGACCCTGAGTTTGCGGCCTCAAGTGGAATGGAGACCGCGATTCCCTGACTCGAAATAAGGCCGGATATCCCTGCAGTGACTTGAATGCAGGCTCGTCTTGCATCTCCCAAGACGAAAGGATGTCTGAATCCCCTGTGGAGACCACTGAGAAAGACCTAGTTCCCCACCTCATCGCGACCGGAGGCCTCACATCCTTTGAAAACTCCAGAGGTACACGGAGATCAGTGCCTCCAAAGGAGACGATGCCTGACTCCTCGTGAAACTTGATAGGAGTCCCAGGATTCCTGTGGCACGTGGAAAGGGACACTTGGTCTCCCGCCTCAGCTGGAGAGGCGTCCCAATTGCCCTGCCAAGCCTCGAGGAGAATCCCGAGTTGTCCCTCGCAACTAGGCAGGAGTCCTGCCGTCGCTGAACTAACACGTGTGTGGAAGGGCCATCCCCGTCGTAACTCGAGATTATACCGCAGGTTCCCGCCGCAACTCGAGAAAAACCATGAGACTTCCCCCTCGCCGCGAGATGAGGCCCGATTCCCCTGCACTGCGTGCAGAGCAATTCCGTGTTGCACATCACACATGAAAGAAGCCTTGATTTCCTTGATGGCACTCCAGAGAAACCCCAAGAACACTGTTTCAAGGTTGAGGGATCCTGAGGTCACTGTAGCAACAAGAAAGAGCTCCGTGGACCAAAAATCAACTCGAGATGAGAGGTTAGTCCCTGGCTTCGACTCCAGAGGAATACCACCTTACCACAAGCACCTCAAGAGGAGGCTTCTCTCAGCTCTAGGTATGTGAGAGGGACCCTGAGTTTGCGGCCTCAAGTGGAATGGAGACCGCGATGCCCTGACTCGAAATAAGGCCGGATATCCCTGCAGTGACTTGAATGCAGGCTCGTCTTGCATCTCCCAAGACGAAAGGATGTCTGAATCCCCTGTGGAGACCACAGAGAAAGACCTAGTTCCCCACCTCATCGCGACCGGAGGCCTCACATCCTTTGAAAACTCCAGAGGTACGCGGAGATCAGTGCCTCCAAAGGAGACGATGCCTGACTCCTCGTGAAACTTGATAGGAGTCCCAGGATTCCTGTGGCACGTGGAATGGGACACTTGGTCTCCCACCTCAGCTGGAGAGGCGTCCCAATTGCCCTGCCAAGCCTCGAGGAGAATCCCGACTTGTCCCTCGCAACTAGGCAGGAGTCCTGACGTCGCTGAACAAACACGTGGGTGGAAGGGCCATCCCCGTCGTAACTCGAGAATATACCCCAGGTTCCCGCCGCAACTCGAGAAAAACCATGAGACTTCCCCCTCGCCGCGAGATGAGGCCCGATTCCCCTGCACTGCGTGCAGAGCAATTCCGTGTTGCACATCACACATGAAAGGAGCCTTGATTTCCTTGATGGCACTCCAGAGAAAACCCAAGAACACTGTTTCAAGGCTGGAGCGATCCTGAGGTCCCTGTAGCAGCACGAAAGAGCTCCGTGGACCATTAATCAACTCGAGATGAGAGGTTAGTCCCTGGCTTCGACTCCAGAGGAATACCACCTTACCACAAGCACCTCAAGAGGAGGCTTCTCTCAGCTGTATGTATGTGAGAGGGACCCTGAGTTTGCGGCCTCAAGTGGAATGGAGACCGCGATGCCCTGACGCGAAATAAGGCCGGATATCCCTGCAGTGACTTGAATGCAGGCTCGTCTTGCATCTCCCAAGACGAAAGGATGTCTGAATCCCCTGTGGAGACCACAGAGAATGACCTAGTTCCCCACCTCAATGCGACCGGAGGCCTCACATCCTTTGAAAACTCCAGAGGTACGCGGAGATCAGTGCCTCCAAAGGAGACGATGCCTGACTCCTCGTGAAACTTGATAGGAGTCCCAGGATTCCTGTGGCACGTGGAAAGGGACCCTTGGTCTCCCGCCTCAGCTGGAGAGGCGTCCCAATTGCCCTGCCAAGCCTCGAGGAGAATCCCGAGTTGTCCCTCGCAACTAGGCAGGAGTCCTGACGTCGCTGAACAAACACGTGGGTGGAAGGGCCATCCCCGTCGTAACTCGAGAATATACCCCAGGTTCCCGCCGCAACTCGAGAAAAACCATGAGACTTCCCCCTCGCCGCGAGATGAGGCCCGATTCCCCTGCACTGCGTGCAGAGCAATTCCGTGTTGCACATCACACATGAAAGGAGCCTTGATTTCCTTGATGGCACTCCAGAGAAAACCCAAGAACACTGTTTCAAGGCTGGAGGGATCCTGAGGTCCCTGTAGCAGCACGAAAGAGCTCCGTGGACCATGAATCAACTCGAGATGAGAGGTTAGTCCCTGGCTTCGACTCCAGAGGAATACCACCTTACCACAAGCACCTCAAGAGGAGGCTTCTCTCAGCTGTATGTATGTGAGAGGGACCCTGAGTTTGCGGCCTCAAGTGGAATGGAGACCGCGATGCCCTGACTCGAAATAAGGCCGGATATCCCTGCAGTGACTTGAATGCAGGCTCGTCTTGCATCTCCCAAGACGAAAGGATGTCTGAATCCCCTGTGGAGACCACAGAGAAAGACCTAGTTCCCCACCTCATCGCGACCGGAGGCCTCACATCCTTTGAAAACTCCAGAGGTACGCGGAGATCAGTGCCTCCAAAGGAGACGATGCCTGACTCCTCGTGAAACTTGATAGGAGTCCCAGGATTCCTGTGGCACGTGGAAAGGGACCCTTGGTCTCCCGCCTCAGCTGGAGAGGCGTCCCAATTGCCCTGCCAAGCCTCGAGGAGAATCCCGAGTTGTCCCTAGCAACTAGGCAGGAGTCCTGACGTCGCTGAAGAAACATGTGGGTGGAAGGGCCATCCCCGTCGTAACTCGAGAATATACCCCAGGTTCCCGCCGCAACTCGAGAAAAACCATGAGACTTCCCCCTCGCCGCGAGATGAGGCACGATTCCCCTGCACTGCGTGCAGAGCAATTCCGTGTTGCACATCACACATGAAAGGAGCCTTGATTTCCTTGATGGCACTCCAGAGAAACCCCAAGAACACTGTTTCAAGGCTGGAGGGATCCTGAGGTCCCTGTAGCAGCACGAAAGAGCTCCGTGGACCACGAATCAACTCGAGATGAGAGGTTAGTCCCTGGCTTCGACTCCAGAGGAATACCACCTTACCACAAGCACCTCAAGAGGAGGCTTCTCTCAGCTCTAGGTATGTGAGAAGGACCCTGAGTTTGCGGCCTCAAGTGGAATGGAGACCGCGATGCCCTGACTCGAAATAAGGCCGGATATCCCTGCAGTGACTTGAATGCAGGCTCGTCTTGCATCTCCCAAGACGAAAGGATGTCTGAATCCCCTGTGGAGACCACAGAGAAAGACCTAGTTCCCCACCTCATCGCGACCGGAGGCCTCACATCCTTTGAAAACTCCAGAGGTACGCGGAGATCAGTGCCTCCAAAGGAGACGATGCCTGACTCCTCGTGAAACTTGATAGGAGTCCCAGGATTCCTGTGGCACATGGAAAGGGACCCTTGGTCTTCCGCCTCAGCTGGAGAGGCGTCCCAATTGCCCTGCCAAGCCTCGAGGAGAATCCCGAGTTGTCCCTAGCAACTAGGCAGGAGTCCTGACGTCGCTGAAGAAACACGTGGGTGGAAGGGCCATCCCCGTCGTAACTCGAGAATATACCCCAGGTTCCCGCCGCAACTCGAGAAAAACCATGAGACTTCCCCCTCGCCGCGAGATGAGGCCCGATTCCCCTGCACTGCGTGCAGAGCAATTCCGTGTTGCACATCACACATGAAAGGAGCCTTGATTTCCTTGATGGCACTCCAGAGAAACACCAAGAACACTGTTTCAAGGCTAGAGGGATCCTGAGGTCACTCTAGCAACACGAAAGAGCTCCGTGGACCACAAATCAACTCGAGATGAGAGGTTAGTCCCTGGCTTCGACTCCAGAGGAATACCACCTTACCACAAGCACCTCAAGAGGAGGCTTCTCTCAGCTCTAGCTATGTGAGAGGGACCCTGAGTTTGCGGCCTCAAGTGGAATGGACACCGCGATTCCCTGACGCGAAATAAGGCCGGATATCCCTGCAGTGACTTGAATGCAGGCTCGTCTTGCATCTCCCAAGACGAAAGGATGTCTGAATCCCCTGTGGAGACCACAGAGAAAGACCTAGTTCCCCAACTCATCGCGACCGGAGGCCTCACATCCTTTGAAAACTCCAGAGGTACGCGAGATCAGTGCCTCCAAAGGAGACGATGCCTGACTCCTCGTGAAACTTGATAGGAGTCCCAGGATTCCTGTGGCACGTGGAAAGGGACCCTGGGTCTCCCACCTCAGCTGGAGAGGCGTCCCAATTGCCCTGCCAAGCCTCGAGGAGAATCCCGAGTTGTCCCTCGCAACTAGGCAGGAGTCCTGGCGTCGCTAAACAAACACGTGTGTGGAAGGGCCATCCCCGTCGTAACTCGAGAATATACCCCAGGTTCCCGCCGCAACTCGAGAAAAACCAGGAGACATCCCCCTCGCCGCGAGATGAGGCCCGATTCCCCTGCACTGCGTGCAGAGCAATTCCGTGATGCACATCACACATGAAAGGAGCCATGATTTCCTTGATGGCACTCCAGAGAAACCCCAAGAACACTGTTTCAAGGCTAGAGGGATCCTGAGGTCACTGTAGCAACACGAAAGAGCTCCGTGGACCAAAAATCAACTCGAGATGAGAGGTTAGTCCCTGGCTTCGACTCCAGAGGAATACCACCTTACCACAAGCACCTCAAGAGGAGGCTTCTCTCAGCTCTAGGTATGTGAGAGGGACCCTGAGTTTGCGGCCTCAAGTGGAATGGAGACCGCGATGCCCTGACTCGAAATAAGGCCGGATATCCCTGCAGTGACTTGAATGCAGGCTCGTCTTGCATCTCCCAAGACGAAAGGATGTCTGAATCCCCTGTGGAGACCACAGAGAAAGACCTAGTTCCCCACCTCATCGCGACCGGAGGCCTCACATCCTTTGAAAACTCCAGAGGTACGCGGAGATCAGTGCCTCCAAAGGAGACGATGCCTGACTCCTCGTGAAACTTGATAGGAGTCCCAGGATTCCTGTGGCACGTGGAAAGGGACCCTTGGTCTCCCGCCTCAGCTGGAGAGGCGTCCCAATTGCCCTGCCAAGCCTCGAGGAGAATCCCGAGTTGTCCCTCGCAACTAGGCAGAAGTCCTGACGTCGCTGAAGAAGCACGTGGGTGGAAGGGCCATCCCCGTTGTAACTCGAGAATATACCCCAGGTTCCCGCCGCAACTCGAGAAAAACCATGAGACTTCCCCCTCGCCGCGAGATGAGGCACGATTCCCCTGCACTGCGTGCAGAGCAATTTCGTGTTGCACATCACACATGAAAGGAGCCTTGATTTCCTTGATGGCACTCCAGAGAAACCCCAAGAACACTGTTTCAAGGCTAGAGGGATCCTGAGGTCACTCTAGCAACACGAAAGAGCTCCGTGGACCAAAAATCAACTCGAGATGAGAGGTTAGTCCCTGGCTTCGACTCCAGAGGAACACCACCTTACCACAAGCACCTCAAGAGGAGGCTTCTCTCAGCTGTATGTATGTGAGAGGGACCCTGAGTTTGCGGCCTCAAGTGGAATGGAGACCGCGATGCCCTGAAGCGAAATAAGGCCGGATATCCCTGCAGTGACTTGAATGCAGGCTCGTCTTGCATCTCCCAAGACGAAAGGATGTCTGAATCCCCTGTGGAGACCACAGAGAATGACCTAGTTCCCCACCTCATCGCGACCGGAGGCCTCACATCCTTTGAAAACTCCAGAGGTACGCGGAGATCAGTGCCTCCAAGGAGACGATGCCTGACTCCTCGTGAAACTTGATAGGAGTCCCAGGATTCCTGTGGCACGTGGAAAGGGACCCTTGGTCTCCCGCCTCAGCTGGAGAGGCGTCCCAATTGCCCTGCCAAGCCTCGAGGAGAATCCCGAGTTGTCCCTTGCAACTAGGCAGGAGTCCTGACGTCGCTGAACAAACACGTGGGTGGAAGGGCCATCCCCGTCGTAACTCGAGAATATACCCCAGGTTCCCGCCGCAACTCGAGAAAAACCATGAGACTTCCCCCTCGCCGCGAGATGAGGCACGATTCCCCTGCACTGCGTGCAGAGCAATTCCGTGTTGCACATCACACATGAAAGGAGCCTTGATTTCCTTGATGGCACTCCAGAGAAAACCCAAGAACACTGTTTCAAGGCTGGAGGGATCCTGAGGTCCCTGTAGCAGCACGAAAGAGCTCCGTGGGCCAAAAATCAACTCGAGATGAGAGGTTAGTCCCTGGCTTCGACTCCAGAGGAATACCACCTTACCACAAGCACCTCAAGAGGAGGCTTCTCTCAGCTGTATGTATGTGAGAGGGACCCTGAGTTTGCGGCCTCAAGTGGAATGGAGACCGCGATGCCCTGACTCGAAATAAGGCCGGATATCCCTGCAGTGACTTGAATGCAGGCTCGTCTTGCATCTCCCAAGACGAAAGGATGTCTGAATCCCCTGTGGAGACCACAGAGAAAGACCTAGTTCCCCACCTCATCGCGACCGGAGGCCTCACATCCTTTGAAAACTCCAGAGGTACGCGGAGATCAGTGCCTCCAAAGGAGACGATGCCTGACTCCTCGTGAAACTTGATAGGAGTCCCAGGATTCCTGTGGCACGTGGAAAGGGACCCTTGGTCTCCCGCCTCAGCTGGAGAGGCGTCCCAATTGCCCTGCCAAGCCTCGAGGAGAATCCCGAGTTGTCCCTAGCAACTAGGCAGGAGTCCTGACGTCGCTGAAGAAACACGTGGGTGGAAGGGCCATCCCCGTCGTAACTCGAGAATATACCCCAGGTTCCCGCCGCAACTCGAGAAAAACCATGAGACTTCCCCCTCGCCGCGAGATGAGGCACGATTCCCCTGCACTGCGTGCAGAGCAATTCCGTGTTGCACATCACACATGAAAGGAGCCTTGATTTTCTTGATGGCACTCCAGAGAAACCCCAAGAACACTGTTTCAAGGCTGGAGGGATCCTGAGGTCCCTGTAGCAGCACGAAAGAGCTCCGTGGACCATGAATCAACTCGAGATGAGAGGTTAGTCCCTGGCTTCGACTCCAGAGGAATACCACCTTACCACAAGCACCTCAAGAGGAGGCTTCTCTCAGCTCTAGGTATGTGAGAGGTACCCTGAGTTTGCGGCCTCAAGTGGAATCGACACCGCGATGCCCTGACTCGAAATAAGGCCGGATATCCCTGCAGTGACTAGAATGCAGGCTCGTCTTGCATCTCCCAAGACGAAAGGATGTCTGAATCCCCTGTGGAGACCACAGAGAAAGACCTAGTTCCCCACCTCATCGCGACCGGAGGCCTCACATCCTTTGAAAACTCCAGAGGTACGCGGAGATCAGTGCCTCCAAAGGAGACGATGCCTGACTCCTCGTGAAACTTGATAGGAGTCCCAGGATTCCTGTGGCACGTGGAAAGGGACCCTTGGTCTCCCGCCTCAGCTGGAGAGGCGTCCCAATTGCCCTGCCAAGCCTCGAGGAGAATCCCGAGTTGTCCCTCGCAACTAGGCAGGAGTCCTGACGTCGCTGAAGAAGCACGTGGGTGGAAGGGCCATCCCCGTTGTAACTCGAGAATATACCCCAGGTTCCCGCCGCAACTCGAGAAAAACCATGAGACTTCCCCCTCGCCGCGAGATGAGGCACGATTCCCCTGCACTGCGTGCAGAGCAATTCCGTGTTGCACATCACACATGAAAGGAGCCTTGATTTCCTTGATGGCACTCCAGAGAAACCCCAAGAACACTGTTTCAAGGCTAGAGGGATCCTGAGGTCACTCTAGCAACACGAAAGAGCTCCGTGGACCAAAAATCAACTCGAGATGAGAGGTTAGTCCCTGGCTTCGACTCCAGAGGAATACCACCTTACCACAAGCACCTCAAGAGGAGGCTTCTCTCAGCTGTATGTATGTGAGAGGGACCCTGAGTTTGCGGCCTCAAGTGGAATGGAGACCGCGATGCCCTGACGCGAAATAAGGCCGGATATCCCTGCAGTGACTTGAATGCAGGCTCGTCTTGCATCTCCCAAGACGAAAGGATGTCTGAATCCCCTGTGGAGACCACAGAGAATGACCTAGTTCCCCACCTCATCGCGACCGGAGGCCTCACATCCTTTGAAAACTCCAGAGGTACGCGGAGATCAGTGCCTCCAAAGGAGACGATGCCTGACTCCTCGTGAAACTTGATAGGAGTCCCAGGATTCCTGTGGCACGTGGAAAGGGACCCTTGGTCTCCCGCCTCAGCTGGAGAGGCGTCCCAATTGCCCTGCCAAGCCTCGAGGAGAATCCCGAGTTGTCCCTCGCAACTAGGCAGGAGTCCTGACGTCGCTGAACAAACACGTGGGTGGAAGGGCCATCCCCGTCGTAACTCGAGAATATACCCCAGGTTCCCGCCGCAACTCGAGAAAAACCATGAGACTTCCCCCTCGCCGCGAGATGAGGCCCGATTCCCCTGCACTGCGTGCAGAGCAATTCCGTGTTGCACATCACACATGAAAGGAGCCTTGATTTCCTTGATGGCACTCCAGAGAAAACCCAAGGACACTGTTTCAAGGCTGGAGGGATCCTGAGGTCCCTGTAGCAGCACGAAAGAGCTCCGTGGACCATGAATCAACTCGAGATGAGAGGTTAGTCCCTGCCTTCGACTCCAGAGGAATACCACCTTACCACAAGCACCTCAAGAGGAGGCTTCTCTCAGCTCTAGGTATGTGAGAGGGACCCTGAGTTTGCGGCCTCAAGTGGAATGGAGACCGCGATTCCCTGACTCGAAATAAGGCCGGATATCCCTGCAGTGACTTGAATGCAGGCTCGTCTTGCATCTCCCAAGACGAAAGGATGTCTGAATCCCCTGTGGAGACCACTGAGAAAGACCTAGTTCCCCACCTCATCGCGACCGGAGGCCTCACATCCTTTGAAAACTCCAGAGGTACACGGAGATCAGTGCCTCCAAAGGAGACGATGCCTGACTCCTCGTGAAACTTGATAGGAGTCCCAGGATTCCTGTGGCACGTGGAAAGGGACACTTGGTCTCCCGCCTCAGCTGGAGAGGCGTCCCAATTGCCCTGCCAAGCCTCGAGGAGAATCCCGAGTTGTCCCTCGCAACTAGGCAGGAGTCCTGCCGTCGCTGAACTAACACGTGTGTGGAAGGGCCATCCCCGTCGTAACTCGAGATTATACCGCAGGTTCCCGCCGCAACTCGAGAAAAACCATGAGACTTCCCCCTCGCCGCGAGATGAGGCCCGATTCCCCTGCACTGCGTGCAGAGCAATTCCGTGTTGCACATCACACATGAAAGAAGCCTTGATTTCCTTGATGGCACTCCAGAGAAACCCCAAGAACACTGTTTCAAGGTTGAGGGATCCTGAGGTCACTGTAGCAACAAGAAAGAGCTCCGTGGACCAAAAATCAACTCGAGATGAGAGGTTAGTCCCTGGCTTCGACTCCAGAGGAATACCACCTTACCACAAGCACCTCAAGAGGAGGCTTCTCTCAGCTCTAGGTATGTGAGAGGGACCCTGAGTTTGCGGCCTCAAGTGGAATGGAGACCGCGATGCCCTGACTCGAAATAAGGCCGGATATCCCTGCAGTGACTTGAATGCAGGCTCGTCTTGCATCTCCCAAGACGAAAGGATGTCTGAATCCCCTGTGGAGACCACAGAGAAAGACCTAGTTCCCCACCTCATCGCGACCGGAGGCCTCACATCCTTTGAAAACTCCAGAGGTACGCGGAGATCAGTGCCTCCAAAGGAGACGATGCCTGACTCCTCGTGAAACTTGATAGGAGTCCCAGGATTCCTGTGGCACGTGGAATGGGACACTTGGTCTCCCACCTCAGCTGGAGAGGCGTCCCAATTGCCCTGCCAAGCCTCGAGGAGAATCCCGACTTGTCCCTCGCAACTAGGCAGGAGTCCTGACGTCGCTGAACAAACACGTGGGTGGAAGGGCCATCCCCGTCGTAACTCGAGAATATACCCCAGGTTCCCGCCGCAACTCGAGAAAAACCATGAGACTTCCCCCTCGCCGCGAGATGAGGCCCGATTCCCCTGCACTGCGTGCAGAGCAATTCCGTGTTGCACATCACACATGAAAGGAGCCTTGATTTCCTTGATGGCACTCCAGAGAAAACCCAAGAACACTGTTTCAAGGCTGGAGCGATCCTGAGGTCCCTGTAGCAGCACGAAAGAGCTCCGTGGACCATTAATCAACTCGAGATGAGAGGTTAGTCCCTGGCTTCGACTCCAGAGGAATACCACCTTACCACAAGCACCTCAAGAGGAGGCTTCTCTCAGCTGTATGTATGTGAGAGGGACCCTGAGTTTGCGGCCTCAAGTGGAATGGAGACCGCGATGCCCTGACGCGAAATAAGGCCGGATATCCCTGCAGTGACTTGAATGCAGGCTCGTCTTGCATCTCCCAAGACGAAAGGATGTCTGAATCCCCTGTGGAGACCACAGAGAATGACCTAGTTCCCCACCTCAATGCGACCGGAGGCCTCACATCCTTTGAAAACTCCAGAGGTACGCGGAGATCAGTGCCTCCAAAGGAGACGATGCCTGACTCCTCGTGAAACTTGATAGGAGTCCCAGGATTCCTGTGGCACGTGGAAAGGGACCCTTGGTCTCCCGCCTCAGCTGGAGAGGCGTCCCAATTGCCCTGCCAAGCCTCGAGGAGAATCCCGAGTTGTCCCTCGCAACTAGGCAGGAGTCCTGACGTCGCTGAACAAACACGTGGGTGGAAGGGCCATCCCCGTCGTAACTCGAGAATATACCCCAGGTTCCCGCCGCAACTCGAGAAAAACCATGAGACTTCCCCCTCGCCGCGAGATGAGGCACGATTCCCCTGCACTGCGTGCAGAGCAATTCCGTGTTGCACATCACACATGAAAGGAGCCTTGATTTCCTTGATGGCACTCCAGAGAAAACCCAAGAACACTGTTTCAAGGCTGGAGGGATCCTGAGGTCCCTGTAGCAGCACGAAAGAGCTCCGTGGACCATGAATCAACTCGAGATGAGAGGTTAGTCCCTGCCTTCGACTCCAGAGGAATACCACCTTACCACAAGCACCTCAAGAGGAGGCTTCTCTCAGCTCTAGGTATGTGAGAGGGACCCTGAGTTTGCGGCCTCAAGTGGAATGGAGACCGCGATGCCCTGACTCGAAATAAGGCCGGATATCCCTGCAGTGACTTGAATGCAGGCTCGTCTTGCATCTCCCAAGACGAAAGGATGTCTGAATCCCCTGTGGAGACCACTGAGAAAGACCTAGTTCCCCACCTCATCGCGACCGGAGGCCTCACATCCTTTGAAAACTCCAGAGGTACACGGAGATCAGTGCCTCCAAAGGAGACGACGCCTGACTCCTCGTGAAACTTGATAGGAGTCCCAGGATTCCTGTGGCACGTGGAAAGGGACCCTGGGTCTCCCGCCTCAGCAGGAGAGGCGTCCCAATTGCCCTGCCAAGCCTCGAGGAGAATCCCGAGTTGTCCCTCGTAAATAGGCAGGAGTCCTGGCGTCGCTGAACAAACACGTGGGTGGAAGGGCCATCCCCGTCGTAACTCGAGAATATACCCCAGGTTCCCGCCGCAACTCGAGAAAAACCATGAGACTTCCCCCTCGCCGCGAGATGAGGCCCGATTCCCCTGCACTGCGTGCAGAGCAATTCCGTGTTGCACATCACACATGAAAGGAGCCTTGATTTCCTTGATGGCACTCCAGAGAAACCCCAAGAACACTGTTTCAAGGTTGAGGGATCCTGAGGTCACTGTAGCAGCACGAAAGAGCTCCGTGGGCCAAAAATCAACTCGAGATGAGAGGTTAGTCCCTGGCTTCGACTCCAGAGGAATACCACCTTACCACAAGCACCTCAAGAGGAGGCTTCTCTCAGCTGTATGTATGTGAGAGGGACCCTGAGTTTGCGGCCTCAAGTGGAATGGAGACCGCGATGCCCTGACTCGAAATAAGGCCGGATATCCCTGCAGTGACTTGAATGCAGGCTCGTCTTGCATCTCCCAAGACGAAAGGATGTCTGAATCCCCTGTGGAGACCACAGAGAAAGACCTAGTTCCCCACCTCATCGCGACCGGAGGCCTCACATCCTTTGAAAACTCCAGAGGTACGCGGAGATCAGTGCCTCCAAAGGAGACGATGCCTGACTCCTCGTGAAACTTGATAGGAGTCCCAGGATTCCTGTGGCACGTGGAAAGGGACCCTTGGTCTCCCGCCTCAGCTGGAGAGGCGTCCCAATTGCCCTGCCAAGCCTCGAGGAGAATCCCGAGTTGTCCCTAGCAACTAGGCAGGAGTCCTGACGTCGCTGAAGAAACATGTGGGTGGAAGGGCCATCCCCGTCGTAACTCGAGAATATACCCCAGGTTCCCGCCGCAACTCGAGAAAAACCATGAGACTTCCCCCTCGCCGCGAGATGAGGCACGATTCCCCTGCACTGCGTGCAGAGCAATTCCGTGTTGCACATCACACATGAAAGGAGCCTTGATTTCCTTGATGGCACTCCAGAGAAACCCCAAGAACACTGTTTCAAGGCTGGAGGGATCCTGAGGTCCCTGTAGCAGCACGAAAGAGCTCCGTGGACCATGAATCAACTCGAGATGAGAGGTTAGTCCCTGGCTTCGACTCCAGAGGAATACCACCTTACCACAAGCACCTCAAGAGGAGGCTTCTCTCAGCTCTAGCTATGTGAGAGGTACCCTGAGTTTGCGGCCTCAAGTGGAATCGACACCCCGATGCCCTGACTCGAAATAAGGCCGGATATCCCTGCAGTGACTTGAATGCAGGCTCGTCTTGCATCTCCCAAGACGAAAGGATGTCTGAATCCCCTGTGGAGACCACAGAGAAAGACCTAGTTCCCCACCTCATCGCGACCGGAGGCCTCACATCCTTTGAAAACTCCAGAGGTACGCGGAGATCAGTGCCTCCAAAGGAGACGATGCCTGACTCCTCGTGAAACTTGATAGGAGTCCCAGGATTCCTGTGGCACGTGGAAAGGGACCCTTGGTCT
Source organism: Cervus elaphus (assembly GCF_910594005.1). NCBI lineage: Eukaryota > Metazoa > Chordata > Mammalia > Artiodactyla > Cervidae > Cervus > Cervus elaphus. The sequence continues at coordinate 5,448,639 of NC_057824.1, read as the reverse complement.
CCCGCCTCAGCTGGAGAGGCGTCCCAATTGCCCTGCCAAGCCTCGAGGAGAATCCCGAGTTGTCCCTCGCAACTAGGCAGGAGTCCTGACGTCGCTGAACAAACACGTGGGTGGAAGGGCCATCCCCGTCGTAACTCGAGAATATACCCCAGGTTCCCGCCGCAACTCGAGAAAAACCATGAGACTTCCCCCTCGCCGCGAGATGAGGCCCGATTCCCCTGCACTGCGTGCAGAGCAATTCCGTGTTGCACATCACACATGAAAGGAGCCTTGATTTCCTTGATGGCACTCCAGAGAAAACCCAAGAACACTGTTTCAAGGCTGGAGGGATCCTGAGGTCCCTGTAGCAGCACGAAAGAGCTCCGTGGACCATGAATCAACTCGAGATGAGAGGTTAGTCCCTGCCTTCGACTCCAGAGGAATACCACCTTACCACAAGCACCTCAAGAGGAGGCTTCTCTCAGCTCTAGGTATGTGAGAGGGACCCTGAGTTTGCGGCCTCAAGTGGAATGGAGACCGCGATGCCCTGACTCGAAATAAGGCCGGATATCCCTGCAGTGACTTGAATGCAGGCTCGTCTTGCATCTCCCAAGACGAAAGGATGTCTGAATCCCCTGTGGAGACCACAGAGAAAGACCTAGTTCCCCACCTCATCGCAACCGGAGGCCTCACATCCTTTGAAAACTCCAGAGGTACGCGGAGATCAGTGCCTCCAAAGGAGACGACGCCTGACTCCTCGTGAAACTTGATAGGAGTCCCAGGATTCCTGTGGCACGTGGAAAGGGACCCTGGGTCTCCCGCCTCAGCAGGAGAGGCGTCCCAATTGCCCTGCCAAGCCTCGAGGAGAATCCCGAGTTGTCCCTCGCAAATAGGCAGGAGTCCTGACGTCGCTGAACAAACACGTGGGTGGAAGGGCCATCCCCGTCGTAACTCGAGAATATACCCCAGGTTCCCGCCGCAACTCGAGAAAAACCATGAGACTTCCCCCTCGCCGCGAGATGAGGCCGATTCCCCTGCACTGCGTGCAGAGCAATTCCGTGTTGCACATCACACATGAAAGGAGCCTTGATTTCCTTGATGGCACTCCAGAGAAACCCCAAGAACACTGTTTCAAGGTTGAGGGATCCTGAGGTCACTGTAGCAGCACGAAAGAGCTCCGTGGGCCAAAAATCAACTCGAGATGAGAGGTTAGTCCCTGGCTTCGACTCCAGAGGAATACCACCTTACCACAAGCACCTCAAGAGGAGGCTTCTCTCAGCTGTATGTATGTGAGAGGGACCCTGAGTTTGCGGCCTCAAGTGGAATGGAGACCGCGATGCCCTGACTCGAAATAAGGCCGGATATCCCTGCAGTGACTTGAATGCAGGCTCGTCTTGCATCTCCCAAGACCAAAGGATGTCTGAATCCCCTGTGGAGACCACAGAGAAAGACCTAGTTCCCCACCTCATCGCGACCGGAGGCCTCACATCCTTTGAAAACTCCAGAGGTACGCGGAGATCAGTGCCTCCAAAGGAGACGATGCCTGACTCCTCGTGAAACTTGATAGGAGTCCCAGGATTCCTGTGGCACGTGGAAAGGGACCCTTGGTCTCCCGCCTCAGCTGGAGAGGCGTCCCAATTGCCCTGCCAAGCCTCGAGGAGAATCCCGAGTTGTCCCTCGCAACTAGGCAGGAGTCCTGACGTCGCTGAAGAAACACGTGGGTGGAAGGGCCATCCCCGTCGTAACTCGAGAATATACCCCAGGTTCCCGCCGCAACTCGAGAAAAACCATGAGACTTCCCCCTCGCCGCGAGATGAGGCACGATTCCCCTGCACTGCGTGCAGAGCAATTCCGTGTTGCACATCACACATGAAAGGAGCCTTGATTTCCTTGATGGCACTCCAGAGAAACCCCAAGAACACTGTTTCAAGGTTGAGGGATCCTGAGGTCACTGTAGCAACACGAAAGAGCTCCGTGGACCAAAAATCAACTCGAGATGAGAGGTTAGTCCCTGGCTTCGACTCCAGAGGAATACCACCTTACCACAAGCACCTCAAGAGGAGGCTTCTCTCAGCTCTACCTATGTGAGAGGGACCCTGAGTTTGCGGCCTCAAGTGGAATGGACACCGCGATTCCCTGATCCGAAATAAGGCCGGATATCCCTGCAGTGACTTGAATGCAGGCTCGTCTTGCATCTCCCAAGACGAAAGGATATCTGAATCCCCTGTGGAGACCACAGAGAATGACCTAGTTCCCCACCTCATGGCGACCGGAGGCCTCACATCCTTTGAAAACTCCAGAGGTACGCGGAGATCAGTGCCTCCAAAGGAGACGATGCCTGACTCCTCGTGAAACTTGATAGGAGTCCCAGGATTCCTGTGGCACGTGGAAAGGGACACTTGGTCTCCCGCCTCAGCTGGAGAGGCGTCCCAATTGCCCTGCCAAGCCTCGAGGAGAATCCCGAGTTGTCCCTCGCAACTAGGCAGGAGTCCTGCCGTCGCTGAACTAACACGTGTGTGGAAGGGCCATCCCCGTCGTAACTCGAGATTATACCGCAGGTTCCCGCCGCAACTCGAGAAAAACCATGAGACTTCCCCCTCGCCGCGAGATGAGGCCCGATTCCCCTGCACTGCGTGCAGAGCTATTCCGTGTTGCACATCACACATGAAAGAAGCCTTGATTTCCTTGATGGCACTCCAGAGAAACCCCAAGAACACTGTTTCAAGGTTGAGGGATCCTGAGGTCCCTGTAGCAACACGAAAGAGCTCCGTGGACCAAAAATCAACTCGAGATGAGAGGTTAGTCCCTGGCTTCGACTCCAGAGGAATACCACCTTACCACAAGCACCTCAAGAGGAGGCTTCTCTCAGCTCTAGGTATGTGAGAGGGACCCTGAGTTTGCGGCCTCAAGTGGAATGGAGACCGCGATGCCCTGACTCGAAATAAGGCCGGATATCCCTGCAGTGACTTGAATGCAGGCTCGTCTTGCATCTCCCAAGACGAAAGGATGTCTGAATCCCCTGTGGAGACCACAGAGAAAGACCTAGTTCCCCACCTCATCGCGACCGGAGGCCTCACATCCTTTGAAAACTCCAGAGGTACGCGGAGATCAGTGCCTCCAAAGGAGACGATGCCTGACTCCTCGTGAAACTTGATAGGAGTCCCAGGATTCCTGTGGCACATGGAAAGGGACCCTTGGTCTCCCGCCTTAGCTGGAGAGGCGTCCCAATTGCCCTGCCAAGCCTCGAGGAGAATCCCGAGTTGTCCCTCGCAACTAGGCAGGAGTCCTGACGTCGCTGAACAAACACGTGGTTGGAAGGGCCATCCCAGTCGAAACTCGAGAATATTCCCCAGGTTCCCGCCGCAACTCGAGAAAAACCATGAGACTTCCCCCTCGCCGCGAGATGAGGCCTGATTCCCCTGCACTGCGTGCAGAGCAATTCCGTGTTGCACATCACACATGAAAGGAGCCTTGATTTCCTTGATGGCACTCCAGAGAAACACCAAGAACACTGTTTCAAGGCTAGAGGGATCCTGAGGTCACTCTAGCAACACGAAAGAGCTCCGTGGACCACAAATCAACTCGAGATGAGAGGTTAGTCCCTGGCTTCGACTCCAGAGGAATACCACCTTACCACAAGCACCTCAAGAGGAGGCTTCTCTCAGCTCTAGCTATGTGAGAGGGACCCTGAGTTTGCGGCCTCAAGTGGAATGGACACCGCGATTCCCTGACGCGAAATAAGGCCGGATATCCCTGCAGTGACTTGAATGCAGGCTCGTCTTGCATCTCCCAAGACGAAAGGATGTCTGAATCCCCTGTGGAGACCACAGAGAATGACGTAGTTGCCCACCTCATCGAGACCGGAGGCCTCACATCCTTTGAAAACTCCAGAGGTAGGCGGAGATCAGTGCCTCCAAAGGAGACGATGCCTGACTCCTCGTGAAACTTGATAGGAGTCCCAGGATTCCTGTGGCACGTGAAAAGGGACACTTGGTCTCCCGCCTCAGCTGGAGAGGCGTCCCAATTGCCCTGCCAAGCCTCGAGGAGAATCCCGAGTTGTCCCTCGCAACTAGGCAGGAGTCCTGACGTCGCTGAACAAACACGTGGGTGGAAGGGCCATCCCCGTCGTAACTCGAGAATATACCCCAGGTTCCCGCCGCAACTCGAGAAAAACCATGAGACTTCCCCCTCGCCGCGAGATGAGGCCCGATTCCCCTGCACTGCGTGCAGAGCAATTCCGTGTTGCACATCACACATGAAAGGAGCCTTGATTTCCTTGATGGCACTCCAGAGAAACCCCAAGAACACTGTTTCAAGGCTGGAGGGATACTGAGGTCCCTGTAGCAGCATGAAAGAGCTCCGTGGACCATGAATCAACTCGAGATGAGAGGTTAGTCCCTGGCTTCGACTCCAGATGAATACCACCTTACCACAAGCACCTCAAGAGGAGGCTTCTCTCAGCTCTAGGTATGTGAGAGGAACCCTGAGTTTGCGGCCTCAAGTGGAATGGAGACCGCGATGCCCTGACTCGAAATAAGGCCGGATATCCCTGCAGTGACTTGAATGCAGGCTCGTCTTGCATCTCCCAAGACGAAAGGATGTCTGAATCCCCTGTGGAGACCACAGAGAAAGACCTAGTTCCCCACCTCATCGCGACCGGAGGCCTCACATCCTTTGAAAACTCCAGAGGTACGCGGAGATCAGTGCCTCCAAAGTAGACGATGCCTGACTCCTCGTGAAACTTGATAGGAGTCCCAGGATTCCTGTGGCACGTGGAAAGGGACCCTTGGTCTCCCACCTCAGCTGGAGAGGCGTCCCAATTGCCCTGCCAAGCCTCGAGGAGAATCCCGAGTTGTCCCTCGCAACTAGGCAGGAGTCCTGGCGTCGCTAAACAAACACGTGGGTGGAAGGGCCATCCCCGTCGTAACTCGAGAATATACCCCAGGTTCCCGCCGCAACTCGAGAAAAACCATGAGACTTCCCCCTCGCCGCGAGATGAGGCCCGATTCCCCTGCACTGCGTGCAGAGCAATTCCGTCTTGCACATCACACATGAAAGGAGCCTTGATTTCCTTGATGGCACTCCAGAGAAAACCCAAGAACACTGTTTCAAGGCTAGAGGGATCCTGAGGTCACTGTAGCAACACGAAAGAGCTCCGTGGACCAAAAATCAACTCGAGATGAGAGGTTAGTCCCTGGCTTCGACTCCAGAGGAATACCACCTTACCACAAGCACCTCAAGAGGAGGCTTCTCTCAGCTGTATGTATGTGAGAGGGACCCTGAGTTTGCGGCCTCAAATGGAATGGAGACCGCGATGCCCTGACGCGAAATAAGGCCGGATATCCCTGCAGTGACTTGAATGCAGGCTCGTCTTGCATCTCCCAAGACGAAAGGATGTCTGAATCCCCTGTGGAGACCACAGAGAAAGACCTAGTTCCCCACCTCATCGCGACCGGAGGCCTCACATCCTTTGAAAACTCCAGAGGTAGGCGGAGATCAGTGCCTCCAAAGGAGACGATGCCTGACTCCTCGTGAAACTTGATAGGAGTCCCAGGATTCCTGTGGCACGTGGAAAGGGACCCTGGGTCTCCCGCCTCAGCAGGAGAGGCGTCGCAATTGCCCTGCGAAGCCTCGAGGAGAATCCCGAGTTGTCCCTCGCAAATAGGCAGGAGTCCTGACGTCGCTGAACAAACACGTGGGTGGAAGGGCCATCCCCGTCGTAACTCGAGAATATACCCCAGGTTCCCGCCGCAACTCGAGAAAAACCATGAGACTTCCCGCTCGCCGCGAGATGAGGCCCGATTCCCCTGCACTGCGTGCAGAGCAATTCCGTGTTGCACATCACACATGAAAGGAGCCTTGATTTCCTTGATGGCACTCCAGAGAAACCCCAAGAACACTGTTTCAAGGTTGAGGGATCCTGAGGTCACTGTAGCAACACGAAAGAGCTCCGTGGGCCAAAAATCAACTCGAGATGAGAGGTTAGTCCCTGGCTTCGACTCCAGAGGAATACCACCTTACCACAAGCACCTCAAGAGGAGGCTTCTCTCAGTTGTATGTATGTGAGAGGGACCCTGAGTTTGCGGCCTCAAGTGGAATGGAGACCGCGATGCCCTGACTCGAAATAAGGCCGGATATCCCAGCAGTGACTTGAATGCAGGCTCGTCTTGCATCTCCCAAGACGAAAGGATGTCTGAGTCCCCTGTGGAGACCACAGAGAAAGACCTAGTTCCCCACCTCATCGCGACCGGAGGCCTCATATCCTTTGAAAACTCCAGAGGTACGCGGAGATCAGTGCCTCCAAAGGAGACGATGCCTGACTCCTCGTGAAACTTGATAGGAGTCCCAGGATTCCTGTGGCACGTGGAAAGGGACCCTTGGTCTCCCGCCTCAGCTGGAGAGGCGTCCCAATTGCCCTGCCAAGCCTCGAGGAGAATCCCGAGTTGTCCCTCGCAACTAGGCAGGAGTCCTGACGTCGCTGAAGAAGCACGTGGGTGGAAGGGCCATCCCCGTCGTAACTGGAGAATATACCCCAGGTTCCCGCCGCAACTCGAGAAAAACCATGAGACTTCCCCCTCGCCGCGAGATGAGGCCCGATTCCCCTGCACTGCGTGCAGAGCAATTCCGTCTTGCACATCACACATGAATGGAGCCTTGATTTCCTTGATGGCACTCCAGAGAAACACCAAGAACACTGTTTCAAGGCTAGAGGGATCCTGAGGTCACTGTAGCAACACGAAAGAGCTCCGTGGACCAAAAATCAACTCGAGATGAGAGGTTAGTCCCTGGCTTCGACTCCAGAGGAATACCACCTTACCACAAGCACCTCAAGAGGAGGCTTCTCTCAGCTCTAGCTATGTGAGAGGGACCCTGAGTTTGCGGCCTCAAGTGGAATGGACACCGCGATTCCCTGATCCGAAATAAGGCCGGATATCCCTGCAGTGACTCGAATGCAGGCTCGTCTTGCATCTCCCAAGACGAAAGGATATCTGAATCCCCTGTGGAGACCACAGAGAATGACCTAGTTCCCCACCTCATCGCGACCGGAGGCCTCACATCCTTTGAAAACTCCAGAGGTACGCGGAGATCAGTGCCTCCAAAGGAGACGATGCCTGACTCCTCGTGAAACTTGATAGGAGTCCCAGGATTCCTGTGGCACGTGGAAAGGGACACTTGGTCTCCCGCCTCAACTGGAGAGGCGTCGCAATTGCCCTGCCAAGCCTCGAGGAGAATCCCGAGTTGTCCCTCGCAACTAGGCAGGAGTCCTGACGTCGCTGAACAAACACGTGGGTGGAAGGGCCATCCCCGTCGTAACTGGAGAATATACCCCAGGTTCCCGCCGCAACTCGAGAAAAACCAATAGAGTTCCCCCTCGCCGCGAGATGAGGCCCGATTCCCCTGCACTGCGTGCAGAGAAATTCCGTGTTGCACATCACACATGAAAGGAGCCTTGATTTCCTTGATGGCACTCCAGAGAAACCCCAAGAACACTGTTTCAAGGCTGGAGGGATCCTGAGGTCCCTGTAGCAGCACGAAAGAGCTCCATGGACCATGAATCAACTCGAGATGAGAGGTTAGTCCCTGGCTTCGACTCCAGAGGAATACCACCTTACCACAAGCACCTCAAGAGGAGGCTTCTCTCAGCTCTAGGTATGTGAGAGGTACCCTGAGTTTGCGGCCTCAAGTGGAATAGACACCGCGATTCCCTGACTCGAAATAAGGCCGGATATCCCTGCAGTGACTTAAATGCAGGCTCGTCTTGCATCTCCCAAGACGAAAGGATGTCTGAATCCCCTGTGGAGACCACAGAGAAAGACCTAGTTCCCCACCTCATCGCGACCAGAGGCCTCACATCCTTTGAAAACTCCAGAGGTACGCGGAGATCAGTGCCTCCAAAGGAGACGATGCCTGACTCCTCGTGAAACTTCATAGGAGTCCCAGGATTCCTGTGGCACGTGGAAAGGGACACTTGGTCTCCCGCCTCAGCTGGAGAGGCGTCCCAATTGCCCTGCCAAGCCTCGAGGAGAATCCCGAGTTGTCCCTCGCAACTAGGCAGGAGTCCTGCCGTCGCTGAACTAACACGTGTGTGGAAGGGCCATCCCCGTCGTAACTCGAGATTATACCCCAGGTTCCCGCCGCAACTCGAGAAAAACCATGAGACTTCCCCCTCGCCGCGAGATGAGGCCCGATTCCCCTGCACTGCGTGCAGAGCAATTCCGTGTTGCACATCACACATGAAAGAAGCCTTGATTTCCTTGATGGCACTCCAGAGAAACCCCAAGAACACTGTTTCAAGGTTGAGGGATCCTGAGGTCCCTGTAGCAACACGAAAGAGCTCCGTGGACCAAAAATCAACTCGAGATGAGAGGTTAGTCCCTGGCTTCGACTCCAGAGGAATACCACCTTACCACAAGCACCTCAAGAGGAGGCTTCTCTCAGCTCTAGGTATGTGAGAGGGACCCTGAGTTTGCGGCCTCAAGTGGAATGGAGACCGCGATGCCCTGACTCGAAATAAGGCCGGATATCCCTGCAGTGACTTGAATGCAGGCTCGTCTTGCATCTCCCAAGACGAAAGGATGTCTGAATCCCCTGTGGAGACCACAGAGAAAGACCTAGTTCCCCACCTCATCGCGACCGGAGGCCTCACATCCTTTGAAAACTCCAGAGGTAGGCGGAGATCAGTGCCTCCAAAGGAGACGATGCCTGACTCCTCGTGAAACTTGATAGGAGTCCCAGGATTCCTGTGGCACGTGGAAAGGGACCCTGGGTCTCCCGCCTCAGCAGGAGAGGCGTCGCAATTGCCCTGCCAAGCCTCGAGGAGAATCCCGAGTTGTCCCTCGCAAATAGGCAGGAGTCCTGACGTCGCTGAACAAACACGTGGGTGGAAGGGCCATCCCCGTCGTAACTCGAGAATATACCCCAGGTTCCCGCCGCAACTCGAGAAAAACCATGAGACTTCCCCCTCGCCGCGAGATGAGGCCCGATTCCCCTGCACTGCGTGCAGAGCAATTCCGTGTTGCACATCACACATGAAAGGAGCCTTGATTTCCTTGATGGCACTCCAGAGAAACCCCAAGAACACTGTTTCAAGGTTGAGGGATCCTGAGGTCACTCTAGCAACACGAAAGAGCTCCGTGGGCCAAAAATCAACTCGAGATGAGAGGTTAGTCCCTGGCTTCGACTCCAGAGGAATACCACCTTACCACAAGCACCTCAAGAGGAGGCTTCTCTCAGTTGTATGTATGTGAGAGGGACCCTGAGTTTGCGGCCTCAAGTGGAATGGAGACCGCGATGCCCTGACTCGAAATAAGGCCGGATATCCCAGCAGTGACTTGAATGCAGGCTCGTCTTGCATCTCCCAAGACGAAAGGATGTCTGAGTCCCCTGTGGAGACCACAGAGAAAGACCTAGTTCCCCACCTCATCGCGACCGGAGGCCTCATATCCTTTGAAAACTCCAGAGGTACGCGGAGATCAGTGCCTCCAAAGGAGACGATGCCTGACTCCTCGTGAAACTTGATAGGAGTCCCAGGATTCCTGTGGCACGTGGAAAGGGACCCTTGGTCTCCCGCCTCAGCTGGAGAGGCGTCCCAATTGCCCTGCCAAGCCTCGAGGAGAATCCCGAGTTGTCCCTCGCAACTAGGCAGGAGTCCTGACGTCGCTGAAGAAGCACGTGGGTGGAAGGGCCATCCCCGTCGTAACTGGAGAATATACCCCAGGTTCCCGCCGCAACTCGAGAAAAACCATGAGACTTCCCCCTCGCCGCGAGATGAGGCCCGATTCCCCTGCACTGCGTGCAGAGCAATTCCGTCTTGCACATCACACATGAATGGAGCCTTGATTTCCTTGATGGCACTCCAGAGAAACACCAAGAACACTGTTTCAAGGCTAGAGGGATCCTGAGGTCACTGTAGCAACACGAAAGAGCTCCGTGGACCAAAAATCAACTCGAGATGAGAGGTTAGTCCCTGGCTTCGACTCCAGAGGAATACCACCTTACCACAAGCACCTCAAGAGGAGGCTTCTCTCAGCTCTAGCTATGTGAGAGGGACCCTGAGTTTGCGGCCTCAAGTGGAATGGACACCGCGATTCCCTGATCCGAAATAAGGCCGGATATCCCTGCAGTGACTCGAATGCAGGCTCGTCTTGCATCTCCCAAGACGAAAGGATATCTGAATCCCCTGTGGAGACCACAGAGAATGACCTAGTTCCCCACCTCATCGCGACCGGAGGCCTCACATCCTTTGAAAACTCCAGAGGTACGCGGAGATCAGTGCCTCCAAAGGAGACGATGCCTGACTCCTCGTGAAACTTGATAGGAGTCCCAGGATTCCTGTGGCACGTGGAATGGGACACTTGGTCTCCCGCCTCAGCTGGAGAGGCGTCGCAATTGCCCTGCCAAGCCTCGAGGAGAATCCCGAGTTGTCCCTCGCAACTAGGCAGGAGTCCTGACGTCGCTGAACAAACACGTGGGTGGAAGGGCCATCCCCGTCGTAACTGGAGAATATACCCCAGGTTCCCGCCGCAACTCGAGTAAAACCAATAGAGTTCCCCCTCGCCGCGAGATGAGGCCCGATTCCCCTGCACTTCGTGCAGAGCAATTCCGTGTTGCACATCACACATGAAAGGAGCCTTGATTTCCTTGATGGCACTCCAGAGAAACCCCAAGAACACTGTTTCAAGGCTGGAGGGATCCTGAGGTCCCTGTAGCAGCACGAAAGAGCTCCATGGACCATGAATCAACTCGAGATGAGAGGTTAGTCCCTGGCTTCGACTCCAGAGGAATACCACCTTACCACAAGCACCTCAAGAGGAGGCTTCTCTCAGCTCTAGGTATGTGAGAGGTACCCTGAGTTTGCGGCCTCAAGTGGAATAGACACCGCGATTCCCTGACTCGAAATAAGGCCGGATATCCCTGCAGTGACTTAAATGCAGGCTCGTCTTGCATCTCCCAAGACGAAAGGATGTCTGAATCCCCTGTGGAGACCACAGAGAAAGACCTAGTTCCCCACCTCATCGCGACCAGAGGCCTCACATCCTTTGAAAACTCCAGAGGTACGCGGAGATCAGTGCCTCCAAAGGAGACGATGCCTGACTCCTCGTGAAACTTCATAGGAGTCCCAGGATTCCTGTGGCACGTGGAAAGGGACACTTGGTCTCCCGCCTCAGCTGGAGAGGCGTCCCAATTGCCCTGCCAAGCCTCGAGGAGAATCCCGAGTTGTCCCTCGCAACTAGGCAGGAGTCCTGCCGTCGCTGAACTAACACGTGTGTGGAAGGGCCATCCCCGTCGTAACTCGAGATTATACCGCAGATTCCCGCCGCAACTCGAGAAAAACCATGAGACTTCCCCCTCGCCGCGAGATGAGGCCCGATTCCCCTGCACTGCGTGCAGAGCAATTCCGTGTTGCACATCACACATGAAAGAAGCCTTGATTTCCTTGATGGCACTCCAGAGAAACCCCAAGAACACTGTTTCAAGGTTGAGGGATCCTGAGGTCCCTGTAGCAACACGAAAGAGCTCCGTGGACCAAAAATCAACTCGAGATGAGAGGTTAGTCCCTGGCTTCGACTCCAGAGGAATACCACCTTACCACAAGCACCTCAAGAGGAGGCTTCTCTCAGCTCTAGGTATGTGAGAGGGACCCTGAGTTTGCAGCCTCAAGTGGAATGGAGACCGCGATGCCCTGACTCGAAATAAGGCCGGATATCCCTGCAGTGACTTGAATGCAGGCTCGTCTTGCATCTCCCAAGACGAAAGGATGTCTGAGTCCCCTGTGGAGACCACAGAGAAAGACCTAGTTCCCCACCTCATCGCGACCGGAGGCCTCACATCCTTTGAAAACTCCAGAGGTACGCGGAGATCAGTGCCTCCAAAGGAGACGATGCCTGACTCCTCGTGAAACTTGATAGGAGTCCCAGGATTCCTGTGGCACATGGAAAGGGACCCTTGGTCTCCCGCCTCAGCTGGAGAGGCGTCCCAATTGCCCTTCCAAGCCTCGAGGAGAATCCCGAGTTGTCCCTCGCAACTAGGCAGGAGTCCTGACGTCGCTGAACAAACACGTGGTTGGAAGGGCCATCCCAGTCGTAACTCGAGAATATTCCCCAGGTTCCCGCCGCAACTCGAGAAAAACCATGAGACTTCCCCCTCGCCGCGAGATGAGGCCCGATTCCCCTGCACTGCGTGCAGAGCAATTCCGTGTTGCACATCACACATGAAAGGAGCCTTGATTTCCTTGATGGCACTCCAGAGAAACACCAAGAACACTGTTTCAAGGCTAGAGGGATCCTGAGGTCACTCTAGCAACACGAAAGAGCTCCGTGGACCAAAAATCAACTCGAGATGAGAGGTTAGTCCCTGGCTTCGACTCCAGAGGAATACCACCTTACCACAAGCACCTCAAGAGGAGGCTTCTCTCAGCTCTAGCTATGTGAGAGGGACCCTGAGTTTGCGGCCTCAAGTGGAATGGACACCGCGATTCCCTGACGCGAAATAAGGCCGGATATCCCTGCAGTGACTTGAATGCAGGCTCGTCTTGCATCTCCCAAGACGAAAGGATGTCTGAATCCCCTGTGGAGACCACAGAGAAAGACCTAGTTCCCCACCTCATCGCGACCAGAGGCCTCACATCCTTTGAAAACTCCAGAGGTACGCGGAGATCAGTGCCTCCAAAGGAGACGATGCCTGACTCCTCGTGAAACTTCATAGGAGTCCCAGGATTCCTGTGGCACGTGGAAAGGGACACTTGGTCTCCCGCCTCAGCTGGAGAGGCGTCCCAATTGCCCTGCCAAGCCTCGAGGAGAATCCCGAGTTGTCCCTCGCAACTAGGCAGGAGTCCTGCCGTCGCTGAACTAACACGTGTGTGGAAGGGCCATCCCCGTCGTAACTCGAGATTATACCGCAGGTTCCCGCCGCAACTCGAGAAAAACCATGAGACTTCCCCCTCGCCGCGAGATGAGGCCCGATTCCCCTGCACTGCGTGCAGAGCAATTCCGTGTTGCACATCACACATGAAAGAAGCCTTGATTTCCTTGATGGCACTCCAGAGAAACCCCAAGAACACTGTTTCAAGGTTGAGGGATCCTGAGGTCCCTGTAGCAACACGAAAGAGCTCCGTGGACCAAAAATCAACTCGAGATGAGAGGTTAGTCCCTGGCTTCGACTCCAGAGGAATACCACCTTACCACAAGCACCTCAAGAGGAGGCTTCTCTCAGCTCTAGGTATGTGAGAGGGACCCTGAGTTTGCAGCCTCAAGTGGAATGGAGACCGCGATGCCCTGACTCGAAATAAGGCCGGATATCCCTGCAGTGACTTGAATGCAGGCTCGTCTTGCATCTCCCAAGACGAAAGGATGTCTGAGTCCCCTGTGGAGACCACAGAGAAAGACCTAGTTCCCCACCTCATCGCGACCGGAGGCCTCACATCCTTTGAAAACTCCAGAGGTACGCGGAGATCAGTGCCTCCAAAGGAGACGATGCCTGACTCCTCGTGAAACTTGATAGGAGTCCCAGGATTCCTGTGGCACATGGAAAGGGACCCTTGGTCTCCCGCCTCAGCTGGAGAGGCGTCCCAATTGCCCTTCCAAGCCTCGAGGAGAATCCCGAGTTGTCCCTCGCAACTAGGCAGGAGTCCTGACGTCGCTGAACAAACACGTGGTTGGAAGGGCCATCCCAGTCGTAACTCGAGAATATTCCCCAGGTTCCCGCCGCAACTCGAGAAAAACCATGAGACTTCCCCCTCGCCGCGAGATGAGGCCCGATTCCCCTGCACTGCGTGCAGAGCAATTCCGTGTTGCACATCACACATGAAAGGAGCCTTGATTTCCTTGATGGCACTCCAGAGAAACACCAAGAACACTGTTTCAAGGCTAGAGGGATCCTGAGGTCACTCTAGCAACACGAAAGAGCTCCGTGGACCAAAAATCAACTCGAGATGAGAGGTTAGTCCCTGGCTTCGACTCCAGAGGAATACCACCTTACCACAAGCACCTCAAGAGGAGGCTTCTCTCAGCTCTAGCTATGTGAGAGGGACCCTGAGTTTGCGGCCTCAAGTGGAATGGACACCGCGATTCCCTGACGCGAAATAAGGCCGGATATCCCTGCAGTGACTTGAATGCAGGCTCGTCTTGCATCTCCCAAGACGAAAGGATGTCTGAATCCCCTGTGGAGACCACAGAGAATGACCTAGTTGCCCTCCTCATCGCGACCGGAGGCCTCACATCCTTTGAAAACTCCAGAGGTAGGCGGAGATCAGTGCCTCCAAAGGAGACGATGCCTGACTCCTCGTGAAACTTGATAGGAGTCCCAGGATTCCTGTGGCACGTGGAAAGGGACACTTGGTCTCCCGCCTCAGCTGGAGAGGCGTCCCAATTGCCCTGCCAAGCCTCGAGGAGAATCCCGAGTTGTCCCTCGCAACTAGGCAGGAGTCCTGAC